>NC_062254.1:9508954-9830740 GCF_905475465.1 Pieris napi
AATAAATAATAGTTAAAAAAAACTAAAAAACACGCTTTTAAAGCACATCAAACTAAAAAGTGAAAAATAATTCCTAATTTGTTGCCTAATTAGTTGCTCGATAGACGAAAAATATGGCACAGAGCGCCCCACGCTTTTTCACAATAATACCAGTATTTTTTGTTCATTACCATTTTCAGCCTAAATTAGGAATTATTTTTCACTTTTTAGTTTGATCTGCTTTAAAAGCGTGTTTTTTAGTTTTTTAAACTATTATTTATTTTTTAGTTAATTTTTTTCGGATTATTGCATTGTCATTGATCTTTGACAGGTGCGCAAAGTTTGAATTAAATCTGTCCGTTAAAAGTGGGTCAAAATCGAGTCCGAAGGAGTCGGTTACATACATACATACATACAGGTGAAGCTAATATAAAGCGTGTAAAAAAAAATATAATGAGAGATATAAAAAAAATCCCTTTTCCCTTTCGGTTCGTTTCAAGTGTGTAATACGTGTGTGCTGTGGTTGTAATTGGCCTTATGCATTATGCTGAGAAGCAGACTTTTCCACAGTAAGATAAAGAAAGAATGTGTGTGGCAAATGAAAGTGATTTTTAATATTTTACAGGGCTCAAAAACCTTGTTGTTTAACATCGATGGGATATGCTCCGATAACACTAAACACGTTCTCGCGGGTAAGTCATTGGATTCTTTAGTTTTTTCAAGTCAAGTCGAAAATCATTTATTCATATAGGTAACACAATGTACAATTGTGAACGTCAAAAAAGAAATATACATTAAATGCTTCTAATTTTACATTTACTGCCAGTGCCCAAATCAAGGGCGTAGAGAACTGGAGACCCGAAGAGAAGAACTGGTAATAAACTCTCCGCCACTCTTTTTAATCGCCAAGTTTTTTGTTTTACATAACGTATGTAAGGAGCTGCAACCATTTCACCATGTTCCACATGTCATCTTAAGTAATAAATAATAATAAAATAAATTAAAAATAACGATTTGTCCTCTATCAGCAGGAGGCATGGTGAAACAGGAGCACGCACTTACATAGCTTTTGCATAGCTCAAAGCAATATTTAATTTTTCTTGTATTTTCAGGTAGTGAGTACAACGTGGTCTTATTTTTCTTTGATAAGAACCGTTTTCAGTGAAGATTGATTTAATAAAATAATTGTATTTAAATAAAACGTAGTGAATATATTTGTTATGCCAATTGTATAAACCTTTCTGACAATATCAAAACATAAATAAAATAAATGGAAAATCACTTACAGTAATTTTAACACTATAACAATTCTTCAGCTTATCTTTAAAAATAGGCCTCCTACAAATATAGATCTGTTCCTCGCAATTCTATAACATTCTACCCCGGCTATGCTCCTTACGTCGTCTTCTCAACACCTCACCTTTCTTCCTTGCTTCTATTTCGATCCCTAGGATACCACTCTGTTACTTTCTCTGTCCATTTTTCCCTCAGATAACATCATGTTAATACTAAATTAATACTTGATACAAAATTTATAACATAAATTACTGACTTCTTTAACAGATACAACAACCAGTGGCGCTACAACCTTTTATATCTGGGACTCAGTTTTTGGATCTATTTCATGATCATTTGTTTTTTTTTAACTAGTAGGTGATCAGCATTCTGACACACGCCGTCGCTTCTTGGATCTAAGGCGTGCCGGTTTTAACGATGTTTTCCTTTGGCCTCTGAAAGTCAATTGGTGCACAGCCAGGATAAGAGTCAGTAATCGTGATTACAAAATCGCGAATAAAAAATAAATACTTTACATAATTCATGGATTTGATTGCTCTTCGTGACACCGATACAAAGCGAAGACACGATTTATGTATTTATTTGTTGTATTAGCGTAAATTTTCAATTCTAACCTGCTTAATAAATCATAGTTCCTGAGGTTTATCCAAACAAACAATCTAATATACAAAATTCTCGTGTCACGGTGTTTGTAGGTAAACTCCTCCGAAACGGCTCGACCGATTCTCATGATCAATTTTGTGTGTATATTGGGTTTGTCTGAGAATCGGACAACATCTATTTTTCATCCCCCTAAATGTTAAGAGTAGTCCACCCCTAAATTATTTCTTTTTAATTTTAAGATTTTTTATGATACATTACATACATACGCATACATACGCATTACATACGCATTAAAAAATACATACAATCCCTAATTTTCACCCCTCTACGATCAACCCCTATTTTTTATTATAAATGACATGGCAAAACGACGTTTGCCGGATCAGCTGGTAGGGTTTATAATATTACCATATAGATAAATAATAAGAGTATATCGATACCATAAATATGCTTTTTATTTAATTTAATAAGTTCATTCATTCGAGATCATTATCTACATAGAACTGTCTTATAAATGTTCTAGTTTTTACGCTATTAATACAGTTTACGACCGAACAAGATTTCCTTTTTTAACATCTTCCTCACAAAGTTGACACTATGTCAGTTTTTACCCCCAAACCTTTCAAAAAACTACCTAACTGTAATATTAATTACGAAACTATTTCGCCTAAAATAATACGCTTTAAAAATATAATTTAAATAAATTTCTATCCTATAAATTATTATATACGGCTATCAAACTATCCTCGTAAACTGCGAGTATTATATACGCAGGTTATAACAGCTTCATAAGGGTATTAAGTTCCGTGTAACGAAGCTGTAAAATGGCGTCAATAGTAAATTTAAGCCTGTGTTGTATTTGTGATGAAAGACATCTCGCCCTTTATTTGGGAACTGGCACTAAATGTAAAGTTAGAAGCATTTCATATATAATATGGAGACCAGATAACACCCGCATACTCTAGCACGCTTCTAACATAAGCAAAATATAGGCTTTTGATGCAATGTATGTGTTTAAATGTCTTGCATGACCGCTTGACAAATCCTAGTTGCTTATACGCTTTGCCTGAAACGTCATCGATATGTTCTGATAGGCCTATTTTTTCATCTAATAATATTCCCAGGTCTTTTACTAATTTTAATTGTTTTATTGGGGTGTTATCGATTTTGTAAGTGTATTGTATTTTTTTGTTTTTACGCGAAAAAGTTATCTTATTCCATTTGTTTATATTTATTGAAAGTTTATTTTGTTTGTAATATATTTCTAGCCTATTGAGATCTTGTTGAATTTGATTACAGTTATCTATTGCAATAACTTTATTTCGAAACGTTTGATGTCAAAGTGATTGGAATATGCCTTGGGGTTACAAGTGGCAGTTGCTGGATTTATTTGCGTCTTAAAGTAAATAATAGTTTCGCTACAGTCCTTGATCTTCGTACTTTCAGTTTTCTGCTTAGAAAAATAGTGTATTTTGTTTCGCGGTTGATTTTCGGGTCTAGGATGAGCGAAACTTCTCACAATCATTGGTCATCGGTCGTCGAGGCAGAATACGAACTTCCACCCGTATCACCACAACTGAGGTCTTTTTAAGGCACTGTTTGTCGCGCACCAGCTCGCCAATTAAGTATTTTCGAACCAATTCAACTTAGGGACCTTCAATATAAGAGCTTACGAGTTCCTAAAAGGCATACAACACACTTACGACCCTTCTTTCTTTTGCCCCCTGTACTACTAAAAACAAACAATGTTTTTCTTTATCGGATAAGATAGTATTAATAGGACAATTAAAAAAAATATTGGTTGTTTGTAAAGTAGGTTTACGATCGAGATGTTTACGTGATAACGTCTTATTGGTGATATAAGTTTTTGGGAAGTAAGGAAATAATGAAGATAACAATTTTTCAAATTTTAAATTACATCGATCGTTTTATTCACACTTTTGATGATAAATTTCGGGTGTAAAATGACAAGTTTACTTATTCGACTATGATATACATTTTTCTTCATACATTCACGGAATGACTGGCAGCGCTCGAGATGAGACGGGAGATCGGTCCGTCTCTCTCTCGTTATACCTGCGATCGCGCTCGTGAGGTTTTGGTGTGACACAAGTTTCTGAACATGTCACCCGACTAAAACGATTTTAAAGACGTTATCACGTCAAAACTCTTGAACTTGAAACCGATGAACGAGCGATCACAACTGTGATACTTGGATTTATATGTTACGAAAATTTGATATTGAAATTGTATAGGACGGCTATAAAAGTTTTGCAACAACCTTTTATATTGTTGAAAAAACACCCTAAAAAATCTCACTTAAATAAAGTAATTTTATTAAAAAAACGACGCACATTTCACTCCGTACAATTATGATAATGAAGACATTACTGAATCATGAAAATCAAATTCAAACGAGCCCTTTTCAATCTTTGCAAATATAATAAAACGCGGGACAGATCCTATGCGTAATCAGAATATTGTTCATATATATTTAAATTATGAAATTCAAATTAAGATCACAAATGATTTGGTACAATATTTAAATTGACAGTAAATTCAGTGTTATTATAGTTAATATTTACTTAAGTTTAAATAATGTTTTTTATACAAAAAATATTGGTAAATGAGAATTTAAGTTTCACTAAATTCAGTTTATCTATAGTATTGTCTTTGATTGTCATAACCTTTACACATTTAAAGAAAAAACTTTTTGACCGGATTGAAGTTATGTATTATTATAAATTTACAACTATTTAACATAATTTTAAATTTATCAGACGATTCGCGTGCTTTACAGCGTGCGTGGTCACGGTGACTGAAGACAAAGGTGTTGGATGTCAAAAAGTATCACAGCTGTGGAGAAAGTTGCATTATCTGTATTTATTTCCCCGGATTTTTATTATTTAGTAGTTAATTATTTAGATTAGTCGATACCAACTCGAAATATTACACCGTTAGAATAACGTACTACATCCTGTGTATGCTATATATATGTCAAAAACGGTGTTGAAAATTGAATTTAGATTTATAAATGAAAATCCAATATATAAAATTCTCGTGTCACAATGTTCGTTCCCATACTCCTCCGAAAGGACTCAACCGATTCTTATGAAATTTTTAATGCATATTCAGTAAGTCTAAAAATCGGCTACTATCTATCTGTCTAACCCTTAAGTGATAAGGGGTCCACCCCAAAACATTTTTATTTATTTTTTGAATAAAATTCCACCCCTTTGAATGTTTTTCCGCCATAATATTCATTTTACGAGTGAGAGTGATATAAAAATGTAATAAAAATTGATTATAAAGATTAATTCATCGGCAACTTTTTCAACGAACCGATTTCCACTATTTCATGAATTGAATCGAACGAAGCAATCGAGACTCGCATCGCTCTTCAAAAACTCGTGCTCAAACATGATTATGAATTTTTATTTCCCCTTCGAAAGCATCGTGATTTTTCATTTATGTAATATTTTTCATTCCGTGTGATATTGAAGCGTGAATATGAAAAAGTTTGTGATACATTTATTAGTGAATAACTGTTAAAACTCCAGTCATAATAAAATATATTTAGTGATCTGGAATAGAAATGTTATGACAGCTAAGAACAAGGTGTCGGGCAATTCTAGTAGACATAAAGAATCTTATAATTGAACGCTATAAATAAGCAAGACGCTTATCAGATGTTAAGTAACATTGACGCGCGCGTTACCGGCTTTCTAAGAATTAGTAAAATATATCAGATATATGATACCTCGAAGCAGCTGGTTCCACATAATGTTGGCCGGCAAAAAGAGCCTTAAGAAACGTTCAGACATCGAGGCAATAATTCGAAAGAAAGAAAAGAAATTCGTAGTTGATATCCGATAACGAGTCGAGTGTTAAAAAAAAGTTAAAAACATTATAATTTTAATAAATATTTATAACATAATATTTATTTATTAAGATTCTTGGTTGCACCAGTATATGTAAGAAACAAGGTTAATCTATGATAAACAAAAGCACATCAAAATATTTAATAATATTTCTTATTTATCTAACCTTATAATAGTCAAAAGTCATAAATAACACAAAGTACACTTATGAACGTCAAAAAAGAAATATACATTAAATAAATGCTTCTCATCTTACATTTAATGCCAGTTCTCAAATCAAGGGCGTAGAACGGAAGGGAAGATTGGCAATAAACTCTCCGCCACTCTTTTTAATCTCCAAGTTTTTTTTGTTTTACACAACGTTTGTAAGTAGCTGTATCCATTACACCATGTTCCACATGACATCTTAAGTAATAAATAATAATAAAATAAGTACCTAATTTATTATGGGTTTTCGAAGTCGGATTAAAACATTCCCAAGTATGACCACGATTTTATCTGTTATGTCGAAAAATATACCATTCCATAATATAGAATAGTTTAAGTCTAGTCTTGCATTTCCTCAAACTCTTGTGCACATCTGCGTAAATAGCCTGTCTCAATAGAGATAAGCTGCCTTTGTCGGATCGGTCAGGAGAAATTTTTGTATAGGTTTAAATTTTGTTTAAAATAATGGCTTCTATTAAATCGTACAGTTGATAATGACACGCGCTATAGTTATTTATGTAATAGTATTTTATGTTATTATACTCTCACATCACACATGTTACAAGGAGGACAATCAGATACTTATGAAAATACTAGATGACCCGGCAAACGTTGTTTTGCTTATTACTTCTAGGAAACAGTTTTTTAGTTCATTAAAAATGACTATCTATAACAATAAAAAATAGGACTTGATCTTTGAGGAGTGAACATTAGGGGTTGTATGTATTTTTGTATGCTGTATCAAAAAAATATATATATATAGAGATGTAATAACAACGATATTATACATGTGTGAAAATGACATGAGAACTGAAGAGTGAAGAAGGCAACGCGTACTAGATCCATGCAACTTCCTCCCAATCGAGTAGCCTCCAATGTCGCAGCACACAACTCACGAGAGGACTCTTTGTATTGAAGAAGTCACATGGGACCGCCAAGTATCCGCGAATGTACACTGTAAATACATAATTATGTAGGAATAAAGACAATAATAATAATAACAAAAAATTAACACAACAAGGTTTCTGAAAAGACTCGGTGAATATTGGAATTTTACCCTGTATTGAAATGAAATAATGTAATTACTGTGTAATAAAGAGTGCTAACTAATGCCCATTGACAACTGCAAAGTCGGAGCAGCGCTAAATATATCGTTTGCTAAATATATACATTTTGTGATTCTTACAGGCGGCCTTATCACTTAAGCGATCTCTTTCAGGCAAACCTAGTAAGGAAAAAGACAAACTAAAGTGCATAACTAAATTAACAAAACTAAAATTACAATTTACAATGTAGTCTTATAGTTACAATTACAAATCTAACATCAACAAGATTTTTTTACATCATATGTGCTATTTTTATCTCAGTCTAATATTATATATTCATACTCATTATTATAAATAAAGATTCAATAAAAATTTACTGTATTTGTTTTACTGCAATACAATGATACACAGATATAATCGTTGTATTAGGTTGTTAATCTACAAAATCGTTAACATAATAGGCCATTAATAGTTAGGGAAAGTTGGAAGGTCTGGAACATTCCACTTATCCTTTTTGAAAAGGGTTTAGTAATATTATGAAGGGGCTAAAAGCGTTCATTTTAGTTTTTATTGTTTATGTCAGAAACTTATGGTATCGAGTAATTTCCTCCGGAAGATTATAATTGATTATTTTTCCGACCCAAATATCGGCCAATAGAATTGCACCATTCGACGTCACGTGGTACAACCTACATGGTATTATACTGATAATTTTTTGTGAAAATTTTCTCTGGTCGTTGCTTCAAGAAAAGTATTAAGTAGTTGTTTTATTCATTATGAAATTCTTATTTGTTAACTGTACATTTCGTCTCATGGTGCAATTCTATTGGCCGACATTTGGGTCGGAAAAATAATCCCCCGAATACCACTCGAGCTTCAAAATTATCTGGTATTTCCCTCAAGGTTCGTTGCAAACAAATATAGTCGTCATGACAACTATATTAGTTGTTTGCAACGAACCTATCGGGAAATACCCGATAATTTTGAAGCTCTTGTGGTATTACATATGAATATTGAACTATGAGTCATATTGCTTGAAAACAAAACAAAAAAATATACATTCAAATTTAAACAGCGGGCTTTTAGACACAAAACATCGACGGCGTGACTCAGGCACAAAAGGCTGACAATCTTTCTTATTAGAGATAATATACACCGTGAAAAGTTATAACCCTAAACCTCTTCATGAATTATTCAAGATATTGGTAAATCTGCAAAGCATACCGTGGAGTAGTTTGAGTTTATCGGGAACAGACAGACGGTGACGCGGCGAAGGACTTGTTTCTGTTTATTTATAGATTTACACCTTTTAGGTAGAAAGAGACCACTAATCTCCACTTGCTACAGTCCTGAGATACCGCTCTTTCTTCATCCACTTTCTTGAGATTCACCAGCTCATCGGCTATGAGATCTTTTAAAGAAGGGACAAGTTAAGTTAGTTAGTCCAAATCCAGCAGGTACTTAAGTCCAGTTTTGTCTACCCAACTCGACTTGCTCTCATCTCAAAGCAAAATATCGCTCGCTCGGCTGCACGTATCTCAAAACACTCGTACTCGACTTCACTTATAATTATAAAAAACAACATATTGACACATAATACAATTGATTAAACCTCGCTATGCGTGTCACAATCGCTGAGTGATTTATTAGTGAAATGAGGTCATTAATTTTGATTTCGTGCCGCAGAATTTCAATACACAATTGTTTAGAATACATTCAATGCGAGATTCACTGGCACTGTATTAGTCTATCGACCTGCTATGGAAGGTACAGGTAATATAAGTTGTTAGCTTTTGAATACTTTACTAGAGACGTGTATTTTATTAAATAATCTTATTTGTAAAGGTTGTTAGCCGATACTTAACTGAAGACGTTGAATAAAGACAAAGAACAAACAAGAGATTTCTTTCTTATGAGAGTTGAATTACAAATTTCCATTGCATTGATTTATTAATTGTTTACCTTAATTGGTTGTTATAAGACCCTTAGATCTCTTATTGATCAAGTATTAAAATGTAATGTTAAATAAAATAAATCAGTGGCGCCACAACCTCTTTAGGTCTTGGCCTCTGATTTCTGAATCTGTTTCATGATCATTTTTAAATGTAAAGGCAGTGATCAGCCTCCAGTGCCTGACACACGCCGTCGACATTTTGGGTCTAAGACATGTCGGTTTCCTTACGATGTTTTCCTTCACCGTTCGAGCAAATGTTAAATGCGCACATAGAAAGAAAGTCCATTAGTCCACAGCCGGGGATCGAACCTACGACCACAGGTATGAGAGTCGTATGCTGAAGCCACTAGGCCAACACTACTCGAAATGTTATGTTAGTAAAAATTATTTAAAATTTATAATAAAATCAAATATGTATGGTCCGCTTTAAGCCTGTGTAGATGTACAGAGATACCCTACAAAATTTATGCTACGAATGATACTACTAAAATCCCTTTAGCGAATAGATGAAATGTACAACATTCAAAATGTGAAGTTTATAACTCGGGTCACTGCTTTGTCATAAAAAAAATATATTGTTAATTAATATTTTTAGTGCAATTCAGGGTTTGTTAAAGAAATATATTAATACATATTCAATCATGTTGTTTCATGTTCCTCACATCAACACTAACTATGCAAAAAACTCAGTTTTGTATCGCGCAGCCCGGACATACAACGACAAATATTTAAGCCTTGACTTGTTTAAGCAGTCGCGGAATATGGGAAAATTGAGTATTAAGAATATCCGTAGCGCAAAATCACCTGCATCGTGAGCTTACTCCACATACACACCTTCACACACGGTACACTTTTACACCATCACACATCACAGCCTAATTAGGCATTACTTAGTTAAATGTATTGAACAATTTTTATTGTTTTTCCCTTTTGTAAATGTTTTTGACAAGACAATCTACAAGTAAAAAGAAATAGAAGACCTAATGTTACTTAGTTAAAAGGCTATGAAACATACCTAGTTATTAAATTGAATGACTAATATTATAAATTCATAAATAATAATTATTATTATTAATATTCATTAATAATTGAATAATATACTAAATATTATAAAATTATTAACTTTAACGTTAACGTTATATTATTTACTATTAATTATTTAATATTTAAAAAAAATAAAGAAAGCCAAAGAAGTATAACTGCATACGCGCGTACATAAGTACACCCACCCTTTTTTCCCTTTTGTAAATGTTATGTATCTTTGGCTATATTTTTGGTGTAATTGTTTATATATTTTAGCTGTAGGATTACGAAATAAATAAATATAATATATACACGTAAAGATTTATATATTGATTTTTGAGCATATGAAGACAAAAGACAAACCGATGTAAGACCGGTACGGTACATTTATTTTTCAACTTGTATTCTATAATTAATTTTTACTGCATTAGTTATTTCTCTTGCGAACCCCATGTACACTTATTTTACCCCAGTATTTCTATAAAAGCACCCGTTTCTCTAAAAAGCGGTATGTCTCGATTTCTCGTGATTAAACCAATAAATTAATCCAGTAGATTTTGAGTTGATTTGGTATTTTATAATAAAAATATAGATAATAATGAATACATGAATGCAATACCAAAATGAAACTTCAATAGGAAATATCTATGTAAGCATTTAACAATACGTAGCTTATGAAGCTTATTTTACGGAGGGAATTGATCACGAACGCGTAATCGAAACAATGCTTGAATCACTCTGCACTAATTGTAGCATGCCGATTAATTTCGCATTTGCTCTGATCATTTGGAGGCTTGAGGATTTATACAAGTTAATGTAAAGCTTTTGGTTCTAGGTTATCCTAATTATCGTTGACTATGAATCATGGAAGTTCTTTATTTGTAAAGCTTACGCATGCATCTCTAATATTTTAGATATGTATTCAAATTTCATTTGAACATTTGTGCCGTGTTGGCCTAGTGACTTCAGCGTGCGACTCTCATATCTGAGGTCGTAGGTTCGATCCCCGGCTGTAAAATGCAACTGAAATAAGCCTATATTAATCAGTGATAAAGTAGCATTTAAATGGTGAAAGAATTTTTAAAATCGGTCCAGTACTTTTTGAGCTAATTCGTTATAAACATACATTCAAATCTTTCCTCTTTATAATATTACTATAAATAGGAAACTCTATAATATACTCACTTACAATAACATACGAGCTTTGTATGTTGCACATAATACATATTATATAGTTATGGGTGATCTAAATGCCAAAATAGGCCAACCTAGGGCAGACGAGATACCTGGATATCATTGGTGAAGGCCTTCTTGCAAAGTAATAAGGTAATAGATATAACTTAGTATAGATAGAAAATAGTAATAAAATAGAGTAATTTATTTTCTAGATAAACAAAATATAATAAGATTATACTATGTGTTTTTTGTTACAAGAAATAAAAATGCTTTTTATTTATTTTATATATACTATGTATACATGAATATGTTCTCCTACTCAGTTGACAACAGATGATATAAAGCTTTGGATATCCATAAAATATATAATCTTTATCTTAAATGACACCTCGTGACAAATATGTCATGCAATAATGGATATGTGTCCGCGATTACAAACTTCGATCCGTAGGATTATATACGCCAGCACCGAAATCTGGGACTATTTCCCAACGACAGAGGAATTTCTACTATGCATAGAGGTAAAAGATGGATCTTTAATAATAGCAATCTTCGGAATGATCTACGGCTTAGCCGGACTGGTCCTAGTTTTGTCCATCGTTATAAATTATACAGAATGGAAAACCTTGTATGAGAAGAAACAAGATTTATTGCTCTACCTTGTACTTGTATGTTCACTCATTTCTATGTTTCTATTTACAAGTTTCATCCTCCTTATTGGAAGTTTGAGAATGTATGAAGTGCTGGTGAAATTATTTCTCTGGCTCACCTTGTTTCACGTGGTTTTGAATTGTTCTATAAATTTTGGGATGTGTGCTTTATGCATAACTAAGCAATCGTGCTTTCAAACCTCTGTGCCGGGAATGGTGGTTGTGCTACTGGTGGTAACAGCAGCGTATTCTATGTTTTGGTTTTATATTATGATGGTTGTAAATAGTTTTAGATTTGAATGTCGATAAACTTTAATTGTTTAATGATCTTCTCGGTCTTTGATTTACGAAAGCGGATATGTTTTTAAACAACAGCCGGCGTCAGTGTAAATGTGTACATACATATAAGAATGTGATTTTTATTATACATTTAAGGTTAAGTAAATGAAAGCTTTGGTCTGCTGGCGATTCTCATCCCTGTGGTAGTTCGACTGGGTACCAATGGACTTTCTATGTGCGCATTTAACATTCGCTCGAACGGTGAAGGAAAACATCGAGAGGAAACCAGCTTGCATTGGACCGCATAAGACGCCGTGTGTCAAGCACAGGAAGATGATCACCTACTTGCCTATTAGATTGACAAAAGATCATGAAACAGATACATAAATCTGACTCCCAGACCTGGGTTGTTGCTCCACAGATTTTTGGTACGAAGTTCCTTATCGCGCGTTGTGAAAGGGGGCTAGACGGAAAAAATTCTTACGAAAAGTTGTCACGACACTTTTTTGCTATTTGCTATTGTAATACACCTTCTGGTCCGATCACCGAAGTTAAGCAACGTCGGGCGAGGTCAGTACTTGGATGGGTGACCGCCTGAGAACACCTCGTGATGTTGGCTTTTTTTTGTAGGGATAAGAAATGAAAATTATTTTTGGAATTACTTAACTAAATTAGTCTTGTTGGAACGAAGTTATCGAGCGTTGCGAAAGGGGGCTAGACGGAATAAATTAAGACCAAAAGTTGTAACGACACTTTTTGCTATAGTTGTGATATTTTACATTTTCGATTTAGCTATCGCCAACGTCCATACCACGTTGAATACACCGGTTCTCGTCCGATCACCGAAGTTAAGCAACGTCGGGCGAGGTCAGTACTTGGATGGGTGACCGCCTGGGAACACCTCGTGATGTTGGCTTTTATTTTTCGTCGTAAGATTGGTGTCGAGAAAATCTATCATACTGTTATGATACCAATTAACATATAAATTAATCGAAAGGAATTTCGTTCCATCCGGGTGTCCCTTGACACCTCTAAAAGTTTTTTTAAATGAAAGATTTATTTTGTAAGGTTATATTAATTGGCACTATATTAGGTAGCTCTAACAATTATTATTTGCCAACGCAGTATCACTACCCAGTTCAAGCCAAAAGTTGTGCGAATTTGATTTAGTATCCCGTACCTGATAGTGGAATTAAATTCCCAATTGGCTGATCCCTCAGGTAATTAATCATCCCGACGTAGTCTAACTTAGCGTTGCGCAGGGAACAAATTATGATTCGCACAATGAGGATATAAGCCTGCATTATTGAGATAGTCTTATTAGGGAATATTCGCAAATATCAGGATTTCAATTTGACAGACATTATTTACTTGATGTTAAAGTAACTTTTTTAACTGCCTTGCGATTCTGTAACTCACTTTTCACTTTTCAAAGCAGTTATTTTACGATTTGGCATTCTGATAAGGAGGGAGCTTGTAGTTTATTGTTGACTATGTATGACTGCTTCACGACTGATTTGAGCGCAACCGCCGCTGTGAAAACCGCTGAGTTCGAAAAGTGAGTTACAGAATCGCAAGGCTGTAATCAAAATTCATTATAACGGTAACTACCGGTCCGTCCCGGCCTCGCACAGGGGGACATTTTTTTTTAATTTTTGAAGATATTGATATGTTCTTTAATATTGTGGAACATTTCTTACGTAGCGCATGCGATGAAACATATTTTATAGGCATTGTTTTTACACAGTGGGTAAGATTATTGTAGTTTTAGTAGGGATCCTTTTTTTTGCAATTAAAAAAGCCTATATCAGTGATAAAGTAGCATTCAAACGGTGAAAGAATTTTTAAAATCGCTCCAGTGCTTTTTGAGCCAATTCGTTACAAACTTACTTACATACAAATCTTCTCTCTTTATAATATTCGTATAGATACATTTATGAACGTCAATAAAATAAATACTCTAAAATTAATTTACTGCCAGTTTTCAAATAAAGAGCGTAAAAGAGCAGGAGAACTAGCGTAGAGTCTTTCCACCACACAACACAAACGTAAACATGTTCTTGGACAAGATGCTTGTATTCGTAAGGGGCTGCAATAACTGGTTTATTTGACATCATGTAGGTTATTAATTATAGTATTAAAAAAAATCATCTTTATTTGTAATCATAACAATCAAATTTACATACATAGTAATAATAAAAATAATAAAGAATTCATAAAAAAAATTAAAACAAATTTAAAAAGTTTGGTCCCTGTGGCAGTGTACCTTTAATGCTGGCAGCATTTCCTCGCTGTATTGCGATACTAATTCGTTGAGCGAGGAATGCACTAGCTCTGGGGTCACCAGTACTATCTACCAGGCGCCAACTTAAATGTTTAATTAGCGCCAGTGCAGTTGAACCCCACGGCCCAAGAGTTCTACTCGAAAAGGAACAAAATCTAAGTTGGTTGAACTCTTATATTTAAGCTGTTTATTATTTTCCGCTTGCTCTGCGGATGCCCCAGCAGGAATGACCTAGTGAAAACCATAAATTTCATCTTCATTTAAAGGTACAACAATTACAAAAAGTAAAAACAATTTCTGCACGGATTTTTTACCAATAAATTGGTTTTATTAGAGCATGCATAATTAAAATTACATATAATAACGCTCTTAAAAGCTCCAATCTCAATGAGGCAACGTACTTTAAAAGGTTAAATGGGTAATGATAAATAAAGTTCAGATGTTTTTTATGTATAATCTAAATAGTATACGATCCGTGGGAGTAGTCTGCCCAACTATATCTTAATTACGATTAATAAATAAATCTAAGTGAACGCGTAGGCAAAAGCCTGTAGAAAAGCTATGAGCAGACAGACGACGCTGAGAACTTTGTTTTGGTGTAAGGTTTATCAATTAGTTTATTCAAAGTCATTGTGGATTCCAAACCGATTTATATTTTTCTCTACAAATAGAGAAGGCGGCTTCAACTATTTAAAGTTGTGAATGTACAAGTAAATATAATATTATTTATTTGTACATTTACTTTAGGCCCTTGTAGAGGAATTTAACTAACTGCCTAAGAACCCCACGATTGTTAGGCACTTAGTTACGTCTCCTCACATATAAAGGGTTAATCAGAACCGAATACGCTAAGACGAACTCCCGTACATAAAAAATGTGTTTAGTCCATATTGTAGATTTTTATGTAAATATAAAGAAGCAATAAAATTGAAGTGAAAATATAAATTATTCATAAATAGGAAATAGTATTTAATAATGTTATTACTCATATTTTTGTTGTCTATGCTGTCTTAAAACTAACAATCGAATTTCAACTATTTTTTTTAGGTACATATTCAAAATTAACTTAATTATTATTTTAACCGATCAATCTCCTTCGTGCCTTCTCCATCTACACGACACTGGCGAAGTACCTTGTGCCCAGTTGGCACAAATAAAAGCCATAAACAAGAATTTAATTGAATTAAATTATCATTTTATCTGTCACTAATCTAAAAGAGGAAACGCGTAGAAATATTTCGTCCTATTTTAATAACTAACTTTTTAGCAAGGTTTCATTTGTACTAAGATTAAACTGCACCGTCTTTATAGAGTCCTTACACCCATTACTTATAAATTTAAACACTATTAATAAGCCACGAAGGCAACAAATGTTGAAAATAATACAATATGTAAAAGAAACGTGATAAGTCCTTGGTGGCACGATTTAAAAATATTTTCCTTGATGAGGTGAGTCCAAGACTGAATGAGATTCCTCGAGAGGTCGTAACAATTTTATGAATGCAAAATTCCAAACGTTGAGAATGCTTTATTAAAATAACTTTATTTTAATTAAAGTTTTTATTTCTTTGTTCGAATACAAAATATACCATGCAAAATGTTTTTATTATTCATTTATTTTTGAAATTATTCTGGGGCACATTTAGTTCATGAAAATTGTTTGAGTTACCGGAATTTTCAAATTAGTTTTCCTTATTATATTATTATCTATTTGTTAGAGGATCCCTACTATTTCGTTCCACAATATTTTTTCATTACACCAAATAATTAGGTTTTCTAATAAAGGTGTTTTATAGTACAGCAAATCTAACGACAGAATTATATTAAAATAAAAAGCCGTTAACTGAAAACGTTTATTCACAAAAGATGAAAAGATTTCAAATACATTTCACAAATATGTCATGATGATTGCAAAAGCTTTTTGTAAGAGAAAATTATTAACACGTCGTGGCAAATGACGGCTGAAAAAAAATCGTTTAGGCGTTAAATAAACTCGAAGAAATTACTATTTCTATATATAATTCAAGCACTACCTAATAATGGATTTGACCAGTATGGCCTAGTGGCTCTAACCAGGGTTATCTCTCATCCTGATATCGTACTTTCGATCCCGGCTATTCATCAATGGACTTTCTATGTGCGCATTAAACACTTGTATGGTAAAAGAAAACATTGTGAGGAAATCGGCTTGCGTTAGATCCAAAGAGTGGACGGCGTGTGTCTGGCACGGAAGGCTGATCACCTACTTGCTTTTTAGAAAAACCAAACGAGAGATAAATAGATTGTGGCGCCACTGGTATTGTTTCAATTATGGATTATCGGAGTACCTGAGCTCATGCGCTGTGTTAATGTGAATTATAATAATAATAATAATCTTTATTTTCTTCTCTCACATATACATACAAGGTTTTAGATTAGACTAAGATGATAACATTAGGAAGTGTATGTGAGAGACTGGTCTCTGTAACAGGAGACCTGACTGACAGATAGCCAGCCCCTCCACCACCGGACCGGAACACGTACAATCAGGTCATTGTCATGGTTTTGTCATTATAATGGTGGATGGTAACTTGTGGTGGTCGGACTTGAATTAGTGTATGCGGTGATGTTAGTTATTTCGACTATGTGTTTGCGTGTTGTTCCCACGAGAATTTAAGTGCGTGCTCCTATTTCACCATGCCTACTGCTGATAGAGTACAAATCTTTGGTTTTAATTTATTTTATTATTAATAATTAACTACTAATTACTTAAGATGTCATGTGGAACATGGTGTAATGGTTGCAGCTCCTTACAAACATTGTGTGACACAAAAAAATGGTGATCAAAAAGAGGGGCGGAGAGTGTATTGCCAGTTCTTCTCTTCCGTTCTACGCCCATGATTTGAGAACTGACAGTAAATGTAAAATTAGAAGCACTTAATATATATTTATTTTTTTGAAGTGTACAATGTGTTACCTATTTTTAAAATGATTTTCATTTGATTTATAATTAAGTCAAAAAAAACGACAGGATTATACAAAATTTAAACCATATAAAACGACGGATAGAAATATTAAAATTAATTCAGATCTATACGTCTTGACTTTATACTACATTATCTTTTAAAATAAGACATAGTGTAGGTTAATCCTCTCGATGTTTGCCTTTACCGCACTAGCGAGTGCGCACTTGAAAGACAAATTGATTGAATCTTAAACGCACCTCAAACCGACACGAATCAACATACTTAATTAATTGCCAGTACTATATATTTATTAAATACACCAATAAACACCACACGATATCGTTACGCTACGATTGGTTCAATAAAGCTCATAACGAACATTATGTGTGTATGAGAAAGAAGAAATGTGATTTCCGGTTATTAGCTAAGTATAGCCACATCTATTATGTTCCACAGCTTATCATAGTTTTGTCATGTGTAGGGATTGTTTGTAGTACTGTGTACCAATGGCGTGGCACAATACTAAATATGTATATAACTTAATAAAATGAGTTACTTACTACACAAAGATATAGCCAATAGTCCAAATATAACAGCGAGCATAAAGTGTGCAGTATAGTGACCAGTGCGTATAAAATAAATTCCCCCTGTAATGCCTAAAACCGTGTTGTAAGAGGCAAGGAGTAGACACAGCCATAAAGCTACTTCCAGCGCCCACGCTTTCTCCTGCAAAAGATAAAATGCAAAAAAAATATACACAACTAGCGGATCCGACAGACGTTGTCCTGTACACACGACTTACATACAAATGAAATATCTAATAATGTAAATCATTCTCGACTCCACGTGAACACAAAAATTTCATCAAAATCTGTCCAGCCGTTTAGGAGTTTAATTACGGACGCTTGCACAGAAGATTTATATATATACTAGATGTTTATTTGATGTTTAGATGAATAACCTAGATACCGACTGCAGCCATATGCCAGGCTGATTTGTGATTACCAATGTTCATTAAAATAAAAGATATATTTAATTATCAAACTTTTACTGTTCTGACTGTTTAAAAAATATATATTATTACTTATGGATGTCTTTCTTAGAATATATTGACACCCTTAGCTAATAATGTAATTTAAAAAATCTATGGCGTTACAACCTTTTTAGGTCTGGGCCTCAGATTTATGTATATGTTTCACGAGCATTGGGTAATCTAATAGGCAAGTAGGTGATCGGCCTTCTGTACCTGACACACGCCGGCGACTCTTTAGGTTTTAGGCAAGCCGGTTTCCTCACGATGATTTCCTTCTCGAGCAAATGTTAAATGTGCACGTAGACAGAAAGTCCATTGGTGCACAGCTGGGGATCTAACCTACGGCCTCAGGGATGGGAGTCGCACGCCAAAGCCACTGGCCAACGATCTCATCAGAGAGACGCGAATACGCAGGATGCGTTCTGTCCCTCTCTAACGCGTATTGGCCGCGCCTATATGACGTCATTGTGTGTTAGGTTTTTATTTTCGTTACGGAATTTCTTGATTCGGTCGGTCAAAGCCCGCGATAAAATCTATTTCATAGATTTTAATAATATAGCTTAATAATAATATAAAATAGAAATACTCACCTCCAACGCTCCTAGAAATAGCAAAACGCCATTTAATATCAGCGGTGGTATGATTGCCAGTATCATAATTTGTATTATCTCTGACATAGACCCCTTACTGTTCGCTGTCACCAGAAAATATAGAATTATGTAGCAAATTGTGGAAACCTGTGAAAAAATTTACCTTGACGTCATACCGGGCTACAAAAAAATAACATACATAAATTAAATTATGGTTAATAACCTCCGAGGTGTATAAGGTTTGATTTTTGTACTAATATTTCATTAATATTCCAGATATTAGCTAACAAAATATATAAAAAAATATGTAGCCAAATTGGATTTCGATTCTTCGACAGCGGTCATTCCAACACGCACACTGTGCACGCTAACAACTCTCACGCACACTCTTAAATACAAAGCTTATTTTGCGCACACACACCCATTCACATACCCATACATTCACTCATAAGATCTTATACGAATTTTGTTTGGTTAGATGTAACACTACAACTCATTAAAAAATGTTTTAATCATGCACCATATACTACGGAGTAATTGTAATCTAGTTAGCCAAACGACCGGCGCTCCCTAGTGTGGGTACTAGCGTTACATTAATTTTATCACAACCATAATATTTCTGTCATGGATAAAGTTTTATTATAATCATTAATATTATTACTAGTAACTGTTTACTTTAGCTCAGGATCGATTCATGATCCTCGTACACATATGAGCCCAAATGAACACAGTTTTTTATGGTTATGTTATCTTTAAGAAATTGTTATTAGTATTATTGTTTGATTGTACTTTGATGCGACTGATAGATAGGCAATAAAACATAATCAACAACTTTCCTTTTAAAGATTTAGTTCAAGAGTTTTTTTAATATCCACATGTATAAAATACATACAAGTACTTCAAGTCGACTATTATATTTAATATCGACTTTGACTTGCCAGAATGGTTTTTCTTTATTAAAATCATATTAAACATTACACTTATAACTTCTATATTTAATGTTATATCTTCTTAAAATGATAAGAGGTATTTTGCGTTTAAATTATATAAAGTTTAAAACGTTACGATAAATAATTACAAATATCCACGAACGTGTTTTTAGCTAACTTAATTTGGAAATACAAATTTAAATTATTTATAAAGCAATTTGGAATGATTTACGAAAATACACAGGTGTACTAGATAATCACATAATGGTTAATTACACGTTAATCTAACGACACGCGCGCTGAATTTAAATCGGTATACAATATAGCTAATTGAGAACTGGGAAAACAGAGATCATATGCTTGAATCCTGGGTATGACTTACTTGTTATGTCCACAAGCACTTGCACTTCACTGCTGTGTGTCAAAACAAAAGGCCTATTTGTCTTAAGAAGTTTTTTCAAATAGTGATGCAAAGATATTTAGCCAATTTGTTTTTCAAAGAAGTTTTTCTTAAATTTTTAAGGATGAAACGCAATAATAATAATATTAGCGTCACGAAGACGTGCAGCGGTTTTATCGAAGCAAAGGGAGAGAGCGATTTAGACCGATTGAGAGAGTGAGAAAGAGCGAACGTCGCATCACGCACAGTGCCATGGAGCGAGGGGTGGTAGAGAGATAAAGTGAGAAAGATTGAGAGAGGTAGAGAGAGTAAGGGAGATCGAGAAAAAATACACGACATTGGTTGATGTATTCGTTTAGTAGTCACATATTAGAACTTTAGATTGCAATTCTGTCACATAGCGTCTTGTGTAGTAAACGCAGATTTTTTTATTTATTTATATTATCATTAGCACGTATACAGTGTGTAAACAATGTGAACATAGATGTACAAATACATGGAGTGATTATATACTGGTACATGATCATCTATTGGGGCTTTTACCTTAGTAATAATTAATTTACAAAGAAGTTTCACTTCTGATATGTGTACTTTGTACGCACCGTTACTATAATAGTAATAGCTTATTAATTTCCTTACAAGTTTTATCCATCCTATACATATAACAGCATCCCGGAGCGCACGTCGTCTGAACGACAACTCGTCTAGATCTGCTGGCCTTAAATTGGCACAAACTATCATTTTTCATTTTACAATCCTTACTTGAAATTTATTTACGAAACTATTGACATTTCGTGTGACAATTTTGAAGGAATGTTTAATGACAGATGGTGACCGGTCAACGAATTTCTAAGATGTGTTCACCTATGTGTAACAAGATCTCCTTAGAAATGTTTACCTATTCATAAAATCTAACTCAATTCTAGACGGGGCATTCAAAAGCGTTATATAGTAAATGAAAGATTATATTAATTTTTTTATAAAATAATATAAAAATAATCATAATTTTCATACATGTCACAGATTAGCGGAACGATAATGATGTATATATAAAGTGACCATTTATTCTTTGACTCAAAACGGGACATTGGTTTATTTTAGGTCAAATAATAAGTAGTCAATGAAAAAAAAAACAATTTCTTAAGGTTATTAATTAGACAGAGTTAGTTGGCTTAAAAGTTACGAATTACAAAATATTGGTACCCAAAATGTTTAGTTATTATATTATATTTATAAGAAGAACAAATTTGTTTTAATATAGACGTGTGTGACGTGGTGACGATTTCAAAGAAGAATGAAACTCTCATGACATAAATGTCGGTGTTTAAAAGTGATATTCACGATAGAACTAGAATAAAACTATTGAAAATTTTACCCTATATTTTTGTGAATATAATTGACATTAGGCTTGTATAAGTCGTCATTAGTTTTTTGAGACAGATTTTATTATCTTCTTATTTTGGTCGAGTGAATAGATTTTTCGATAACTAATTGAATTGATCGAGTCCATTGACTGTTGATTTTTATCGTTGCTTTGATTAATCATTGAGATTTCTTCTATTACTTTTAAAAATCTGTTATTATTAAGAATTTGTTATTATTTTTATATAATGAGAGATATATATTTAAAAAAAAACCCATTTCCCATACGGTTCGTTTCTAGTGTGTGATGCGTTTGTGCTGTGGCTGTAATTGGCCCTGGCTCAGAATTATGCTGAGGAGAAGAATGTTCCACACCGCTGGTCATTCTGCCAGCGACCACATCAGCTAGTTTATTCTTCATATTAGTTGTTTCTTTAGTTTGAATAAAATAATAAAAGTACGATTATTGCTAAGACCAATAAGAGCAGAGCAAATGCCTGCTGCTTTGTGGGGTTAAATCGCCATCTTGACTTTCGACATGAAGAACACAGCGCAGCTCTGTTTGATTTTTCAGTGGTGATGATTGCATTGTAATGATGAGAGATTGGAGTATATTGTGATTTAATATGAGATCGGTGCCTTGAACCTTCTGCTCAAATATAATTTAGGCTAAATGGTTATTTTTAGTGTTAAAAGGAATCAATCTAAATTAAATATTCTACGGTAATTAATCGTGTCTTATGTGTTTACACACATGACGCCCACTAAACCCGCTATGTCAATGTTGTTGGAGTGATAATATTTGTCCGACATATATTTTTTTATATTTGTAAAATAAAGTTAATCGGTTAAGTGGAAGCGGTGAATTCCATTCAATATATACAAATTCAAGATAATACATGTACGATTTTGGTGATGTCAAGTATATGAATTTGAATCAAGATTTTTAATGACAATTAAAGGAACAATAATGACAATAATGATCTGGGAACGCTACTAGTATCTTCGCAACCTTGCCTAAAGGGACTCATTTTAATAATGTATTTTAAGGTTAGTAATGTATAATAAACTAGCAGACCGGCCCTGCGTTGCTGTGGCTTAGGTTTTTGTTATATTACATAGTAGTAAACTATTCAAGGGAAACGGTAGGAGAACTTATGTGAAAGGTAGATAGCTTATGTGAAACGATGTTACTTTTAACACAGCGCCATCTGTTAGAATTGTATCAAATAATAAATAAATAAATGCAATAAAATAATATTGCGGGTATAAATTGAGATGTAAGCTATCCTATATTTTAAGTTAGATCAAACTGCACACGGTGTGCAAATTTAATTGATATCGGTTCGGTAGTTTAGGAGTCCATAGCGGACAAACAACGTGACACGTAATTTATATATATTAAGATAATATAAATGTTTAATACAAAATTAAAGGATTATCATCATGTTAAGACGGCTAAAAATGATCTTAGTAACAGAAACAATAATATAAAATGTATATAACATAAGTGCTAAATTGTTTGATGTGTTTTAAGGCATATGTTAGTTGACGTAATGTTGCCATTGTCTTATTAAATTAAACTAGTTTGTTAGAAGCATAAATTTAGTGACAAGTTACAAGCAAAGTTTGCAAGTTAATCATATAAGTCTCGTCTCTTGAGGTTCTGGCCGAGTTGACGTAAGACATCGCGCTGTAATCAAAGTTGTGAGATAGACGCCTTATCACGCTTTCATAGTCATGATATATCCTATATTGTCTTGAAATATGTTCTCTATGAATCGATGACCGCAATCTGTTAGTCGTTTTATTGTTGTGTACCTGTTGGAATGTTACAGATAGGCAAGCACGGCAAAAAAGGGTCTGAACAGGTCTTTTTAAATGGTTTTATTTAGCTCACCCCGTTTGTTTTATTCTTGGGTCAAATTTAGTAATTCAAATTTCACCCTCTTCCTGTCAACCGATTAATCTGAAATTTTGTATACACTTTGGATTTTGGTGACAATACAATAAACTAAATAAATAAAATAAAAATAAAAAAATATATTATAATATAAATATATATATATATATAACATTATATTAAAAACTGTATCTATTTTATTAATTAAATATATATTATATTTATATTATAGAATTGATTTATTTATATAAACTAACGGGCAAGGAACCTTGCAATAATGAAGCACTAAATGAATTAAACAGAATGCGAAATAAAAACTAAAAACTAGAAAATAAAAATAGGTAAAAAAACTTTTTAAGTTAAACGGTTTTATGTTAAACATACATTGCAATGTTTAAGATAAATGTACTAAAAACCAAAAAATAATAAAATAGATACAGTCGTGGGAATTATAAACATATGCATAGACTAGACTAAAATAAAACCGTGGGGCATGTCAATTGTCTACAATCGTTGATTAAAATGTTTGTTTTGTAATGTTACACTATAATTAGGCAGTTGTTCAACGATGGACGTGTGATAAGTAGGGCTAGAATGTGGAAACAAGCTAGCAAGCTCGATTATAAGCGAGTTTTAGGGTTTCATAGTGGTGAGCGAGTAGTACTTTTATCATATGTTTTGTCGATTAAAGACAAACTACGAGCAGTGAAACGATTCCTCGCCAGCCAGCAGTGTGAATGTCCAACGATAAACTAGTTGAAACATATCTTTTATTTACATGGAGTGTATAACTATTGGAATTTCCATGAGCAAGAAAATAGTAAGTAATTTCCTGACCGTCTGCGGGCCAACTGCCTATTTTAACGACGAATTAAACGATTTTTCTATCGCACATTAAGTCGATAATTTGTAGACAATTGACGTGCCCCACGGTTTTATTTTAGTCTAGTCTATGCATATGTTTATAATTCCCACGACTGTATCTATTTTATTATTTTTTGGTTTTTAGTACATTTATCTTAAACATTGCAATGTATGTTTAACATAAAACCGTTTAACTTAAAAAGTTTTTTTACCTATTTTTATTTATTTACGTATTTTTATTTATTTATTAAAAAGAACATTAAATGAGTTTTCATAAGATAACAAAGTGTATCATTATCTCTGCTCGCTCGACTCCCAAGGGAGCTCGGAAAGTAATTTTTTCAGGTACACTTGTAATTTTCGGGTGTGCCACTAATATAATAATATCTTACGTTTCCGACCAAAGTTACCAATAATGTTATTAAAATATTCACTTGGCTCCTATTGCGGTTGTAGGACAACATTTACATATACTTTTAATTTATATTTAATTTAAGAAATGTTATTTGTCAATCAAAACAAATCAAAATACATTTATTCAATTTAGATGCGGCTTAGGGCATGCTTATGAATGTCAAAAACGTTTACAAAATTCGCGAAAGAGCAAGACTACGCCATCCGTTTGCAAAACTACCAGGAGGCCTTGTTATGAGAAGAACGAGCAAGAAACTCAGCAAGTTTTACCCTCCCTCTACATTACAATTATTCAAAGGATAATGTCATAAACCACAACGTCATTAAAGTTACATGAGTAAAAAAAATAAAAATCTGTTCTGTGATTTACCACATTCACCATTACACAATGGCTTAGTAATTAGTATACGAATTACAAACAAGCTTTGCAAGTAACACTGTATTTGTGTTTGAGTTTGATTGATTAATTGTAGTTAGGAAAAATTATTGACCTTTATGAAAACGTCAATTGTATATCACTAGAAGCCATAAATTTAGCCACACACATAATGGATGTCGATGGTCTTAACATAACTATAAGTACCGTATATCAAAAGTGTCACCTTTTTGTCAAACATTCCATATCTGGGTGTCTGACATTTCCATCTTAATGGTGCTAGATATATCTTAGATAAACAAAACAATTGAAGCTACTCCACAAAATATAGCCCATCGCCCATTAGAAAGCGTTATACAAACAGTAAGCATGTCATATATTTTTTTAATGACAATGTGCCTTAATTTCTGCACATAATAGCTTAAAGACACTATTGATGTTCTCAAATAAGGCAAGGCGGCAAATTTGGACACGGTCCAACGATGGTTGCCGTAATGGGTTAGCTGCAAATGTTTGGCAACGGAGTATAGTGTGCAAAACCATAACAATCTTCGGGTATACGATGTAGCTACATGATATGCTTGTGCGACATAAGGATCTTTTAAAGTCATTTCGGAATTAAGGATGAAATTTGTAGCCAGCGCTGTCAAATGCATTCGTTTGAGACCGGACCGGTAAATTTGTGCGAACTTGGTCATTATATTTGCGGAGTTAATATCTCCTTAAGGTCGATTTACATCAAACGAACATAGAGCTAGAACAAGAGCATTCTTTCGTAATCTTTTAGTGTAAACGAAAGCTAGAGGTATCGATTTACATCAAACGAACATA
Organism: Pieris napi; assembly: GCF_905475465.1. NCBI lineage: Eukaryota > Metazoa > Arthropoda > Insecta > Lepidoptera > Pieridae > Pieris > Pieris napi. The sequence continues at coordinate 9,534,980 of NC_062254.1, forward strand.
GAGCTAGAGCTAGAACAAGAGCATTCTTTCGTAATCTTTTAGTGTAAACAAAAGCTAGATCGAATATTCTTTGCTCATTCGTGTCAATTCTGTGGTTAGTATTGGTAGTGCTTCGTTATGTCTGACTCTGACAGCGATATCATTATTGCAAGTGCTGCATTTATTATTTTGTCGCGAAAACTCAAAAATAAAAGACGGAAGAGACGTTGGTGGGTTATAAATTTAATGCATCGAAGGACACTGGATAATGTAGGTGAAACAATGACGGATATGCGAAAACAAGAAGAAAGTGGACAATTCCAAAACTTTTGTAGAATGGCGCCGGAGGATATTGATCATTTACTATTTCTGACCATCGAAAAAATTCGAAAATCAAGTACGAATTTTAGATACTCGATTCCTGCATATGACAAACTAGCAGTGACTTTGCGATTTTTGGCAACTGGAGATTTTTCTTGAGACCAATCCATAATTTAATCGATAAGATACGTAAACAATCGCTAGAACACAAGAACGCTTTGAAAAGACCGCTCAGTGGCGCGAGCACGTCCGAACACGCTAGAACGCTCTAAGCAACTGTTCGCGCGCTCTTGCGCCGTTTACATCAAGCGAACGAGCATTCTTAGAATATTCTATAGAATCTTTGGGAACGCACTAAGAACAACGAAAGAATGCTCTACGCCTGTTTACACTAGAAGAATTTGATGTAGTGGGGATAGAATGAGCATTCGCTCGTTTGATGTAAATCGACCTTTAGATGTTGCAATGAAATTATGTCAAGGGAATTTTTTTTTTAAATGTTGATAAAAATCGTATTTATTTGGATTAAGATTTACTACACGACTAAGATACTACACTAGACTTAAGGAATAGTTAACATAGTAAAATATATGTTGTAGCGGAGTTTTGGACAAATCCAGCTTTTCGGAAATAGATAGCGTTAACATGTATTGATGGAAAGGTAAGCGTTCGCTATTTTCGATTTTCACTCGAAATGTTTTAAATAATATAATAAATTCATGTCTATATTCACTAAAAACTTTTGTTTAGGATTAAATGTCTGTTAACTACGCAGATGAAGTCGTTAAGTTATTTCATGTGTCTGTGTCCCAGAGTTTCTGAGAATCAGTTTTTTCTTACGGTGCGTGCAGACTATATAACATAACATGTTATACAACATTGCTATACAACATGTTTCAGATAATGTGGACACTGAATGTTATAAAACATGTTAACCCAGCATCTACGTTTTTTTGTTTTTCTTTTGTTATTTAAAATGGTTATATAACATTGTTATATTGCATTGTTATTCTAATGTGTACAGTATTGTTTTATGTTATAATGTTGAATAACAAGGTTACGTAATGTGGACGTGTTATAAAACACAAGTTATATAACATGTTACATAGTCTGTACGCACCCTTAGATTATTGTATTGGTCCACAAAAGTGACGTTTTACATTAAGACATTTACATTACGTCCTTGTGTTACTCGTACAATATCATAATATTTTGAGAGCTGAAGAGTTTGTTTGGTTGAATATCGACTTTTAAAGTGAAAACTTCTTTAGCGGCATTTTACACTTTTTTTTGGAATGGGTAAAAAATGTTAAACCCGCGTCAGGACACGTAACCTGATCGAAAATTCGTAAGACGGATGGAGAGTAGACAGACAGCTGGCGCGGCGTATTTAATGTAATATAAATTGTCATGTTTGTGTACGATAGCGCAATAAATAAATATTGTATTCTACCACATAAATGATAGTACTTTTATTCTGATAATTAAAGAAATTCGTGCAAAAATATTCCCTAACCATTCCAAAATATCAAAAATGCAGCACGTTAATATTCGAGTTTTAACTTCTGCCGGCACTCCCGGAGTGCAACCCGTCGTTTTTTTATCTTACCTAGTGTATAAATTTAATGAGCCATACTCATAATGTAATTGTAATGGCCGGATGGGATGTCGAGCTTTGATATGGGATGCTACTTGTGTCACGTTTACCCCGTCTCACCTTCTTCTCTTGTCTTATGTTGGCGCCTGGTAGATAGTACCGGTGACACAAGAGCTGGTGCTTTCCTTGCTCAACGAATAAGTAACCAAATACAACGAGGAACTACTGCCACTTTTAAAAGTACACTACACAGGGACCAAACTTTTTAAATCTGTTTTAACTTTCTTCTTATTATTTTTTATTCTTACTATATAGGTTAAGAAAATTGTAAATACTGTATTTTTGAATGTTATGTTTAGTTACATGAATAAATATATTTATTGTAATTTCCATTCTACCTTTTAAGACAAACCACGCCATTATGTGTGGCAGAATATGCGAACTTTAGATTGTACCACCATAACATTTTTGTACCATTTTCTTGGAATAAATTAATATTATTACTAGGTTTTCCGACGCAGGTGAAATTGCGGGAATTCTAGTAAATAATAACCATACATATGAAAGCGGTTTATCTGCTAACAAGTTCTGACAATTTAGCGGAATCGACTTCAATAAGTCTGCGGTATTGATTAATTTATACTACATGTTTGATACATAGTATTGCATGTTTGCTACGGTCTACAAATATTAGATGAAATATATTTACATACGACAAAACAGTGTTAGAGTTAGAACAGCTTACGATGTATGTTTAACATTTAAAAACATTTATTTTTATATGTTTTATGTAAATAATATGTTATGTTGTTGTTTGAGAGCAGTGCTGGCCTTCAGTGTGCGACTCTCATCCCTTAGGTCGTTGGTTCAATTACCGGCGGTGCCAATGGACTTTTTTTCTATGTGCGCATTTAACATTTGCTTAAAGAAACATCGTGAGGAAACCGGCTTGCCTTAGACCCAAAAAGTCGACGGCGTGTGTCAGGCACTGGAGGCTGATCACCTACTTGCCTATTAGATTGGTAAATGATCATGTAACAGATAAAGAAATATGAGGCTCAGACCTAAAAAAATTGCCACTGATTTATTTTTGTGTACTTAGTAGAATAATGTGTTTGATATACAAGGTAAAGTAGGTAGATATGTGTACAAGGTAAAGGATATGGTAGTAGATATGTTCTTTCATCAAATTAGCCATCTTCTTCTTTTGGTGCCGCTCCATTTCCAATTCGCAATACCCGTCCACTCCCCAACGATGCGAAGCCATGATTTTTTCCTTCTACCAACACGCCGTTTACCCTGGATTGACCTTTGGTGATTTGGTCTTAGACCCAAAAAGTCCGACGGCGTGTGTCAGGCTTAGGAGGCTTATCACTTGGCTATTAGGTTGACAAATGATCATGAAACAGATTTGAGGCACAGACCTAAAAAAAATGTTGTGGCGCCCCTGTTTTTTTTTATGTTGATGTTTAAGGATTTGTAATTTTTATTAATTCTGAGTAAATAAAAGAGTTTGGTAAAGTGGTATACTCCGTAAAAGGGTTACTCTATATCTTGCAGAAACTGTCCAAGGTACTTAGATGAGACAAAGGTAGGTAATCATTGGTGGCTGCCATCTGTCACCGAGTGTACATCGATTGATAAGATCTATTTATGATTTTAAAATGTTCTATACTATTATTAATGCTATACTTAATGACACTAATAATTTATTACCCTACACTACCCTGCTAAAAATATTTTTAGTAGTACTTATCGAATATAGATTCTACGTAACATAAAGTCATGGGCTCCTGGAAAACCAGATGTATGGCTGCTCCATTGTGCGTTAAGGGATCTCAGATTACACACGTCAATACGGATTTATCCTGTTCATTTCAGTTTACGTTTTCACTTGAACAAAGCTAATTTGACGCATATGTATTGTTACATTCAACACATCAACAGAATAGAAACGCTACTTGATTGATACGCGCTTGGCACGTATATACTTTGAGCTTTTAGAGGTAGTGTGCGGCCAAAATTCTTATAAAGCGCTCAAATGCGATTGATATTTAACACTCAAACCAAACATCAAATGTTAGATCACTTTATTAGTTTAGTCAAATAAGCTAAAGTATTTATAATATTCTTATCCTACACAGTAATATTATTAATTAAAAATGGATAAATAGTAAACTTAAAAGTTAGGTGTTTAATGCTGCTAGCTGTATACTTATTCGTTGAGCGAGGAAATCACCAGCTCTGGGGTCACATATCATACTAGCTACCAGGCGAGTACTTAAATATCTAATTAGCGCCTCTTCACTGGAACCCCACGGCCCAAGAGTAATAAAGTAAGCAGGAATACCACTCGTATCACCGCGGTTCCACAACTGAGCGTTTTTAAGGCAGTTTTTGCAGCGCACCACCACTATGTGGAACCAGATGCCCACTGAAGTATTTCCGAACCAATTCGACTTAGGGTTAAGCAAAGAGCTTACCAATTCTTACCTGCCGGCACTCCTACGAGCCTTCTGGCAATGCGTGTGTCCATGGGAAGCGGTATCACTTAATATCAGGTGAGCCTCCTGCCCGTTTTGCCTCTTATTATATAAAAAAAATCATCAGGGAAGTACATCAAACTAGTAGACTTATATCTCTGCCGTTTAAGAAAAGCATATAATATTTTTTATGAAGCACAGAGAAAACTTTGGGGCCTAATACAATTATCACTGCTTCGCATTTTATTGCCAAAAAGAGATTTGTGGTATGTGAAAACTTATAACAAATTTACGAAAACTTTCCTTGATCATTTGGGGACGTTTACAATTCTTAACTCTCTATAAACATAATATATAAAATTCTCGTTCCACAATGTTCGTTCCCATACTCCTACGAAACGGCTTGACCGATCTTATGAACTTTTCTATGCATATTCAGGAAGTCTGAAAACCGGCTACTATCATTCAACTCCCTAAGTGATAAAGGGGCATGACACCCTTTATCCCAAAAAAAATTTTTGCGCGGCAAATACTGCCTTGAAAAACGCTCAATAGTATAACGGCGGACGTCCAGGTGATACGGGTGGAATTTCGTATTCTGCCTCGACGTCCGATGATGATCTACCGAACAGACAAAGCGTTTATTCAAATGAATTTTAAAATGAAACTTTTTACGAGTGATAAATCTCATACAAGCACAACAATTCTACTTGAAATTGTTTTGTTATTTAGTTTTTTATAATATAAGACGTATTTAGATTACAAAATAAAAATCACTTGGAAACTGCTTTAAGATGACGTCCGATACTTAAGTGCTCCTTTGATTAATGAAGGCTCTATAACTTAACTTTGCTCTACTTTCAGGCGACGTTTTTCATCAAAAACTTGAGAAAAACTTTTTGTTGTAAAATTTTAATACTGGTTTCAATTTAACACAAGTGGCTTCTTTGATAGTCTTTTAATATTACTCATGTATTTTAGTACACATTGGTCTATTAGAACGTTGAAATTCAAAAGTTCTCACGTTCGACTTCAATATGGAGCCGATAAATATAAGCCCTTGCAATTTTTCTAGGAAATGGAAGCCCTATTATGAAGATGTCGATTTTCGTTCCGGAAAATGATTATAGTGTTTGGTAAAAAATTTTTCGTTTGAAAAATCTAATACATACAAGTAGATTAAGCTAAGCTCGAAGCAACATTAAGGTTTTAATCTAAATTCGTTAACGCCTATTAAAAATTGCATAGCAATCTAATTAAAATGCCTATTCGAAATCTTGCCCGCTGAAAAATGTAATACATTTTTATATTAAAAGCGCCGGCTACTAGATATTTTCGCTTCAATTTCACACTGATGGGCCAAGTATACAAAAATTTGTATAGCTATAATTTATATATACCACGACCAGACGGTGGCGCAATTATATACTATTAAAAATGAGTAAATGCTTTTAATCATTACACATCTTGTACTGTCTATTGAAGAACGCTATCATTTCAATATACTGTATGCTTTGGCTACCCTATGGCATCAAAGTCGTACGAAGAAAATTTCTCCATACTATCTAAATGTTACCTTCAAGGGTCCCTCAACATAAGAGCATCAACACACTTCACAGCCTCTGGCAATGTGAGTGTCTAAGGGCGACGGCATCACTTAACATCAGGTGCGCCTCCTTCCCGTTTGCATCCTATTACAAAAAAACAAAACTTCAAAAAATTTCAGAAATTCTTTTTGATTGGAACGCTAGATAATTTCTGCGTTCCATAATTGTTAAGTCATGTGAATCCAAGACAGGGTTTCTATGTCAGATTTACCATTCCTATATAAACATATAAATCTCATAGCACTGCTATCATATAATCAAAGCTGCGCTGAGCAATAACGATAATCCATATAACGTTGAGAAACGTACAGACGGTTGAAATTTTACGTCGGATCCCAACGACTCAACTTAAGCTACTATGTAGGTCAAAGTTGACCCTGGCTGCTTGCCAGGTGCTAACTCGAGACATAAAATTAGACCAGTAAGTGATTTACTCGCTTTATCACTGAACCTAATCCTAGTTTGTTCTGAACGACTGTCTCTAAATACTTTTCGCTTAAAGTGAACACATTGTATTGTGCTGTTTTCGTGCTTCTGGTAGCCTAGTACCGACGCGTGATACTCAATCCAGAGGTGAGGTGTTCTCTGAGGTGAGGTGTTCTCGGAGGTGAAGTGTTATCTGAGATTCCCTAACTAGTCATTGTAAGACGTGCGCTGTAAAATTTACTTCAACGTAAATGTGAGAGTAAAATATTGATAGTAACGACAAAATCTTTAAATATCTAATATATAAATGAAATTGACTTTAAACTTTGATGAAGTACATTTATGATATAAAAGTGATTACAATATTATAGAACCTTAGCTGCGAGACGAGGTCAAATGTAAATTATTATTGAAAATAGCCAGAATATTCATGACTATTAATTTAAGTTTGTTGGTAGTTCAGAGTTTCTTAGTATTAAATTTATTGCTAAGATATAGCAATTATAAAATCGACCTAAATATTAATATTTACTTTCATAACAGTAATTTATGAATTTTGTAATAAAATAAACGTACACGGTTAAAGCTTGGTTGCTAATTTACTATATTTTACATTAGTGTAAAATTTATATACTCTCGTGGTAATTGATAATAAATCTCTTAAATGAAAAATTATAATATACCTGTATCACTTTATTTTCAAAGGCGTTCTTAAATCATTTTTATAGAAACAGCTACATATCATAAATTACTTTTGAACAAATCATGTTATGTATAGAGAATAGTGAAAAAAGGTTTTCAATTTCGTATTAAATGTCCTAGAAATATTTTTTATTAATCGACGTTTGTAGTTACTAATAAAATTATAATCAAAACTGAACTTTAATTACCATTTTATTTCTATAGAATACGTATTCTATAAAATAACCGTTGCAACCAAGGCCTCAGGTTTATACATACATTTTCTAAGTACAAGTAGGTGATCATTGTGTGCCTGACACACGCCGTAGTTTTTGAATATTACTCGACGTTGTACGTACAAGTACTGATTCAAACGCCTAACCAATATTAAAAGCGATTTCATATGCTTCTTAAACGCTAGTTTGAATATTTTATGTAAATGAAAGAGAATTAAGTAATAAAAATTTAATACACTACGTAGATAACTATATACAAATGGCATATCATTTAGTGTATCGTTGCACGGTGCACGCGATGCTAATTCACTTTCATTAACTTGCTGGTCTAGCAGACACTGCATTCCATCGATTTCACTCTTAATCGTGGTTTGCAATGTATTAAAAGATGTTAATATATCACTTGCTTCGGGTAACAAAGTCGTAAACCACTACTGTATTAATGTTTTGTCATTTTTGGGTCTTGTAACTGTATTTTTTTTAGAATTTTCCATGACATTTAATTATTAGAAACACGAGGATTTCTTTAATAATAAATAAATAGTTAATGCTACAGTTTAAAAACAAATAAAGAGTGGTAATAAATTATTACGTTATAGATTCGTCAAGATTATCAAAAAAAGTAATACATATATTTCAATTAATGAAAGCTATATGAACTTAGTATCCTAGTGATAATAGCATTACCTTCTTTTATTTTTCCTGAAAAAAATAGATTTTGCTTTTACGACTTTGTTCCCCGGGGCAAGCGATATAGCCTTCGCTTAAGCTAACGAATAATTTATAAGTATAAAAATAAAGTAATCTTTGTGAAGCTAATATGCTGTTTTGCATAGTACACAGTACTAAAACGAGACGCTTTTTTGCGCAAATAAACGTTACTTACTCACCCTTACCCGTAAGACTAGAATACTACTCAAACCTAAAACAACAATTACGGCACTGTTATAGGCAAAAACATTTGTGGATCGCCTAATTTTGGTTCAAAACGAATGTTGACTTTGGTATCACCGTCTCCTACTTCTAAAAAGCTATTCCAATCTACCATCCAATAGAAGCCGTTTTTCTTTGGTGGTGGTATTTCTGAGTCTCCAGGTGTTTCGGGTGCCGGACCTCCAAATGAATCTTCAAGGTCTGATATAGATGCGCCTGCATCTGATCCTACAGATGCTGAGTCGGACGCATCACTTTTGCTATCTGATGTCACGGTTGTAGTTAACTCTATATTTTTAGCGTCAGTTGTTTCTGTTTCATTAGTTTGCCTCTTTGCAGGATCACTTTGCAATACGGCTTTTTCTTGTTCTATTGGGTCAAGACCCATATTTAAAGGAATTACTTTGACTGAATCATAGTCAATTGGTTCGTAGTTGGGTTGTGGAATGGATTTTGGTTTTCTAACCGGTAAATCAAGAGGCAACACTGTTTCCTTGGAGTTCGATGCAGCTGTATCCAGCTCAAATGGATATTCTGGTTGCAACGGTTCATAGAGGAAACTACTTTCTGAGTTTTTATTTGCGGTGGCAGCTTTTAAATCGGCAGGTGAAATCAAATCGTAAGTAAGTAGAATATTTTCTGGCAGCTCTATATTACCATCTACAATTTTTGCTGGGGGTAGGGGTTTAAAACCATCCAGCGGTAATAAAAAGTGATCTTTCTCTGGGTTTCCTTTTAAGCCATGTGCGTCTAAAAATGCTTGTAATTCAGCTGGAAAGTCTGATTTAGGCTCAGTTGCTACTTTTGCATTGTTTGTTAATGTTTCTTTAAGACTGTTTGCCGATTTTTGTTTTCTTAAAGGTTTAGGTGTCAGGTTTTCTTGGACGACTTCAATTCGTGGAGGCCGAGTGTACAGCTCTTGTAAGGACGACCCGTCTCGTGGCGTATACGGAAACACGACAGTTAAAGTTTGGGCGCTAGATTTTGTAGTGCTCTCTATTTTTGCTCCAGTCATCGATGAAAACTGTACTTTTTTTTCTTTGAATTTTTCTGGTGACTGGGTTACTGGGTTAATTTCATTTTCATCTTCAATTCTATAAGGCGTTGTTGTTTTTAGTTCTCTCGATGATAGCCGTGCTTTTAGCGTTGTTGTCTTTGCATCTTCTTCGCGTATATCATTTAATAGTTGTAATATTTCGTCTCTACTCAATCTTGGTAATAGATCATTCGATGTTAGTATACTTTGTACTTGTTTAACTGTCTTCTCAACATCGATTGCAGCGTTGATTGTTGCTAGGAACGCTGCTACAACACAGCACCACAACAGGTTCATTTTCTGAAAAATAAAAACATTTTATTACGTATTTGTTTCTCAACTTAAGTTATTTTAATCATCAAATAATGATTACGTATAGTTACGCGATATTCGTCACGCAACCATGCCTCTCTCACGAGGTGTCTTTGACACGAATATCTAAAGTTGAATCATAGCGTTTATGTATTTAAATAAATTTAATACGTCTTTCCATTGATTTAATACATCTTGTTTTAAACGGTATAAAATGTTTCTATGTAGATAAAGATAGAAGAATTGAAAATAACCCTAATATAATTGTTTATATTAGCTTAAAAATAATAAAAATAAATCAGTGGCGCTACAACCTCTTTAGGTCTTGGTCTCAGCTTTCTGAATCTGTTTCATGATCATTTTTAAATCTAATAGGCAAGTAGCCTCAGCCTCCAGTGCCTGACACACGCCGTCGACTTTATGGCTCTAAGACGTGTCGGTTTCCTCACGATGTTTTACTTCACCATTCGAGCAAATGTTAAATGCGCACATTGAAAGAAAGTTCATTGGTGCACAGTCGGGGATCGAACCTACGACCTCAGGTATGAGAGTCGCTCGCTGAAGCCACTAGGCCAACACTGCTCAGCTTAGCTAGCATTAGCTTAGAATGTAAATATCTATTAATTTTGTTCATTCAAATTTTATTATTTGGGCTAAAGAGAAACGGTTAGAACCTGCACAAAGTTGTGCATAATCTTGTCCTAGACAGCGTTACATAATAAGATCCACCTGTTGACCTAACATATTATGTTCGTAAGTTTAACTTAATGCACATATTAAAATTCACCTCATTCTTGTTATATTTTCTATTAAAATAAATTTAAGATAGTCTTAAAACATACATACATAAGCAATGTTTAGTTTGACTAATAAACATTATATAAAACATGATTAAATAAATAAACTCCGTTCCTACTTGGGTTTGAAAATGATACATTATAGAAACAAAAGAAAACTTTTATTCGCTGTTCAATTGTTATTCGATGAATTCTTCACCACATATTTAATTGTGTGTTCAATTTTATGTAACATGTATTTAAGTAGTCGTTTGACTACATAAATACAAGTTATGTCACAGCTTATAATCGTATCCTTTCACTTTTATGGTACATACATCCTCACAGTCACTTACAGTTTCAATTACAATTGCTTTTGTTCCCCATTGTTATAGGTGAATGCCCCGTTAACAATAAACAATAATAAAGTGGGTATAAGAAATATAATATCCCTTAGATTCTCTTTTCCTTAGAAAAAGAGGTCAAGAAATCAATGTCGCTACGACATTGATTTTATGTTCGTACGTGAATTTATTTGCTTTTATATCTCAAGATGTTTTCTATGTCCGTTACATTTTGGAAATTGTCTGCAAATTTCAATAAAATAGGCATGTATAGTCATTAAATATATGTCTGAAGTACTCTTAGAATGCTTCAAAAACTATTAATCTATTAAAAGACAGGCTACACTAAATTTAAGAAATTACATTTTTTTAATTAAAAATTATATTAACAAAACTTCAAGTACCTAACGATTTCAAACGACTTGACCGAAATCAATTTTTTTAAACATTTCTATTAAATAAATATGCAAGTTTAAATCTCATAATTTAAATAATAATTAACTATTTAATTGCTTAGTGAACAAGCCTTCCTAACTTAAGTCAAGGATAGGACCTTTACAACTTTTTGCTTACATATAATGTTTTTTTACGATATTGCATTTAACACCGTTCATTTATTTATTAAATTTATGTGAAATTCATTATAACATGAAGATCTATATTATATATTCATTAGAATAAGAATTAATAAATAACCAGCTCATCACAAAGTTAGAATAAAAAAAATGTTTTATATTGAGAATTACTGTATGTTGTATGTATGTTAACGTAAAATTGTAAAAACCGTTAGATTGTAATCTATCTCGCGAGATTATAAACTGTCGAAAGATTGTGAACCTCAGCTTACTGCTTACAATTTAACGTATTATTATTCGGTAGATTGTACTACACTAACTTAGTTATCATTCAAACTTCTTTGGTCAATTACAGATTAATTTTACTTTCCAACAATTTCATATAACTACCGAATAATAATATGTTAAATTGTAAGCAGTAAGCTGAGGTTCACAATCTTTCGACAGTTTATAATCTCGCGAGATAGATTACAATCTAACGGTGTTTACAATTTTACGGTGACATGTGTATAAAGCTACCACTGAATTAACGTAGGTAACCACAGGGCAGAGGTATAAAGATATAAAGTTAAGATAAGATAAGATATAAAGAATTAAATCCCGGAAATCTGTAGTTCCTTGCATAACTTAATAACAGCCTTCGAAAGTACATTACGACATAATTCCGCAAGCGCGAGACCGTCAATTTGCAAGAGTATTGAGATCCGGAAACTTGAAAATACAATGGCAAAATGTATAATTAAAGAAAATAAAAATCGCATTACAGAATTGCCAATTAGGATAGGTCTTTGTTATTTAAAGCGATTCAATTAGCCAGGTAAGACTCGACATTTGAATACTTTTGAAAATACAAATGATTGAATTGTTCTGGCATTTATCGTTAAGTGATGAATTATTAATTTTAATACATGTCTTAACGGATATGAACTCGTATTTATTGCATTAAACAAGTGGTGGTCTGGAAGAGATCGCTCGAAAGCAATAAGGCCGTTGCCCTCCTTTTCATTTAATGTTGTCAATTTTATTATGTTATTGCAACGAAGTATGAATAAATAAATAAATACAAAGGTTGACGTTTCTAGTGCCTTGATATTACTGAGCCCAGAATTACCCTTAGAGCAATACATACTCGTACAAAAACCAGTGGGGAATAGGCAACGTGGTGTACTTTCTGTGTCTTCCACGGTCCACCATTGGTGTTCACCCCAGAAATGGTAGGAAAAGGAATGGAAAAGTCCAAGTTTGTCGGATCGATTTATGTAATTGAATAATGATTTAAAATTTTATTTGTAAGTAAATATTTTTATGATAAAGTACGTCGTACACATATAACACCAGACGAAAGAACTCTTTCTTTCGTTAGCGATAAGACGTTCTTTACTATCATTAAAGTTTCCGTATTTTATACTTTTATGTAACTAAATACTGTTTTTTAATTAACATTAATTCAAAGTCGAAAGCGAACCCGCGCCTATATTAAAAAAAATTTAATAAACTTAATAATAACTAAGGATCTGGTAAAATGTTTTCCCTAACGGCCCTAATCCAGTAATAGTCATTAGTTTATTTTTGTATTAATACTTAATCAAAGTTAAGTTTACATCTTGTTTGTTATTTAGTTTTTGGTCACTATTCATCATGACTGTAGCACATTATTGTGCATATTTTTTTTTAAATTAATTATTAAAAGCTATCTAACCTACATAACTTCACTCTCTAATTTAATTATTCTTTTACGTACACTTGATTTCGAAGTAAATACACATTAATAAACAGACAATATGATATAACCTACCGGTTCACTTGCAATCCACTCCACAACACTTCTGTTTCACGACTGTTCGCCACCACCACTTACTTCAACGACCACTGTCACTAAATTAAGTACATATTGCTCATCGATTTAAGCAATTCGCCATTCTAGGAAACCTTTAACGCGGTAAGTAGGTAACAGGTATCATTTGAGGAGCATGCAGTGCAGTTCCTTACAAAAATTAGTAAATAAAAAATTATTTATGGCTATTAAAAAATATTGGTTGTTTGTAAAGTAGGTTTACGATCGAGATGTTTACGTGATAACGTCTTATTGGTGATATAAGTTTTTGGGAAGTAAGGAATTAATGAAGATAACAATTTTTTCAAATTTTAAATTACATCTATCGTTTTATTCACACTTTTGATGATAAATTTCGGGTGTAAAATGACAAGTTTACTTATTCGACTATGATATACATTTTTCTTCATACATTCACGGAATGACTGGCAGCGCTCGAGATGAGACGGGAGATCGGTCCGTCTCTCTCTCGTCATACCTGCGATCGCGCTCGTGAGGTTTTGGTGTGACACAAGTTTCTGAACATGTCACCCGACTAAAACGATTTTAAAGACGTTATCACGTCAAAAACACGTTAGAAAGGTTATTGGCAGTTCTTGATTTGAGAACTGACAAATTTACATGCAGTTAATTTGTAAATGATCACTTCACAATGTCCATCTAAGTACAAAATTCAAACAGCCGTGTTTAGGTGAATTAAAGGCGATACTAAATTATCTTCACTTTATAAAGATCTATTTAGCTCTTGAATGAGACAAATTAATTATCTAACTGCGTGTCATTCATAGAACTAATGACTGAGGAATAATAATTAATTAATGCTTTACTTCGTTAGTATATTAATATTATTAACCTACTAATTAATTAGGTCACGTAAATACGACATGAATATCGTTTGACGTTATAAATATAGCTTTGTTTGAACTTCCGCATAATCAGCCATTTAGAGCAAGAGGACTATTTTAAAAATTGACTGACTTCAAAAACCTGTCAACCTATGTGACATCTACCTGTATAATCATGTTCCCTCAAAGCGTGGATATATACGTCTCAAAAACTACTGAGCAAATTTCAATGCAAGAATTAGTTGTAATTTACCTGATTTAAGTTATATATTATATAGTAAGTATAACATTTTTTTTATCAATGTATCAGTGTGCCGAGCGTTGGCAAGCCTTTATAAATAAATAAATAGATAAATTATTACAAAATTGAGGACAGTCAATATAATTCATACCTAATCAGGACACGGCTAAAATTGTGTATAGCTACTTTCACAACGTTATTTCCTACGGTATTCTACTGTGGCGTGCTGCTGCAGAGTTTCAAACCATGTCAATACACAAATACCCTGAACAGCCCGCTTCTGCAGCACAAAGCTGCACCACCAGTATAATACTGGAAACAGAATAAATGTAAGCGTACCACCAACCAGGCTCCAGAAGATAAACCACTCCTTATATGGGATTTTTTTTACATCAAACTTCCAAGCGAAATTAGAGATCACTGAGAAAAATTCAAAACTCTCATTAAACCTTAATTCATCCTTAGAGCTTTTTATAAATTTGACGATTATTTAAATCCTATGGATTGATTTGCTCCAGTTCAAATATGCTCTGCTCAGCCTTACAAACAATTTATATAACTCTAAACTTGGCGATTGAAGAGTGGCGGAGAATTTCTTGCTCTCTTGCCCGCTCGGCGCCCTTGACTTGCGAACTGGTAGTAAATGTAGATTTATAATCATTTTAACATATTTTCTGTTGACGTTCATAAATGGAGGATTACCTAGGAAAAAAGTTATTTTGAGTTTGATTACTATTAATAATAATTTCTTAATTTTCCTTCGATACAACATTTGAAACAAACAATACGATTAGAGTTAAGAAGGAATTGGGGGACTGGTTTCTAAACTAGAACCTGTGATATGGATAATAGGCTTCCATTCCACAGCAAAGTCATACTGAGTCATAATAAAAAGTACATAAATGAGTAGGCAAACACATAAAGTTAAAAACAAATCAGTCAACTAGATTACTATTGTATAGGTTTTTAAATTATCGAAGTGCATGCGAAATGTTTTCTATCTCCAGTTATAAGAAACATACCTTAGAGTAGTAGTCCATGACATAGTTACTGTGATAATACCTGCGCCATAGAGCAAAGGTGAAACACAGCTAAAATTGTTATTTTTTTTTCAAAATATTCCATTCGATCCAATAAGCGATCGTAAATATTAATTAGCGTATTCGTCGAAATAGCAAATAAAAAACAGACAACAATACAATTTTGTAATGTCTATATTTATTAGATTAGTCTAGGATTTATTTATTTCTATGCCTTATGAGACTTAGTTGTAACACTAAAATTACTTTTCCAGAAAAACTGTTTAAAACAACTGATGTACCATGTAATTGTTTTCTAGTTACCCACAATACAGGGACTCCTTAGTGTGGGGACTAGCGATAGATGAATTTTGTCACAACCCTTTTGTGATAATTAATGTTTTAATTATTTTGTATACTTCAAGATAGTTTCAAAATCGCTGATCTAATAATAATAATCAGTGGTGCTACAACCTCTTTTAGGTCTGGGCCTCATATTTTAGAATTTCATAATAATTTTTCATTCTAATACGCAAGTAGGTGATTAGCCTCTAGTGCCTGACACACGCTGTCGACTTTTTGGGTCTAAGACATGGTGGATTCCTCACGTTTTACTTTACCGTTCGAGAGAATGTTAAATGCGCACATAGAAAGTCCATTGGGGCACAGACGAGGATCGAACCTACGACCTCAGGAATGAGAGTCGCACACTGAAGCCACTAGGCCAACACGGCTCTTCTAATAATATATCAGACAATTAAGTATGTAAGAGGGAAATTAGTCTAGTCAACAAGTTCAAAAACGTGAAAAATAGAGATAAAGGACCTAAAAATATGAGCGATGGCTCATTCGATTCGGAATCACCTCTAGAAAAATGATTTTGAAGGATTTTGGTGCAGGTTAAAAATTGCAATTGTTATTAACAAAATAAGATGGAAAAAAAATGATATTTCGTTTTTTTGTTAAGAACTCAAAAATATTAACATTTAAGTAATGAAATGGCAATTAAATGATGCTGCATTTATTAATATCCTATTTGTATTCTTATTTTTAATAGATTTTTGGTTAGGCGCGCAAACATTGCGTGGCTGGAAATTGTTTGTAAGGTTAATACATCATGATGGCACCAGTCTCCGTATTTTGTTCTAACCTCTGAGTAAAATGAGGTCTAACTTGAGAACTGTTCAGCAGTAATTATTCGATTACTCGTTAAGTCAATCGCAGCATTATAGAATACACATACAAACATTATAATGAAATAGACACGAATATTACTGGCATTTGTCCAGTATTAAATTATTAATTGGTTGAAATGTAAGGCAAATATTCAATTTCAATATCCTCCTTTGTAATTTGACAGCGACGTGACAACGCTTAATATGAATATATACAAGGCTATAGAAACAAGAAATTCTTTATTCAATAATCTCTAATAGGCCGACATCCATACACTAATTAGCGCTTCGTAGAAGATATAGGCCTACTGCTCTGACTCCTTCTCTCTCCTTCTACAAAATAGATTTCACCTTACTTCTTACAGAGTTCATGGGAGCTTCATGCTTTATGTTTTACAGATAAATAAATATATTTTAAGATTTTTCAAGGTCACATGCAATGCGTGTGTCTGTCCCACTTGTATAGTGAAAGTTGCCAATGTCAGTGAGCAGGAAGTGACGTAATATTGTGTAACAATAACCTCTGCCTTGCGTAACATTACGCGCTACCAATTACTGCTCATAATCTTTATATAAATAAGGCTTCCTTGCTATCGGAGAAGAGATTTCTGTGACTGCATATATTGGTTTAATTGTCATCTCCGACTCCGAAGAAATTTTAAGGCGATTCCTAGTGCTATTGAGATCATGGGATATTTTCTCTGGCGCAAGCAAGGGGTGCTATTATTACTGGGACT
Organism: Pieris napi; assembly: GCF_905475465.1. NCBI lineage: Eukaryota > Metazoa > Arthropoda > Insecta > Lepidoptera > Pieridae > Pieris > Pieris napi. The sequence continues at coordinate 9,552,137 of NC_062254.1, forward strand.
TTGTACGCAGGACAAATATCAAAGTTGAGTCCGCAAAATACGCAATCAACGTATTAAGCGTGGCAAACAGGTTTCACCAAGATAGCGACCCCGCGCACAACTCCAGAGTGGCGATATCATTCAAGAACCTGGCTTTGATGAACGTCCTCCATCGCCGGAACTAGATCCTAGTAATTTCTAGCTATTTCCGCGGTACACAAATTTTTATCAGGAAGATTTAAAAAAAAGGGGAATTTTAGCTTAATAGAAAAAAGATATACAAAGTATATAAAATTATATGTGACTTCTTTTCTTTACTTTTTTATTGAACTCCCCAAGTATTGTACTGATTTTATATTTAATATTTGTAATATTATTTTTTAATAATATTATATACTAAAAAGTATGATGACGGATGTTTTATGCATTTCTAATATTTTTCAATAATAACAAATTCATACGAGCGAGACAAAATCCTTCTAAAGATTTCTACATCTGTCAAATTTTTTATTGATTCATTTTTATATGCGACTACTTTTCGTCAGACATCATTGTCAAACTCATGCTAGTTTTTCCACTATTTCCCCGTACGCATACATTACACATTCGGGTATTAAACTGACGACACAGTTAGATTGAAAAAAAAAAATACACTTATAAGAAAATTTTACTATTAAAACCCAAATAATTATATCAGGACAACCAAAACTTATAATTTCGGATGTCCTGCAATCATAACATCTAGTTATCAATTCAGAACACGACATTCCCAAAGGTCGGTGGCGTCTATATACTATGGTAGACATGGGCTGCATTGCTGATGCTTTATGTATTTTAATTATATACGAAATACATAGTTGGTATCAGTCATTTACTTCGTTTATTATATATAGTCTAAAATAAGTATAATTTTACAAAATTCCCTCTGCAAAAACCAACCTAGGAGCTCATGCACCTATCATCTTCTCATGATCTCTCTTTTTCGCGAATATACACTTCTTCTCCAGAGCTTGACATATTCGACAGTGGGCTGATCAATTTAAAAAAAAGCATTGCTTTGTGCCTATCTGAGACCTAATGTTAGCTAGTAATTTTCATTGACTATTTATTTTTTTTATTTTTTGGTAAATTGTCAAATATTTTGGAAAAGATTTTTTTTTTATAGAACCGGGGGCAAACGGGCAGGAGGCTCACCTGATGTTAAGCGATACCGCCGCCCATGGACACTCTCATGCCAGAGGGCTCGCGTGTGCGTTGCCGGCCTTTTAAGAATTGGTACGCTCTTTTCTTGAAGGACCCTAAGTCGAATTGGTTCGGAAATAGTTCATTGGGCAGCTGGTTCCACATAGCGGTGGTGCGCGGCAAAAACTGCCTTGAAAAACGCAGATAGTAATATACTGTAGACATAGCATAATGTGTGGTGTGAAGAACTTTAATAATTAAATTAAATTAAAATAATTAATTGCAATGTAAGTATATACTATAAGGTTCAATATTGCGTAGTTTATATTTATTAATATATAATATTTCTAAAATTGTAATAAGTGTTCAGCTTCAAAGCTGTATTCATTAAATTTCGTCTCTTAATTTACAATTTACGTAAACTATTTCGAAGTAAAATCCGGTTTTGGTTAAAATACTGGAACCTTTCAATTTAGCGAGCGACGGTTACTTGAACATTCACTTAAGTTTTTACAAGTAAATCCCTCTGGGACAGGTCAGGCACTCTCAATTCAGTTTTAATGGATAACATTTTTGAGCACCTATTGAAGTCTTGTCTAACAAGAGGCAAACTCCTCTGTAGCCCTTCGATCACAAGTTGGTAATGGAATTAGTTGTGTAGGAAAATAACCTTTATAGCGTGGTCGTACGTCTCGCCTCAAAGTCGAGTGAAACGCGAGTTTTTATATCGTACGATATTGATTTCGTCGTGTTATATTACACTGTTGACAGAGACGGCTGTCAATTAGGGGAAACTATCCGCAAGTTGTATGGTATTTCAATTGAAAATTCCATTTTGCGCTATATCAATGAAATTTACTCCAGTAATATACTAAAATGATACACAAAAACTGTATAAATCAAATTATGATTCTGAAATCGACTAGGTGGGTAATAAATTAATAATAGATACAAGTGTCACACTGGGTAATAGACATCTAAGGTTGTTGCAATTTCTGAAACGTAATTTATGGGTATTTACGATACGCTTTTAATTTATTAAATTAGTGTGAACTATGTAACCTCAAACAATGGAATGGGTGATAATCGTGTCTATTTTTTGTACTTCATAATTTGTTCATTTGTGATTCTTCGTCGTATCGCAGTGTCTAAACGTAATTCCCCCATTGAACTTGATTTGATATTCGCAACAGCGCGACCGCAAGAGATCTTTACAAACAAAGCCTTTATGAAATTGTCTATTTTATTGCAACCACCAAGCTAGCTAATACTTGTAAGTACTTAACTTAAACTTGATAGAAAATGATATGAGTTTTCTTTAGATTTATGGGTTGTTTCTTTGATGTTTTTATTAACGCTTTAGGATTACATTTCGTGAATACTTTATTTGATATACTATATTGGGTGATGTATTTATTTTTCTTACGAGCTGAGTGTCCAAATATACGCCAAAGTATATTGAAAATTGTGTTTGTTATCGAAATCTTCGAGGTCGAATGTTGTTGGTAGCTTAAGCCAGTGTAGGTGTCTGGCTAGCTTAAGCCAGTGTAGGTGTCTGGCTAGCTTGAGCCAGTGTAGGTGACTGGCTAGCTTGAGCCAGTGTAAGTGTCTGGCTAGGTTAAGCCAGTGTAGGTGTCTGGCTAGCTTGAGCCAGTGTAAGTGTCTGGCTAGGTTAAGCCAGTGTAGGTGTCTGGCTAGCTTGAGCCAGTGTAGGTGACTGGCTAGCTTGAGCCAGTGTAAGTGTCTGGCTAGGTTAAGCCAGTGTAGGTGTCTGGCTAGCTTAAGCCAGTGTAAGTGTCTGGCTAGGTTAAGCCAGTGTAGGTGTCTGGCTAGCTTGAGCCAGTGTAGGTGACTGACTAGCTTGAGCCAGTGTAAGTGTCTGGCTAGGTTAAGCCAGTGTAGGTGTCTGGCTAGCTTAAGCCAGTGTAGGTGTCTGGCTAGCTTAAGCCAGTGTACGTGTCTGGCTAGCTTGAGCCAGTGTAAGTGTCTGGCTAGGTTAAGCCAGTGTAGGTGTCTGGCTAGCTTGAGCCAGTGTAAGTGTCTGGCTAGGTTAAGCCAGTGTAGGTGTCTGGCTAGCTTGAGCCAGTGTATGTGTCTGGCTAGGTTAAGCCAGTGTAGGTGTCTGGCTAGCTTGAGCCAGTGTAGGTGACTGACTAGCTTGAGCCAGTGTAAGTGTCTGGCTAGGTTAAGCCAGTGTAGGTGTCTGGCTAGCTTAAGCCAGTGTAGGTGTCTGGCTAGCTTAAGACAGTGTACGTGTCTGGCTAGCTTGAGCCAGTGTCGGTGTCGGTCGGTGTCTTACACTTAAACTTCCAATAGCGACACGGACGGATATCTTTTCCTGCTAAAGATTAGGTACTTTATATAAAGATCTCACTAACGAGCTCGGTCTGTAAATTAATCTGTAATTAAATAGCTGCTAACACCTTCATTATGTAAATTCTAATTAGGACAATAGTATATTTCCCACGTCCCTCAGATTCAGCGTTTTGAACAAATTAAGTCACTTTCGAATTTGGAACCTAAATTTTGTAATTAGTTAACATACTCAAGATAACATTTTATATTAACATACAACAAAAGAAGAACTTAATAAAGAATGGGTCAATATCTACTCAAAGATTTAATTAGGTAGTAATATATTTGAGCGTTTGTTTGGGTTGATCCCTCCTGCCTCGTTTCGTAGTAGCCGCATCAATTCAAAATTTCATCATTATCACCTCGATGGCTCTTGCACAGTCCGCTTCACGAAATACATTATTTTGCAAACTAGCTCGGGGTCTTCCCTGAGAGATCTCCAATTCAAAGTAAGAGTATACTCCTTCTTTAACCAACGCACCCAATAAAAATGGGTGTCTATGGGTTGCGACGACGTCCCCTTTTTGGGCATCTCATTAGCTCGGTTGCTCCTATTCTATAAAAAAATAAACTTAACTAGTTAATAAAATAGTTAACAAACTTACAACTACTTTTCTTTCAAGCAATATACCAGTTGAAATTTGCGCAAGGCGTAGATTTTTCTAACGTACAACGTACACCATTACAGGAAAAAAATCAAAAGAGTTTTTAATCAGAAACACGCAGAAGCCGACAATTAACTTAAAACCGTACTACAAAAAGAGATTTAACTTTAAAAATATTTCATTTGTTTAACTTGATTTCCCAGCTAAAAGCCGCGGCGTGGACACTCGTCTGTTTTGTTTCCAAAGACCTCTCTTTGAATAATGAGAAAACTTTCTGAGAGCAAAGTCGTTTATTGTTGTTGCATGCTATTTTCGATCAGGCGCTATTTTACTGATGATAATTTATGCTCATGAATAATTTATGGTTAATCAAGCGTACAATATTAATTCTCTCGCGGTTTTACTCATTTTTGTAGTTAAATTATGGTAAGTTTTATGTGTGTGTACAATTTCTGTGTTAGGAAATGTACCAACTTATCAATTACTAGTAGACTCGGCCAAGCGTTGCTGTGGCTAAGATTTTTGTTATATTACATAGTAGTAAACTATTCAAGAGAAAAAGCAGGAGAACAACAATCCACCATACTTTTTTGGTGGTTATAATAAATTGTACAAATACATTAAATTGTAGCTTATGTGAAACGTTGGTAATTATTTTGATAAGGATCAATACCCCTAGGTATACGAATAAAGAGCCTTTTCTAGCGGTGGTATTTTAATAAAAAAAATTAATAAAAGGACGCTTATTGTGACGTAACTATAAAAGATAGAGACATGCTGTCGCGACATTTTTTATAGATAGTGGTGTGTCTTGAAAAATTGTATTACATCATTTTGTTCTCATTAATAGTTTTCGCAGCGCACACGATTGAAGGAAGTTTTTGTTTTTTTTTTACACCTTGGGTTAGATTATTCAAGTTTTAGTAAGCATCCCTAATTTTTTTGAAAATAAAACAAGCATATGTCACTCGGGAATAGTGTAGCCTGCCAACGGTGAAAGAATTTTTGAAATCGGTCCAGTAGTTTCGGAGCCTATTCATTTCAAACAAACAAAAAATTAAACCTTTCCTTTTTATAATATTAGTATGGACAAATAATTTGATTAAAATTACTCGCTCTGTATGAAATCTTAAATCTTTTTCTTATGTGAGCGAATACTTCATTTTAATATAACGATAATTCACGATTGTAATGTTAGCAATAGTGTTGTAAGAGAGTTGCAAGGTTTTTAACGGTACCTGACGTAAAGTTTCGATTATAATGAAATTTAAAATTAAGCAACGATTTTCACGTCAGTTCATCGGCGCGATTACAACTCCTTTAGTCTGAACCATTATCCGGACATTTAATTATAGTCCAATTACCGTTTCATTAGCGCGGTCAATCAAAAGCTTTGTTACGAGGTCAATTAAACTGGTATTAATAATCCACTTCGCGTAATATGATAATTTTAACTCAATTATCTTGGTTTAAAATTAAAGATTTTAATAAGCTAAATGCAATTACAGTGTAAACTCTTTATAATCTTTCGTTATACGATACACTCTATATAACGTAAATTTGTTTGGTTTAACACAAAACCCATACATTAATTCAATCTTTATAACGCAACAGCCATTCTCTATTACGAAGAAATATTTTTATATTTAGACATCAACAACATACTTAAGTGTAATTGTTTTTATAATCAGCTTACAAAACTAACATTTTGAAGTGCCCAAATTTCTAAAAAAGACACCTGTGGTCATAAACAGCAGTCTCGCCTTTGTTATTGTTAATTTCAATAACACGTGTGCCATTATCCTTAGATTACATTGCCTGTAGGAAATTTTGGTCTCGGCTACTAAACGCACCATCGTCAACTATCGTGTATTATCAGTCGTAAACAAACTTTGAAACTGTCAAAATGGCCAGTAAAAGTAAAGCGTTATGTGTTAACGAAAAAGATTTTTTGATACGTGCGATAGAAAAGGGAGAAAAAAAGGATGTTGGAAGAAGTTTAGCCCAAACAAGCACTTGATGCCGCCAAAGTTGTAGAAAAATTCTTATTGTTTCATGAAGATCCACATCCCGAGACATGCACAAAATACTCAAAAAAAAATACAAAACAAAAACACGTCAGGCAAAGTTAACAAAATATATGTGTTTAGAATAATTTACCTATTGATAGTAATACAATTATAAATTATTGTTTAAATTTGTTTTTTTTTCTCTTCCGTCCGTATAAGGAAAACTCTCTATAACGAATAAAAGGCTCCGTCCCTTGAAATTCGTTATAAAGAATGTACACTGTACTAAATAATCTAAGTTAAATACTCTTAGGTCCAGCCAAAATTTAATTATATTTGACAGAAGGCATCATTGTAATTATACATATTTGACAGAAGTCCAGTCTTTGAGTCTCGGAAAAACATTTCACGAAAAAGATTGACATGGCTCCCGTCTGCTGTCTGTAGACTGTATCCATTACAAGTTAACATGTAACCTGATTTGTGGGTTTGTTTACAATCTTACACTAACCGGTGTTGAAATCTCTTTAAAGCAGAGCCTTTCATTCCTGTCTATTAATAAAACTATCATCGATGAATCAGAAACCAGAGTTCATTGGAGATTTTTACACTCATTTTAATTTTAAATCATTAAGTCGTCTAAGCCCCTACTAAATAGCTAAAGACGCAAAGTGCGACCGCAAAATTACAAAGCGCTTTTATAACTATGCACTTGGAAGTTTTAATGTAAATCGTAGCGAGTTCAAACGGCCATGTCGCCACATTCAGTATTCACTATCGAATTTGTTGAACCCCGCATCCTCTGTGCCACTGAATCGAAAACAAGCTGAACCAATGTGAAATTCCGAATCGTCTGATTACTATTTACAGAGCTGCCCTTTGATCCAACGAGGCCCCAATTGTATAATGGTTGGACTCCAAATATTGTTGTACTGGTTACACGCTTCAAAGTTACTATTGATTGACCTATATTTATGTATTGTATTATTCTTTAAGACATTAATACATTTAAGACCGGTAACGCACTCAATAAATTTGACATAAGTGACCAATTTATTCTATTTTGGGTTACTATAAATTTATACCCACTAGCTTTAATTGACGTAGCGATACAAAATGATGTGCATTTGGTTTTTTTCAAGATATGTTTACGCTTAAAATAAATGTTTATAGACCATAAATACCATCCGTATCACCTGGACATCCGTCGTTCCACAACTGAGCGTTTTTTTAAGGCAGTATTTGCCGCGCACCACCTATAGGGTCCTTCAAAAAAGAGTGTACCAATTCTTGAAAGGCTGACAACGCACTTGCGAGCCTTCTGGCATCGTGAGTGTCCGGCGGCGGTATCACTTAACATCAGATGAGCTTCCTGCCCGTTTGCCTTCTATTACATAAGAAAAACACAAACACTTGGCCTCACGTTAAGGCCACAAACATTCAGGGGCCCCGTAATCTCAGTACGCGTAGGCATTGGATTTATTTTGCATGTTTATGCATGTTTTACATTGCGCTTGTCCACAGCACAAGTGAAATGGAATATTCATTGCGTATTTACAAAATGTTTTCATTTAAAATCAGAAATCAGACATTGCTTAATGTGCGTCAACATAATTCAACGAATGCCTTTGATGATGCATTTTTAATTTAAATCTCTCTGTAGCTGTTATTCAATTGAATTCAGCGTTATTTAGTACTAAATACACATAATTTCATTTTAATATTTTATTACAGAAAATTTTCCAGCTATTTCCACTATCAGCCAAATTCATTTGTATAGAATTCATATGAAATAATTAAAAATACGTTTTGAATTGCATAATGAAATTGTATTTTGTGAATGCGAAGTTTGACTTAATAAAATTAGGCAGTTATTGCCTAACATTATAACTCGACTTTGGATGACTAAAGGAAGATATTACATTATAATAATAATAATAATTATTTATTTATTACAACAATGTGTAAGAGGGAACAATCGTAAGTTCGCATATTCATTACACAATGGCGCGCAAATTTGTCTTTAAAGGAATTTTAAATTAAAAAATCATTTATTGAATAGTACATTTTTTCCAAAATTAATACACCTAGTCGCTTGCCCCTTGCTTGTACGTTGCCTGAAATTATATTCCGGCAACGTGTTATCCGCAAAACTCTATCTACCTTGGGCATTTATAAGTCGAGCGGGTCCCATGGCATCATCCCAATCCATCCCATCGTCATGTGTTGCGTACTTGTGCTCTTGTGCTGGATCCCGTCCTAACGCTTCTTTTCGGGTAACTGTACTCACTATCTACCTTGGGCATTTATAAGTCGAGCGGGTCCCATGGCATCATCCCAATCCATCCCATCGTTATGTGTTGCGTACTTGTGCTCTTGTGCTGGATCCCGTCCTAACGCTTCTTTTCGGGTAACTGTACTGACTATCTACCTTGGGCATTTATAAGTCGAGCGGGTGCCATGGCATCATCCCAATCCATCCCATCGTCATGTGTTGCGTACTTGTGCTCTTGTGCTGGATCCCGTCCTAACGCTTCTTTTCGGGTAACTGTACTCACTATCTACCTTGGGCATTTATAAGTCGAGCGGGTCCCATGGCATCATCCCAATTGTGTTGCGTACTTGTGCTCTTGTGCTGGATCCGGTCCTAACGCTTCTTTTCCGGTACCTGTACTCACTCGGCACTGTCCCGAAGTGCTGGAAGACCGCTTCATAACATCGGATTCCTTAAAAAAGGCGATCGCTCTGATCCGTCCAACTATCGCGTAATAACCTCCTTGTTCTCCAAAATTATGGAAACGGTAGTGGTAGATAATGATCTACCATTACCATTAACTCCGGAGATATCCAGAGGGTCACCTGGTTAGCGTAAAAGAGAAGAAGATTACTAATTAAATAATATATTTATATTTAACATAAAACAACGTTAATTATAATTCAACAGAAGGAAACAGTACATGAGTCGGCAATTAAAAGAGGTCAAACATTGTAAAAGTATATGAAATTCAAGTCACGTTTAAATATTCCACCGCCCTCGCGAGATAAACTACGACAGCTGACATATCAAATAACGGCGAGGAAGTTCTGAAAGATCGCGAGTATGGCCACTACCCAACTGTCTCAAAGTTGGTACCACCTGGGAATATTAGGGATGTCATATTTGCGATTACTCTTAAACTTTAATTGGGAATTGGGTAAAGGATTTTAGGTTCTCCCCTAGGGTAGAAGGCGTGGCTAACTATAGGGATTTGTTCAAGCCAATTTAGATTTTGGTTTCAATTACAGTACGGTCATATATTGATTCCGCTATAGATATTATATAAAATTCAAAAATCATTTAATCATGTAGGTAACACATTGTTCACTTATGACTTGTCAGTAAAGAAATACATATTAATGCTTCTAATTTTACATTAAGTACCAGTTCTCAAATCTAGGGCGTAGAACGGAAGAGAAGAACTGGCAATAAACTCTCCGCCACTCTTTTTAATCGCCATGTTTTTTTTTCACACAACGTAAGGAGCTGCAACCATTAAACCATGGCCCACATGACATCTTAAGTAATTAATAATAATAACATAAATTAAAAACAAAAAGTTGTCCTCTATCAGCAGGAGGCATGGTGAAATAGGAGCACGCACTTACATTCTCGTGGGAACAACACGCAAACACATAGTCGAAATAATTACCATCACCGCATACACGAATTCAAGTACGACCAGTCACCACAAGTAGCACCCGTTCACGACCCGACGCATGGACGCCGCGACAAGCAATGACATTTAAGCGAGCATGGCGATCCTTGAATACGTGGCTTAATATGAAATAAAATATATATAGTACTGGGACTGTCATCGCGCTCTATCGGGAATGTTAGAACTACAGATTTCTTCGCAATGAGGTGGGTTAGAACTAGATTCCAGTACAGCCAGTTCCTTCTAAAGTTCAAGGGCATAAAAATTTTTTGTACATTAATTGTACTTAATGTAACCAAAAAACAGACTATACAATACCTACTGACCGGAACAATGCGAGTATTGTGCGGATTTTATTTATTGAATACACTCATCACAATGTAACTTTAAATAAATATAAATAGCTGAAATAAAGTTTATTGTTATTTTAATAAATTTTTGACATCCCTTATTAGATAACGAAGTGCAAAGTAAGATTGGGAGATATTAATTAAAGTTGAAAAAAAGTTTGAGTTTGCAGGATTTTAAATATTTTTTTTCATTCAACGACACTTAGTAGAACCTCGATTTAAAATAAAAAGCTTTTTCTGTAAGTTATTGTGTAAATAAAGAAATGGGCAATTTATTTATTTATCTACTGAATGCTGTCTCCGACACTATCGACATATTTATATGTTCACAGAGTGAATTCACAGTAGCGATATTGTGTATATTATGTGTTTATTATTATATATGTACTTTATTATATTTTAGTTAATGTTTCTCGACATTATCGTATTGGCATAGACTGTAAGGATAATGTATGTATTTCTGTTATAAATAAATAAATTTTTAGATTATGTCTTTATTTTTCTCATACAAGTTTAGGAAATAAACGATCTTTGAATTTATTTTCAAATAAATTAACTAAATAGACTTCAAAATGCACTGAAAATAATAACAAAAGACATTTCAAGACGCGTATCACGAATAAGTATGATCTTAATTTATGTATCCTTCTAATAAAAATATAAGAGACGGAAAAAAGTGCCTGGTCACAATGACAGGGGAGTAGATCCAGACAAAAAGTACAAGACGTGTCAGTCAACATTGGTGTTAATAATATTAATAATAATTAATAATAATAATAATATAGCCTTTAAATTCCGAAACTCTGTCACTTTATATATCTGAACTTTAATATATTTTCACTCAAGTATATCTCGGAGTTCGGTTTGCAAAGGGGCAAAGGCCTCCTCTAACCCTTTCCACTGTTCTATTTCTTTTGCGACTCTTCTCCAGTTGTAGCCTGCTGTTAGTTTCTAATAATAATTAAGCCTGTTTATTTCCAATCATTACCAATGTAGATATTAGGAGAACAATATACTAATATTGTTATCCTAATTTAATTCACTATTGATTCTACGCTACGCTAAGACGATACGCGTAGACGATTATTAAATCCACCTTTTTTACGGCTCTCTCTCCTTCTTCCCCTCAGTCCTTTCCAACATAGGTGTTACACGCATATAAATACCAGTAATCAAAAAATTTACCATGTCAAAATCGTGTAAACAAATGAATAATTTACTTTGAATATAAAAAAAATCATAATATAAGTTTTAATTAACTTTAGATAAACGCGAATTTTGAGTCTGCCATAAATTATCAGGTTGACAGGATTAGATATTAAAGAGTAGTGTTTAAAAATGAAGTGACACTAACGCTATCTATTGGCGCAAAGTTGTGTCAACCAACGAAAATGTTTACGGCTTTATTAATTCAAACAAACTAGATTTATGTTTTTAGACTCAAAACAAAGGTAATTAATCAATAAAACTAAAAAGATATGATGTGTGTAATTTGTTAATGGCAAATCGTTGAAATGTGTTTCATTCAAAACATGAGGATAGAATGTTTGTTCTCACGAGGTTCCCAAGAGCCCGACGCCCTACTTCGGTGACAGGTTCACTACGTGCGAGCTGGGATGAAATATAGTTACGTGTGTATCATCGTAAAATCTCTGTGCACATCAATGAGATTAGGGTAAAGTTACAGGGCATAGTGTCAGTAAGCAGTTCAAGTCAGATAATCGGAATTTCGACAAACCTCAGAAACTACTGCTTCTAATTTACAAATTATTGTTTGTTACATTGTCTATTTATGGAGGAAGTTTATATAACATAACTACATGATACAGATAATATAAGAATTGACTTTGACTAATAATGTAAAATGCGCACTTACGATTGTACCACCTTGACATTTTTGGAACATATTCTTGCAATATATAAATTATGATTATGATTATGATTATGATTATGATTATGATTATGATTATGATTATGATTATGATTATGATTATGATTAGGATTATGATTATGATTATGATTATGATTATGATTATGATTATGATTATGATTATGATTATGATTATGATTATGATTATGATTATGATTATGATTATGATTATGATTATGATTATGATTATGATTATGATTATGATTATGATTATTATTATTATTATTGTTATTATTATTAATATAGTAACCCCAGGGCACAGATAAGTTTTCAAAAAGGAGACTTAATTTTTTTAAATAAACATACTCGATTCGACTGCATTTTAGGATAATTTTTTTATTTTTATAGCGTAGGCTATAATTCTCTTCAGTTTGCGTAGTTATAACTCATATTTTTCATGTATAACACGAACCCAGGTCACTGGCCGTCCAAAGCACTCGAACATGTAAATATTTCACGTCTATATCCATTAAAGCAGTGTATTTAAAGCCTTATATTTTCGTATGTAATTTTATACACCCAAAGGTGACCCTCGGTATAATTCAAATAAATATTTTCGATACTATACGATATATACGCGAGTGGCAAAGAAGGCTATTCGCAGTACCCGGAGCGTTGCCATGCCGGATTATAATAAGCCGATAATGCGATGAACAATGTCACCTCGAGAATAAAGAAGGTTTATACTTATTATATTAGATATTGGATATACTTTTGTTCGCGACCAAGTTCGCGATATTTTTGTTTTTGTCTAGCAGACTAGTTAAACTATATCCAACCGCAAAACAACTGTGTAAAAGTTATATTGGAACAAAAATTACCGTTCATAAATAGACTATGGTTGAGTTGTGAATGGCAGCCTGTTTTTAGAGAATCTCTATAGACACATTTAATTGTTAATATATAGTTATAATTCGTGATATGATTACTCCTTGGGGCACCAATTTGACGCCTAGCTTTTGCCGCCGTGTGGGACAAATAAAATGGAAATGAAATCAATACGTACACGAGGGAAGCAGGTACAAATCACAGCCATCGGGCGTCGCCATCCATGAAAATATGTCGTGAGGCTTCAGCGCGTACGTCACCACTGGGCGGCGGGTGACGGCGCATGCGCAGACATTCAATTAACGGAGATAGAGGACAAGTCTTTGTTTTTAATTTATGTTATTATTATTAATTACTTAAGATGTCATGTGGAACATGGTGTAATGGTTGCAGCTCCTTACAAACGTGTAAAAAAAACATGGCGATTAAAAAGAGTGGCGGAGAGTTTATTGCCAGTTCTTCTCTTTTTTTGATTTGAGAACTGGCACTAAATGTAAAGTTAGAAGCCTTTCATATACATTTCTTTTTATTGACGTTCTTAAGTGTACATTGTGTTACCTATATGATTCAATGATTTTTGACTTTTGTACAGGTAATTGACGACGACGGATGCAATTGTTATTTATTTTATTAATGTAAATTATATACGGTTTTGTGTGATAGTGACATTATTAAAATGTTCATCGATAAATTTTCTAAAGCGTTTTCGCTTCTAATATGTTAACAGCATTAGGCTATTTGATATGCAGGATGCCGGAACTGATAAGAAGATTGTCAATATTGCGGTATGCTTAGACAAATACAGGTATGTCGGCTATTTACAATGATCTTGTAGCAATACCCTTCCTGCAAACACTTGATGATGTCCATACTTGTCCATAGGTTATCGGAACTATATAATATACACAGTGAGGTATTTATTTTATTTATCATTAATATCAGGTTAATTACGCTTTAAATCAAATCAAAATTGATTTATTCATAGTTATAATTTACATTTACTTCCAGATCCCTAATCAATAGTCTACACTACGCTAGCCAAAACCGGCAAGAAACTCTCCGCCACTAATTTTAATGTATCATAAAAAAAATCTAATATATAAAATTCTCTAGTCTCGGTGTTTGTAGTTAAACTCCTCTGAAACGGCTCGACCGATTCTCATAAAATTATTAAATTATTTTTCATCCCCCTAAATTTTAAGGGTAGTCCCACCTCTAAATTATTTATTTTTTTAATTTTTAGATAATTTTCTTTATTTTTATTTTTTTATGATACAGCATTAAAAAATACATACGGGTTGTATGTATTTTTTAATGCTGTATTAACTAACTTTCACCCCTCTACGATCAACCCCTATTTTTTTTTATAAATGATATACATGGCAAAACGACGTTTGCCCGGTCAGCTAGTAAAATATTTTTTTTTTTTTTTTTCTCTGCGGTTATTTGCAATCAGCCCCAAGGCTATGAGCAAATTTTTTCTGTGGTGCTGTCATGTGGAGTGACTTCCCATTGGAAGCATCTACTCATCTTCTGTCTAGAGCTACTGCCGGTCTTCTAGCTCTAGAATATGGTGACGTTTTAGTCGACTCACATACTGTCTAATGGTGAGTTGGCGAGCAAGTGTATTCGGGTGACAGCTTAGCCGCTCTTTGTACTTAGCTGCCAGTCTCCGGATTTCTTCTTTGATTGTTCTTATGTTGAGGTGCTCGTGAACTTCGTTGTTTGTAATGTACCAGGGTACTTTTGCAACTGCTCTTAGGATCTTGTTCTGTTGTCGCTGGAGTATGTTTATGTTGGTATCACTTGCGCTGCCCCATAGTTGGAGGCCATATGTCCAAATGGGCCTAAGGATGACTTTATATATAAGAAGTTTGTTATCTAGAGAAAGTCTTGAGTTTCTACCTAGCAAAATATAAAAATGTGTTCATTCATTAAAGCAATGCATGATAATGTGTAAGATTTGGGAACCCTTTTAAGCAAAAAAATACCTATGTCAGGGTTACCAGCTCTTCCATAACAAGCTTAACAGTTAATTTCATAACATTTTTTTTTTTTGTTTTTCCTGTTTACAACACGCGCAATTGCATGAGTGTGGGATTATGTGAGTGAATGAGTGAGTGTAATGTGTACATGTAAGGTCTTAGGAGCATCTCAAACTCTGCGTAAGGCGTCCTTAAATAAATTTTTTGCTCAAATAAAATAACGTGATCATAAAGTGCACCACTGGAGTTAACTAAGACTAAGACTGATTCACAGTAAATATTCTTTCACATCAAATATATAAAATTCTCGTGTCACAATGTTCGTTCCCATACTCCTCCCAAACGGCTTTACCGATTCTTATGAAATATTATATGCATATTCAGTAAGTCTCAGAATCGGCTACTATCTATCTTTCAAACCCCAAAATGTTAAGGGTAGTCCACCCCTAAATTTTTATTTTTTAGATAAAAAATTTTGTTTTTATTTTTTTTATGATACAGCTGACTCGGCAAACGTTGTTTTGCCATGTATATTATTTCTAGAAAACATTTCTTTAGTTGAATAAAAATAACTATCTACTATAATAAAAATAGGGGTTGATCGTAGAAGGGGGGAAATTAAGGGTTGTATGTACTTTTGTATGCTGTATCATAAAAAAATAAAAACAAAAAAAAAATATCTTAAAAATTAAATTTAACATTTAGGAGTAAAGAAAAAAGATAATAGCCGATTCTCAGACTTACTAAATATGCAAAAAAATATCATTACATATCATTCATTTATATAAATCTAGTCCCATAAATAAAATGGCGTCCTCTATCAAATTTTCAGCAAATATAACATTTCAATGGACTAATTAGGGCACAAACAAGTTTATTATATACGCATATCCGTACCATACAAAATCATGCATCTTATAAAATTAATTATTAAGTAATCCAAATAACTAATGTTACAATTTCTTAATTAATATCATGTTCCTAACATGACGCAAAAAGATCTTAATTAATTTCGGCGCCCCGTAATAGAGCAAGTCTTGCTATAATTAATCTTTGAGACGAATTTCCGTGACTTTGAGACTATCTCAGCTTTATCTATTCATATAGAACACCTTGAACTTTTACCTGTAACACCTAGACTGGCATTTGACCTCAATCTCACCTGATGTTAATATGTAGACTGATGGAAAGTACGCCAGTCAATAAGATCCATATTTTTTTATGTTTTCTAGATAATTCCCCGACTATGTTCGTCAGAGTATGTCAGAAGTGGAACTTCTTTGGCAAACTTATGTTTAAAGCTTGTTCCGATTTACGAGACTTAGAATAAGGGAACATGGAATATATGTCAGGATTTTAATGTCTGCTCTTTCATTTCCCTCCACGCACGCATGCGCTTTAACCCAAAAATGATAAATTTTTTTGTTTATCAAACGCGCTTTATTTATGTTCTTACGGATTTCCACTACAAGGGGATTGAAAGAGCGACCACCAGCAACAATTTCGAGTGCACATCGGGAGTATACGCCGTAGGTAGCTTCTGGGTAACATAGGATTATTTGAGTTCCTTTAAGAATAGCTACCAGTCCCGATTTTTCCATAATGAAACACTGGCACCGACCAATTCGTCTACTTTACTTCTGTCGTGTTTGAATCTACAACTTCGGGGATGAATGTCACACTATCAAGCTAACGCTAACACTACTCTATAATTAAATATTCAATAAAAAAATATTGTAAAAAACGTTCAGCAATTTTCGTGATAATAATAATCTTACGATGACAGTATAGGTGATATGGCTGATGTGTAGGAATGTTGGCACCCTACACAGGCACTACCTGTCGTTTGTGATGGGACCATTTACAGTCGAATTGTCGAACACTGTCGTTTTGTTTTGTCTCACCTCCAAAGATTCTATATCCAAAATGTAAAATCCCATTCCCATAGAATTTAAACTTTGAGCACATTTCCCTGTTTCAGTTACAGAAAAATGGCGTTGAAAATCGCCAGATTAAACTTTCGTCGCAGGCGAATGATGTCTATAAATTCGTTACATCGACTTTCAAATATTTCAAGAACTTCAAGCGTGACATCAAACTTTTGAACACGGGTGATGTACGTTGATGGCTCTTGGATATTCACAACTTCTAAAATCTTTTTTTTTTGTTCACTATGAATAAACACACATTTAATCTCATTATAATGTTATGCCACAATATTTGGCAGAAAGAGACGGTTATACTTATACCAAAAACATACACATTTAAAAAAAAAGCAGGTTACATAAGTTATAAGGCAACGGGCAGCCTTATCGCTTACAAGCGATTTATTCCAGGCATCCCTAATATGGAACAATAAAAAAGAACCACCTACAGACGGTAAAGTACAAGAAGTGTTCAATGAATTAACAAAAAAAAACTCAAAATAACACGTAACTATAACTAAAATAAAATAAAGTAAAATCC
The DNA here is from genome assembly GCF_905475465.1 of Pieris napi. Classification (NCBI taxonomy): domain Eukaryota; kingdom Metazoa; phylum Arthropoda; class Insecta; order Lepidoptera; family Pieridae; genus Pieris; species Pieris napi. The sequence goes on from NC_062254.1 coordinate 9,569,521, forward strand.
AAAGAAAATATATATGTATAAACAAAAATTTAAAAGCCAAAAGGTTAAATGAGTTACAATAATTAATACTAATAACAGTTCTTTAGTTTGGGGAAAATAAATTGTTTAAATACCGTTCCATACTGTTGAATATAATTTTATTACTAAGATATTATTTGATCCGTACAACCTTCTTAACCAAAGCAGGTGCAAAAGCTGCTTCAACTTGAGGTTACGGGGATCAATATCGTTAGTAAGTTCACATTCTTAGTCTCACATTTCTGAGTATGTTTAATAGATAATTTCTGTATAAGCTAACAGGCAATGAGCATAGATAGGTTTTTGTCTAAAATCTAAATTATTATTAAAGCATCGGTTACCTATGTAAATATTTTTCAGAACTTTGATTACAATTAAAATGGCATTTTATTTGAGTTAAATCAAACTGTTTATTTATCATTCATCATTTTTATATATCAAATAAGTTTTGATTTATTGACAATAAATTAATACAATCAAACTTGATAAGTTTTATGAAAAACTTATAATAATAATACTAAATTATATTTAAATATAGAGATATTCTACTTTACATCAGTTATTGGATGAATTTTTTTTATGTGGACAGGAGGTTCATCCGATGTTAACTAATACCACCGCCCATGGATACTTACATTGAAGGCTTGCATGTGCGTTGCTGGCCTTTTAAGAATCGTTACGCTCTTTTCACGAAGGACCCTAAGTGGAACTGTTACGGAAAAACTTCAGTGGGCAGCTAGTCCCACATAGGGGTGCTGCACGGCAAAACTGCCTTAAGAAACGCTCAGTTGTGGAACGACGGACGTCGAGGTACATATGGTATTTTATATTCTGCCTTTCACACTCTCCGTGGTAAATGCGGTAGAAGATGCAGAGAGACCCCACATCTCTACGCAACGCCAATAAATGGTCTCCCAAACTTTACATTACGCGTGTTTCTTAGTAACGCACAGTATTAGATAAAATGCTCGCCTACAGAGGTTATATTGATTTGTTATACTTGAAAAATACATCAGTAACATCGACAGAATTGAGTCTGCTCAATATTAATTGGTCCCGAAAGTTTACTACCTACACTAACAATATACGTATCGCCTGAAAGAAATGTTTAATAAAGCAGACTACTGACACGTGTCTGATCTAAGCCCTCGGGACTGAGCTGTTAAGGAAACTATATATTTATTTTGTCCTAATTGCATTTGCTATAAAAAATGTATTCTAGATATAATCTGTCTTAGAACTTACTAAAATATAATTAAGGAAAATCAAAATCTATATAGTAAAAAAAGTTACAAATAAAACGTAAAATAAATGCTTTGGATTTATCCACAAAAAGTTTCCCTAAAAAAAATATGATAAAAGCAAAACGAAACAAAACAAAACACAATTTATAAATCCGGACAACGACAAACATACCAGTAGCTATAATAAAGAAGAAAGATACAAGGATTAACAGTTGTTTTTATTATTTTTAAATGAAGCAGTAGCTTCTCTACTGCGGGAAAGGGTCGATGTTATTGACAGAATCTAAAGCAGAACACATCCTGGGAAGAGGCTTGCGGAACCCAATGTTGGTTCTGGGAGTCGGAAGGTTAAAAGTTCTGTGTGACAATTACAGTGGTTTCCTGCTTGGTAACAACTAAGATTCTTCAGATACCCTTCCAAGATTATACTAACCAAAAATATAAGGCCATTAAATTTAAAAAAAATTGTCGATTTCCTCAGTCACTGTGACCTATGTGAAGATATATAAAAGGACTTACCATTAATTGTGTAATGTTAATCTCAAATCAAATACTTCTCGACAGGCTCCATAAAATACACGTAAAATTCTCATCTTCATCGGGTTTTTTGTCGTTTAAAAGTATAAGCTTATTGCGGCTTTTTAAATATTTGAAAACAGAATTATTGGTTGATGTTATTTTAAAAGCTTTAATAAAAAATAAAACTTCATTTAAAATAATTTTTGCCTGGCAATTTAACTTATTTGCATCTTCAATGGGTTGAAATCGCTGACCTTGTTCTTTTTATGGAAATTGGGTCAAAACGATTTTCTGACTTTGATAAACATAGAAGCTTTAGTATAAGCCACTGCAATGAAACTAAAACGCTTTAAAATTATACATATATTAGAAGAATTAACTCGCAGAGATTTTTTTTTTAATAGAACAGGGGGCAAACGGGCAGGAGGCTCACCTGATGGTAAGTGATACCGCCGCCCATGGACACTGAAGATGTTTGGTTATGGATAATAATATTAGCGGCTCAGGTCAGTGGTCGTCTTTTACTGACTGAGTGTTAGCATCCATTATTACTGTCACATACCATATGTCAAAAACGTATTGGAATTGACATACGTGAGTAGTACTTACGCTAAGTTGCGGCTCTGAATCGTACACTAAGACGCTTGGCAGCGTCACAACGTACACAAAAAACTAATATTTCTGTACTTGTTTCAGAAGCTTGGGTGCCTTTTGTTTTTCGTTACACCGTATAAGTGGCTAAAAGTCCATTGGAGCACAGCCGAGGTTCGAACCTACGACTTTAGGGATGAGAGTCGCACGCTTAAACTCAACGTAGGCCGACAATTTTTGAATCGATGTTTCTGTCCTCTTTATGTACAAATGTATCAGTGTTGGCAGGATTTGCAAATAAATAAACACTGGTGACGCCATAAATGGGTTTTATTAAAACCCAATACGGAAGTCACGAAATATATTATTTAATGCATTGAAAAGTTAAAAGCCCCCGTGTCGAAGGTTCCACATCAAACATGTATGAGATTACTGCGACAATGTGGTGAAAGGGAAACTTCGATTGAGTTTGTCTGAAGGTGTCTAAACTCAGCCTAATCCGAGTCTGAGATCCGTTGGAACAACGTATCACATGTTAAGACTTTGTATTAACCTGTCTTCGTTAACCCCTATTTATCTCAACATAATTATTTAACAGTTTATTGTTTAAACAGTAGTTACGGTCAATAGGGTTGTGAAAACTCCAAGCTTACTGTGCAATTTAAGTTCTTTTACGAGACCTCGTAGTCTTTTACTTACTAGTATTTATTACAGCATTGACTTGTTAATTCTGTCCTTGAAATCGGAATGAATTTAGAACAGGGCCTGTTACAAACGGATTTCCCAGTAAATGTGGTTATATGTTAGAGATAAGAACAATATAATTTTGAAGGTTTGATAATTTACGACACTAACAAAGCTTTGAAGATATTGTTATTAAATATCTTTGATTAAATTGGGTTTACTAGGGTTGAAGTAGCTAAGTGCCTCATAGTCTAGCGGTTTTATTAGATGTCCGCTAGGTAAGGGTTCGATTCCCGGTCGCAAGTTTATTTCTATAAATATAATTCTCTGCCTTTGGGAGGGTTGTACGGTACGAGGCGAACGCTTAGCAGGCGAGCAGTAAGTATGCTATCTTGGACAAACAGACTGTGAGGTTTCGGATTTATCAATACGTCCTAGGCCGAGGATGGTGGTTGCAAATGGTTGGCAATTCAACATTCCTGGTTCGCCTTCAACGCTCCTGCAAAGTGGCACGTGTGGCACGCGTACTGCTTAGCAATTTCGTGAATGCATAAGCGGGGGCGTAGATAAATTATATGTTATCTACACTTAATGTGCAGGGGATGGTGACCCATTATTTATATGCCAGTTATGTTTGAGCCAGAATTAATTTATGTTTGGATTGATTACGTCCTCTGCGCGTGATAGTCTCTAAGCGCGGGGCGTAATAAGCTGTGTGGTGTCTACACATTTATGTAAGGGATAGAGACCCATTGTGTGTGAGTTCTCATTGAGTTAGAATACATTTCTGCTGGAAGTGATATCGTTATTAGCGGCTGAGTAGAACCGGGCATATAACACACTATTTGCGTGTGATTGCGTCTTTGCGATTCTAAGTGTGTATAGAAGATTTATATAGATAAGATATTAAAGAAGATAGATGGATTTTTTTTTGTAATGAGTGTTACATTAAATTTAACTGTAATACTGTAGGACACATTACTGAGGTAAGGCCAGGTTTCCATAAGAAGCCAGGACTTTTGGTTGGTCCCTGACCAATTTTTGTTGGCAAAATGGCTAGTTATAGAAGGTGTAGGTGCCACTCTAGATCCCGGAGGCGGGCATTCCGCCAAGACCAAGACCGTAGAAAGTAGAGATTCGCGATCTCTGTCTACCCCTTAGGGTAAACGTGATGTCAAAAGTCAAAAATCATTTATTCATATAGGTAACACAATGTACACTTATGAACGTCAAAAGAGAAATATACATTAAATGCTTTTAATTTTACATTTACTGCCAGTTCTCAAATCAAGGGAGGGAGAACGGAAGAGAAGAATTGGCAATACACTCTTCACAATCTTTTTAATCACCAACTTTTATTTTTGCACAACGTTTGTAAGGCTGCAACCATTACACCATGTTCCACATGACATCTTAAGTAATAAATAATAATAAAATAAATTAAAAACAAAGATTTGTCCTCTATCAGCAGGAGGCAAGGTGAAATAGGAGCACGCACTTACATTCTCGTGGTAACGACACGCAAATACATAGTCGAAACAACTACATCACCGCATACACGAATTCAAGTACGACCAGTCACCACAAGTAGCACCCGTTCACGAGTATGACGCATGGCCAGCCATTGGCAGGCGTAATATTTTTTAAATCATAAGTACATATCGCAATAGACACCATGTCGGACGGAACCAGATAATTTGATTTTACACCCAGTTTATGAGGTGTAAACGACTGTCTGTAAAGAAGCCTACGGCTGGATTTTATGGTTTAAATTTTCGGCAATAAATTCGCGACGTAATAAATTTATGGCTATTTTATGAGCAGTGCATTTTCATTGTACCACTTCGACATTTATGGCTCGCTTGACGAGTACCTATATTTCAGTTGAAAACGCTGTAAATTTATTTTTCGATAAATAAAGATGTAATAAAATGTCTATTGCATCTGAGTAAAAATTTATTGAACTATATCAGGTAGGTATATCAGGTATGTAGGTGTAATTACGGGCGGTAATAAAACATTATTATTATAAGAAACTAAAGCAGATCACTCCAGAAATAAGAAATAAGAAGAGTTATTAAGGAAAGAATCAGTATTTTTCTTAAAATTAAATAATGTGGCGCTGAGTTTGTGAGGTTTCTTAGTATTTTTATTCTTAACTCTTATGTTTACTATCAAAGCGCTAAAATTTTGAAGCAAGCATATCTTGACTTTCATGATTTGTCATGATTTAAGAGTTTACTTTTGTATTGTCTTTTTAAAACAATTTTTTACCGGATTGAAATTATGTATTTACAATTATTTTTCATAATTTTAAATTTAACCTATATTTCGGGTGGTCACGGTGACTGAAGACAAAAGGTGTTGAATGTCAAAAAGTATCTAGTAAGCTGTAGAAAAAGTTGTATTATCTGTATTTGTTTCCCCGGAGTTGGTATCGACTAAAAGATGGAGGGTTTTGGCAGAAATGGCTCACGGTGTCCTCTATTTTAGCGGATTGTTTATCTTGAGATTTTAATTTGGATATAATTGGATCCCGCGGCGTTTACTTTTATTTGATTTTACGCCCCGTATTTTAGCAATATATACTAATTTCTTAATGTCTACTGTTACTTATACGCTGGTAACAGAAAGTTGCTTTGCGGTTAGTGGATGGGCGAAGAAGGAGCATGGGTTCGTTTGGCCCATGTTCTGTTCCCATGTCATCCTCAGGTGATATTGTTTTACATATATCATAACTTTTTGTTTCTGTTTACACGTACGTATTTAAAAGTTCTAAATCAACGTGTATGGATAAAATTATCATCACATCAATTACATTAGAACATAAGCAAGCTAGCAATGGAAAAAATTAAACAGGCAACCAACGAAATAAATAACAAATAATATCGAATTAATGATGATATATAAATTATATATATGTATAAATTGTATGATGTTTGGAAGCGTGAGTGTGATAAACCATAGTGAGTAAATTTGATTTTAAAAATCCCAGATTTTTTTATCGAGTTTGGAAAGCTTAAGTTTTGAGCCGTGAGAAAATACATAATCTTTCATTTTACACAACCATTGAAACGGCTCCGAAATTTAACATCGCAATATGTGTATAATGATCCCATTATAATTCAAATAGTACATTTGCTTATATAATTAAATATATTTTTAATTCCTTAAAGTGCAAATTCGCTTAAATATCATTTAATACCGATTAAAATGAAATTACTAAAGTAATAGTTAACTAACGGAGCGATTCTTAGAATAACTGAAAGTTATATTAATAAGTAATTAAAATTTACCGTAGGAAAAGGCCGAACAGATCGAAGTTAGTCTGAGGCCGGAAGACCTGTCATTTGCATTTGCACCGCCACAAAACTTTCAAACTCAATATTCACTATGATTTTAACATTGTTTTTTTTTGTACGAGAGAGAAAGAAATTTGGCTTTAGTGTTACCCCAAGGTCGTAGGCCCGAAAGCTGTGCCCAAATGGACTTGCTGCCATGTAACTCTCATTCGTACCCTGAAGGATACTATCGTAAGGAACCGGAATGCCTTCGACTCAAAATTCGACGGCGTGTGTCAGAACCATTTTTTACACGCTTTATATTAGCTTCACCTGTATGCATGTATGTATGCATGTAATGTATGTATATATGTAACCGACTCCTTCGGACTCGATTTTGACCCACTTTTAACGGACAGATTTAATTCAAACTTTGCGCACCTGTCAATCATCGATGACAATGCAATAATCCGAAAAAAAAATAAAAAAAATCATCTAAAAAATAAAAAATAAATAATAGTTTAAAAAAAACACTTTTAAAGCACATCAAACTAAAAAGTGAAAAATAATTCCTAATTTAGGCTGAAAATGGTAATGAACAAAAAATACTGGTATTATTGTGAAAAAGCGTGGGGCGCTCTGTGCCATATTTTTCGTCTATCGAGCAACCCACGCTTTTCACACACAAGCGTGTTTTTTAGTTTTTTTTAAACTATTATTTATTTGATTGGTAAAAAAAACACAAAATACAATTCTTAATGTGACAAGCACTTAAAGGCAAAAATGACATACATGTAGATATCATACAAATATTACTCAAAACAATTATTAAACAAACAAACATTACACAAAAAGCAATTACTAATCAAAAAAATTAAAATTACAAAAAACTAAACAAAAACCGATTTTATAGTGTGAGGGGGGAGCAACTATGGATATCCAGACCTAGCTCGTTTATCAGAATGCTTAATCTGGACATCGGTGAGCTTTGACCAAAACGCGTTCTACGGAAAGGAGGGACAAACGGAATAATGGGATGCCTGGGGTATCGAGAGTACACGAAACTTAAATTAAAAAAACCTTCTTACCTGCCTGGAACAAATAAATGATCACAAAACCGATACAGACATCTGAGGCCCAGACCTTATAATGTTGTAGCGCCACTGGTTTTTTATATTTTTAGTCTGCATCAACCCTGTATATACTAATATTATAAAGAGGAAAGGTTTGATTTTTTGTTTGTTTGAAAAGAATAGGCTCCGAAACTACTGGACCGATTTCAGGGATGCTTACTAAAACTTGAATAATCTAACCTAAGGTGTAAAAAAAATAAACAAAACACTTCCTTCAATCGCATGCGCTGCAAAAACTATTAATGATAGAACAAAATGATGTATGTCAATTTTTCAGGACACATCACTATCTATAAAAAATGTCATGACAGCATGTCTCTATCTTTTATAGTTACGTCACAATAAGCGTCCTTTTTATTATTTTTTTTTAATTAAAAAAACACCGCTAGAAAAGGATCTTTATTCGTACCTAGGTATTGATCCTTATCAAAATAGTAACCAACGTTTCACATAAGCTACAATTTAATGGCATAACCACCAAAACAGCATGGTGGATTGGTGTTCTCCTGCCGTTTCCCTTGAATAGTTTACTAATATGTAATATAACAAAAATCTTAGCCACAGCAACGCTTGGCTGAGTCTACTTGTTCTTTAATAATAATGAGTTTGAGTTTAGGTGATTAACCTTCTTGGGCTGGCAAATGACTTCCAGTTTAAATCAAAGACGGTTTCATCATCATTCGAAAATTGCTCATAAGTAGAATAAAATAAATTTCGTACCGTGATAACTATACGATTTTGGCTGGAAGTCTTTCGGAATCTCTCCTTATTTATTGTCCGATCGAAAATTTTAAATATAATACAAAGAAAGAAATTGAAAATGTTGAATTGATTACGAGTTGATAACAGTCGAACTTAGCCAATAACCTCCCAGTGTACTTACCACGCTGCCACATGTGGTAAGTACACAAAGTTATTTAAGTAAAAATTAAATCCGGTTTTTAAATACACCTCTGTTTAACATTTTGAGATTCAGGATTTTATCTGTTACGAAGGATGATGAATATCAAAGTTAAAGCTGTAGTTACGCTTGAGTTCATGCGAACTAATCCTCAACACGGAGCAATAAGCCGCTGGCCTCTGCATCATTTAGATTTTAGAGTGAAAGAGGATCTGAATAGTTTTGACTGAAATGTTGGTTCTCAATTTGTATTCAGTGAAAACTAGGTATGGGATATTCGACTTAACACTTAGAACAACACAGCAGCCAATAATGTACAATTGTTTGTCGAAAATGCAAATCTAATCTAAGGATTGCGTAGTTCCCAGGTAGTTATTAAAAATAATATCCAAATTTAGTTACTTTTCGAAACATTACAACTTTAGTTTTATCTGTTTTATAAGTTTTTAAAAAAGTAAAACGGCTTTCAAAACGTGTCTTTTTTGCGTGTTGTTCCCACGAGAATGTAAGTGCGTGTTCCTATTTCACCATGCCTCCTGCTGATAGAGGAAAAAAGTCTTTGTTTTTTTTTTAAATTTATGTTATTATTATTAATTACTTGATAAGTCATGTCGAACATGGTGTAATGGCTGCAGCTCCTTACAAACGTTGTGTAAAAAAAAATGGCGATTAAAAAGAGCGTCGGGGAGTTTATTGCCAGTTCTTCTCTCCCATTCTACGCCCTTGATTTGAGAACTGGCAGTAAATGTAAAATTAGAAGCATAAATATGTTTTTTTTACTGACGAGTCATAAGTGTACATTATGTTACCTATAATATGATTAAATGATTTTTTACTTTAACTTTATGGATGTGGACCACTATAAATTTTTGTGTTACGAAATAAAGAATTTTTGAAATTGAAATTGAATTGAATAATCTACAAAATTATTTGAAATAATAGATATTTAATGCACGATTTTGTATAGAGGGGGCAAACGGGCAGGAGGCTCATCTGATATCAAGTGATGCCCACGTACACTCAATACCAGAGAAGAATTGAAGAAATACGCTCTTTTCTTGAAGGACCCTAAGTCAAACTTGTTCTGAAATACTTCAGACGGTAGCTGGTTCCACATAGTGGTGGTGTATGGTAAAATAACAGCTGTATGCTGTAAATAAGGCTCAGTTGTGGAACGACGGACGTCGAGGTGATGCGGGTGGAATTTCGTATTCTGCCTCGACGTCCGAACGACGTGGTGCAACACTCTATCTTCATTACCCTATGTTATATGACTGATAAAATCAGTAACTTTAGTTTGAGAAACGTGATTAAATCATAGTTTAGACACGGGATTACTAATTATTTATGTGAACAATTAACTCTATATTAACGAAAGAGTACCGCAGGTAGTCTTCGATGTACTGGTGATCCTTTTCTTCGCGGCAATTATCTTTTACGATTCTAGGGGCACAGAAAGAAAATTTCCTCATTGGTCTAGTTGCTAGCAGCTTCAATTACAGACAAGGTCTGGGTTTAAGTCCCGAGTAGGGCCAGTTATAAAAATCTGTCATTAGGATTTTTCTAGGAAAATTTTAATGGAAGTTATATTTGGACGATAGCAGTGTTGTAACACCGCCGCATCCAAGATAATCTCGTAAAGCGTGTTACTAGTGTTACTTTCATGAATCTGGGACCAATTCAGAAATCTTAGATTTTCCATTTTTACGTAATTTTAAATACATAAATTCGCTGAAACAGTAAAATTTATATTTAGAAACAATTTTAATTTAGATTTTGTAAGTAGGTAATAATGACATTACAATTCGATATGTTTCCTGTATTGAAAGGAATATATGTTTCGAAATACACGGTCTTAGACGTGATATAATTAAAGTCATGCGTCATGACTTCCAATAGCGATCCCTATGTGAACTTTGATACATACCTCGTAATGTAAGATCATAATAGAAACAAATAAGTTTAGTAAGATTTTCACAAAAATTTAAAGGCATAACTATTTTATTCATGTATTTTGTTTTATACTAGTTACTTTTAATAAATAAATGTTTATTAGTAATCATAACAATCAAATATACAGTATTTACATTTTTTTAACCTTATGTAGGTAATAATAAAAAGAAAATATAAACAAAAACAAATGTAAAAACTTTAGTCCCTGCGGCAGTCTACCTTTAATGCTCCCAGCATTTCCTCGCTGTATTGAGATACTTATTCGTTGAGCGAGGAAAGCAACAGCTCTGGGGTCGCAGGTACCATCTACCTATCTACAATCTAAAGATTTAGCGCCTGTGCACTTGAACCCCACAAAGGGACCAAAATCGAGGTTGAAGGAAAGACTTGAGCTTACTTGAGTTACTGGACTTGAGCTCTCATATTTGAGCCGTTTATTATTTTTCACCTGCTCTGCGGCCCTCCCAGCTTTTTTGCGTGTCCGAGGGAGGTGAGACGGGGCTAACGTGTTCACACAAGTATTATCCCATACCAAAGCCCGTCCAATCTTCAAAGGGATCAACGACATCCCATCCGGCCGCATATATATATATATATATATATATATATATATACTTATCTTCATTATTTATTAATAAAAAATAATATGAAGTACTAGGTGTGAAAATAAAAGAAAAATACATGTGGCGCTAAACTGCTTTAGTTGTATCAGCCAGAAATTATATCATGTTTCTAATAATTTTATTGGATTTGAATATCACCCAGTATACCAGTTTTCTCATGATTACCTTTGCCGTACGATGAAGTTTTCATTAAAACTAATAGTTGTTTATCATTTATCCTAAGACTGTATTATATTTTATTTATTATATTAGTAACAATACAGTCTTAGGTGCTATGTTAGTAAATAAAAGTACTTATGGTGAGGTATATAATTACGCATATAAATAAAAACTCCATTTGTGTACTTAAAGCCCACCTTCTAAGGCTTGTGGTTCGCACAAAATGATTTTAAAATAGTTCTTCAGTAATGGCTATTCAAAAATAGTTTCCCAAAATAGACTTCCGATATAACGTGACCTAAATGTGTCCCCAATATTTAAATAAAAATCCATTGAAATCCTTCTTTTTAACGACGTAAATATGATAATGTAAGGGACATTGAATTCATGAGGAATAGAGTATGATTTAGTATGTAGGCATTTAATATTGTATTAGTGTTTTGAAGATTGATCCGCGGTCATTTCAAACTATAAATGCACACGTGCACATTATAAATGGGGTAAATAGGTATTTAGAAACCATAATATTATTAATATTGCCCGATAAATGCACAATCCATGGACAGTCCATGCGTCGGTTTGTTTCTCTCCCTAAAATATGGCGAGGGGGCCAATGGCTGGCCATGCGTCATACTCGCGAACGGGTACTACTTGTGGTGACTGGTCGTACTTGTCGTACTCGTAATTCGTGTATGCGGTGATGTTAGTTATTTTTACTATGTATTTGCGTATTGTTCCCACGAGAATGTATGTGCGTGCTCCTATTTTACCATGCCTCCTGCTGATAGAGAACAAATCTTTGTTTTTTAATTTATTTTATTATTATTTATTACTTAAGATGACATGTGGAACATGGTGTAATGGTTGCAGCTCCTCCGTTTACGACTGATTTGAGCGCGACCGCCGCCTGTGATAACCGCTGTGTGAGTTCTAAAAGTGAGTTACAGAATCGCAAGGCTGGCAGTAAATGTTAATATTTTTACTGACATAAGCGCACATGACTAAACGATTTTTACCTTTGATTTTTCTACAATTTATTGTCATTCGTAATAACACTAACAATATTCTCATCTGCTACACAAATATTTTTAAGACCCAAATTGAACGTTAAAATGTAAGTCTGAACTCGTAAATCAATATTGTACTTGTCTAAGAAATGTTTCCGCTTGCTACACACCGTTGACTCTCAACGTTCAATTAACCGTAATAGGCTTACAATATACTTGCACAAAAAGAACCTTATGTCATTAGTATAAGCTTTTTGAGACTCTGAAACTGTAGGAATTTATGGTACGAGATCGACATTTATCATTTAAAGGAACGTAATGCGGAATGAAGATATATAAACACATTTTAATGTGTTAATATATAAGCCATTATTTACATTAACACGAGCACTTTTCTATCTTTCACTGATTGCGTAAGTACTAGAAACATCAAGTAACGTAAATGATATCCTAATTCGCATTTTGATATGCTCACCAATTCAAGTATTAAAGCATCCATACTTTGAATATAATTACTTAGACGTAGCGCTAATGTGGTATTTATAATATCGCGCTGTAAAAAACTTGTATTGAAGTCGGGATCGCAATTGCTATTGTATTTTAATACTGGGAGGATACATCGTGACTACGGAATGGAATCTCGAGTCGAGATTGTTAATAAATATCGCGAGATTATTATCGAGATCTCGGAATCCTAAATATTTAGGAATTACTAGCTGGCCTGGCGAACACGTACCGCCTAACAGTCGATTCTTTATTTTTTTTAAATACTTATTCTGCTATTCGGGACACCGGTCTAGCTAGTAAGATAAAAAAAGAAAGTTGATAATACAACAAATACATTATGTCAAAAAATAAAAATTTACCATCCCGGAACCCCTCCACTAACACTTGAACTTTATGTTATTGTATTAAAGTTCAAATTGCTTTTAAATATTATTACGAATATTTTGTATGGGAATATAGAAAAGTGTTGTTTTTAGACTTTTTCACCGTAGGAATATTATAAAAAAGAATCAGACAAATCGGTCAAGCCGTTTTCATGTTATGTCGTGACAACGGAAAACGGGTTTCATTTTTATATATATAGATTTTGAAATAACTTCTTTAGAAGGTAAGAGGATCGAGAATGCTCTCTGATAAGCAGCATCTTATGTCAGTCGCTATGTACCCAGAAGCTGCAAATGCCTTCTCAGACTCAACACTGGTTGGTACCAGCGTACTGGAGCTATTACAAGCGAATTGTACAAGCTATCACTTGCTCCCCCATACTCATGTAGATTCGTCTCTTTTTTATGACTACTCTCAGCTAAAGTCACGTGTCATCTCTTCTTATACCTCTTGAAGAGGCGTGTTGATTTTATAGAAACAATATGTAAAATCCTCTGCAATAATTAAAAGAGGCAATTTATCTTAGTTTTCTGTTGCAGCAGTGAAAGCGTTTATAAGGGTATCAGATGTTAGAATCGTTTGATTATATCTATCTCTATTGTTCATAAGAGATATTTTCTAGAAAAATAGAATATTTCGTTGCCTTTGAACTGGTTTGTCATGTTTATAATTACAACATTTTCAAATATAACAACGCTGGGGTTCCATATTTTCTACGCTCAGATATACCTTTGTTCATCGAAGAGATTAACTTTTCTGATACTACTACCAATCTCGTTAATCCTACGAGATCTCGTAGCTAAACATAAGCTTCGGGATTGAACTCGAAAAATGGCACGAGATTTCGCGAGATCGGGATTCCATTCCCTAATTGTGACGATACCAGCCTTGCGATTCTGTAACTCACTTTTCGAACTCTCACAACTATTTTCGCAGCGGCGGTCACGCTCAAATCAGTCGTGAAGCAGTCATTTTATGATTTGGCATTCTGATAAACAATAAACTACTCTTTTTTTCGGCGTCGGGACGTGACGACCCCATCGCCCACTGGTGAAATAACCTGTGACAGAGGTTATTTCATCAGCGCAATCAGTCAACCCCTTCCTAGTGGGAGTGCCATGCTGTTGCCTTCGGGCTTCAGCCAAATGGGCAGGCACGACCGGGGCAGTACCACTGTCTCTCAGAAAACCGGCGTGAAGTGATGCAATAAGTTCGCCTTATTGTACTCGCGTTTCGTGCGGTGAGAGAGACTCCCGGAGCACATTCCCCCCCCCCACCCCTCTACAAGAAATATGAAGGTGCAGAAAAAAAACAGAATCTACCCCAGGGGGGTACCACACGCGCTCGCGGTGGAGAATCCCCCTCTGGGCGTCCAACACCGGGACACTCTGCGCCCGGTGGTGGACGCACAGGCTGCCCTTCGTATTCTGGGGGGGGCAATTCTGCGCTCGGTAAAAACATTAATCGTTCTCGGGGCAAACGGAGCAATTTAACAAAGGCACCCCCGTCCACACTCGCCGTGGACTTCACAAATGTTAGGGGGCTCAATTCCAACATCAACGCTGTCCACTTCCACTTAGAGACTGCGAAGCCGGCCTTGCTCTTTCTTACCGAGACTCAGATATCCCCCCCGGCTGATACTTCCTACCTCTCCTACCCGGGGTACAAATTGGAACATTCATTTGTGCCGCGGGCGGGAGTTTGCGTGTACGTCAGAGAGGATATCTGTTCTCGTCGCCTCGGGACGCTTGAAGGAAGGGACCTATCTAACCTCTGGCTGCGCGTAGACTGCGATGACCATCCGCGATTCTACGCATGCCTGTATAGGTCCCATAGCGGAAATACCGAAACTGACCGACTCATTGAGCACATCCAAATGGCTACAGATTCCCTGCTCGAAAGGGTTCCTACCGCTGAAATCGTGATACTTGGCGATTTTAACGCCCACCATGCCGATTGGCTCGGCTCTGAAACTACCGATCACGCGGGAAGATCCTTTCACGACTTTGCTTTAGCCTACGACCTGACACAAATGGTCCCTGCGATTACGCGAATACCAGATGTGGATGGTCATAAACCCTCTTTGTTGGACCTTCTGCTGACTTCACATCCGGAGAACTACCAAGTCTCTGTTGAATCGCCATTGGGTTCATCAGATCATTGTGTGGACCGGAGCATTGTGCCGTTCACGCGCCCTCTTCGGCCTAGCTTCACGGGCTGTCGCCGCGTGTGGCACTATAAGTCAGCAGATTGGGATGGGATGCGGTCTTTTTTTGCGTCCTACCCTTGGGGGCCCATTTGCTTTTCGTCGAGTACTCCAGATGCCGTCGCTGACTCTGTCGCCGAGGTGGTCCTGCAGGGTATGGAACTCTTTATTCCATTCTCTGCGGTGCCGGTCGGTGGCAAGTCCCAGCCTTGGTTTAGGCGTTCTTGCAAAGCGGCTTTGCGCCGTAAGCGTGAATGCTTTAAAGCCTGGGCAGAAGCGGTGACATCCTGTGATGTGACTATCGGCGAACGTAAAAAAGCATACAATTCAGCCTCCAGGTCCTTCAAGCGAGAAATCGCTAAAGCAAAGTCAGAGCACATTGCCAGATTTGGTGAGAAATTGGCCCACCTCCCTTCGGGAACCCGAGCCTTCTGGTCTCTTGCCAAAGCTGTCCAAGGGAATTTCTGTCAGCCCTCAATTCCACCACTGCATAGGGAGGATGACTCACTGGCCCATACCGCGAAAGAGAAGGCCGATCTTCTAGGCTGTCTCTTTGCGTCGAACTCCACTTTGGATGATCAAGGGAAGGAACCACCGACATTATTGCGGTGTGATACTACGATGCCCGAAGTTATATTCCGGCAACGTGCTATCCGTAAAGCTTTGTCTTCCTTGGACATCCATAAGTCGAGCGGGCCCGATGGCATCCCTCCAATTGTGCTGCGTACTTGTGCTCCTGAGTTGGCTCCGGTCCTAACGCGCCTTTTCCGGTACCTTTACACGCTCGGCACTGTTCCGAAGTGCTGGAAGATCGCTTCGATACATCCGATCCCTAAAAAAGGCGATCGCTCTGATCCGTCCAACTATCGCCCAATAGCTATAACCTCCTTGTTCTCCAAAATAATGGAAACCATTATTAACAGCCAGCTCCTGAAGTATCTAGAGGGCCACCAGCTGATTAGCGATTCTCAGTACGGCTTTCGTCGTGGTCGCTCAGCTGGTGACCTCCTTGTATACCTTACACATAGGTGGGCGGAGGCAATTGAGTCCAAGGGGGAGGCGCTGGCGGTAAGTTTGGACATAGCGAAAGCCTTCGATCGGGTGTGGCACAGAGCACTGCTCTCGAAGCTTCCAGCCTATGGGCTCCCTGAGAAATTATGCAACTGGATTTCCAGCTTTCTCGCTGATCGGAGCATCAAAGTCGTCATCGACGGAGCATGCTCCGACCTGAAACCTGTGAATGCTGGTGTCCCACAAGGCTGTGTCCTATCCCCGACCCTGTTTATTTTGCATATCAATGATATGTTGCAGCTTAGCAACATTCATTGCTATGCGGACGACAGCACTGGGGATACTTTTTACACTGGCCGGGTATTTCTCGGGCTGTTGTCGATGAGTACCGGAACAAACTTGTGTCTGAAGTCGAAACTCTTCTACGTGGAGTCTCGGACTGGGGTAGACTAAATCTAGTCCAATTTAACCCCAAGAAGACACAAGTATGCGCGTTTTCCGCTAAAAAAACTCCCTTTGTCGCCGACGACCAGTCACTTTCCGTGCGGCTTGATCCCTTGGCGCTGCGTAGAGATGTGGGATCTCTCTGCATCTTCTACCGCATTTACCATGGAGAGTGTTCAGAGGAATTGTTCGTTCTAATACCTGCAGCTGAGTTTCATCATCGGACGTCAAGGCAAAATACAAAATACCATCCGTATCACCTCGACGTCCGTCGTTCCACAACAGAGCGTTTTCTAAGGCAGTTTTTGCCGCGCACCACCACTATGTGGAACCAGCTGCCCACAGAAGTATTTCCGAACCAATTCGACTTAGGGTCCTTCAAGAAAAGAGCGTACCAATTCTTGAAAGGCCGGCAACGCACTTGCGAGCCTTCTGGCATTGTGAGTGTCCATGGACGGCGGTATCACTTAACATCAGGTGAGCCTCCTGCCCGTTTGCCTCCTATTACATAAAAAAAAAAAAAAGCTCCTTCCTTATCGAAACGTGAGTTACAGAATCGCAAGGCTGCACGTATAAGATCTCACAATCGACAGCGTGTGTTACAAGTACGCAGAATGCTGACCGCCTACTTATTAAGAAAAATATCTAGGAAACAAACACAAAAGCGCATACAAAATAAACAAAACCGAGTGACTTGTAGCGCTATATTTTTTTTGAAGTTATACTTCTTTAGGCGCGTTATGAAAAATTGATGAGAGTGAAATTTTACGATGCGCGCGCACCGTGACACAAAATTAACAGAATAAAGTTGCCCATGGAAGGTGCAACGGCATTGGAGATAATTGAAAAACAACATTCCAATAATAATATTATTTATGTTACACTAATTACGATTTCGTCAGCCCGGACTCCCAAAAAAAACCAATAGTTAGCTAGGTATTTATTATATTTAAACTTATAATTAAATTACAAAATTACATCCGTTATCGATGCTAGATATATACGGAGTGACAAACATATTTTATTTAATTAAAATGTTAAATCGCGGTAAACACTGTGTCAGCAGAGTAATTCCTTGAAGCCGGCACGTTGACCATACACGTGCCGCGATGTCAGCGATCTTCTTTAGGGTACCGTATGTAATTCCTCCACCCTCAGAACAGCAACTATTTGAGCACTTTGAGGGAAAATGTTGCTGGTACTCCAGGTTTTTCAGAATCAGGAACAGCATACATAGGGTTGCTTCTTGGTTCTTCTTCTGGTGTAGTAGGGTTCTTTCGCAGGTATCGTCGAAGAATATAGGCAAGGAAAATTATAACTATACCAGATACAAGTGCATAGAGGGGCAACGTTGTATGGTACAGTGAAGAATCAAAGTGGGCAAGACGTATGGGATTCTGTAGCATAATTCTGTTTTCCAGATGATGTAAGTTATCGAGATTTAAAGAATTTAGAGTTATATGTGGAATCTCGTTATTTTGAACTTCAGTGAAATTACTTCGTATCTCGGTGATCTTCAGCGGCTGTCCCTTGACTTCATCTTCGCTATTGGTTATCTTAAAGGTATCTGTTCGTAATGAACATTCATGGGGAATTGTTGCTAAGTAGCTGCCAGATAAGGATACATATTCCTGCCGTTCACATTGAAGTTCGACATTCGTAGGCTTTGGGAAGACAATAGTATAGTGTCGATCATCCAGTTGTTCCATAGCTTGTCTTGTAATGGAGACTTCAGTGGGGCTACATGATTTATCTAAAGATTGATGAATGATGATACTCTGGATACAATCTGCGTGTTCTTGTGGCTGATAATAATTTGTGCTTTTCTCACAGAGAAGGTATTCGCCGACTTTCGGGCATTCGGTTTGCAAATACATGAAATATTTCCCATTGGTTGCTATGAAAGGATGTATAGGTATAAAGGTCTGTTGGAATTTATTAGGAACAATGGCAAGCCTAAATAAGTCGTAACTATCTTTAGATATTACAGGAATTTTAAAAATTATAACAATTCTCTTACCTATGAAATAACTACCTGGTTTTATAAGATTATAATATTCTCTCAAATCAATATCTAAGATTTCATTATTACTATATATTTCTCTTAATCTACCTATCATGTATTCTAAGTTATCTATGCTTATCATACTATGATGCGTGCTCGCTGCACGTATAAATCCTAAAATATTCTCTATTCTGATTAACTCGAAATATTAATCATCTGTATTTTCAGTAATAATAGCTATAAAATTAAGTCAAGTTTTAACTCTGCTGCCTTCGTCATTGTCATTTTCAGTATTAGTCGGTACCTGTAACATTTTTGATGACTTTGGTACACGTTTCAAGCGAGATTTAGCAACAGGTCCCTTTTTCTTTGAAGTGTAAATGTGTATGGGTAGATCTGCAAGAACTGTGTCGTGAGTGTATCGTGGTGCTAACTTTTGTCTACTTGCTAAGGGGTTCTTAATAAAAACCTGCTGATCGGGTACATATTCAGTTTCTGGCTCACGATTTTTATTTCTATTAGTCATTAAATTCGTACGGTCAATAGTTGTAGCTTCGCTAATCATTTCATATACTGTCTTCATTTGGTCTCTATGAGTTATAATATATTGTTGCATAAGGTGTTCAGCTAAATTAAGATCTAAAGGGTCTCTAGGATCAAAATGACCTCTAATGATATCATGTGGTCTACATTTGGTAAAACTATGTACTGAGCTGTTATAAGCTAGGATTGCATAAGGTATTTGATTTATCGTGGGTTCATCTTTATTTTTCAGGCAAAGGATACGAAGGTGTTCTAGTAAGGAAGAATGGAATCTTTCAATAATTCCGTTGTCATTAGGCGAATGAGCTAGTGTTCTATGATGATTAATTTTATGAAGTCTAACAAATTCTGCGAAAAGTTGATTAGTGAACTCAGTCCCGTTATCTGTCACAATAGTCAAAGGTAGTCCATGATGAGTACTGAAATGTAATAGACCTTGAATGATACTTATAGCTGTACCATCTCGCAAGTGATATGCTTGGCCGTATTTTGAAAAAGAATCTACAAAGGTAAGATATTTTTCAGCTTGCGCTGTGAATAGGTCCATATGAACTATCTCAAAGGGTTTTGTTGCAGGTGGTACTATGTTAAACTGTGGTCTAATTGGATTTCTATCATATTTAGTTTGTCCGCAAATTGTACATTCATTTATGTATTTAGTAATTTCTTCCCTCATTTTAGGCCAGTAATAACGACGTGATAAGGCTAAATAACATTCATTGATACCTCTATGGTTAGTTTTACCTTCATGATAGTGTTTAATTATTTCTTGCTGCCGTAAATACTCCTTAACATCTTCTAACTCGGTTTTTACTAAAACCAGATGCATAGAGTTACATTTAAAGTTATTTTGTAAGATTGGGATTATCGAATACATACCTAATGGTGGAGTTATTTTAATAGCAGTCTTTATTTTAGGATTGACAAATTCTTTTATTGCATTTATGACATCTTGTTCTAATGAAGACTCTGAGACTTGTATATGCGTACGCGTATGGGTATCAAAAGGTTTAGTAACATTCGGTCTTCTTTTAATGTCACCTACTATAGTCAAACAAACCTGTCTATGGAATTTGTTAAGTGGTTCATCTGTGATAGGTATTTCAAGGATAGGATGTTCAGCGGATGTGTGTGCTGTTACAGTGGTAGATCCAGGTGGTTCTGGTCTTACTGACACATCTATACCACATTCTTTAAGGAGTGATTCTATTTCCTCATTATTAATTTGTACACGGGAGAAAGCGTCAGCGTTGGTATTATATTTTCCTTTTTTGTAAATCACTGTATAGTCAAACTCACTCAATTTAAGTCGCCATCGCGTCAGTCTCGAGTTCGGTTCCTTCAAATTCATAATCCACTGGAGTGGTTTATGGTCTGTAATAATTTTGAATTTCCTACCAAACAAATAGGGTCTAAAATACTTAGTTGCCCAAACTATTGCCAAAAGTTCTTTTTCGATAGTACTGTAATTCAATTCACTGTCACTCAATGTTCTAGAAGCATAACAGATCGGTTTGTCAGAGCCTACTGTGCCTTGTGAAAGTACTGCCCCTAAAGCTACGTTGGAGGCGTCTGTTGTCAGAATGAACTCTTTATTAAAGTCGGGATATTGTAAAATAGGATCGTTAGTTAGTAAGGTTTTGCATTTCTCAAAACATTTGATGTAGTCAGAGTCTAAAGTTATTTTGTTAGTCTTTTTAAGACATTTAGTCATCGGTTTCGTTAGTCTTGCAAAGTCAGGTATGAACTTCCTATAATAACCTAATAGTCCTAAAAATTGTTTAATTTCCTTCGTTGTTTTAGGTAAAGGATAATTTTCTATGGCTCTAATTTTATCGGGGTTCGGTTTAATACCTTCATTACTAATTATATGACCAAGGTAAGCAGTTTCAAGTTTTAAAAATTCAGATTTGTCCATCTGGATCTTAAAATTGGACTCTCTCAGTCTGTTAAATACTTTTTCTAAATTAATTATATGCTCCTGCAAAGATGTGCTAAAAACTATGATGTCATCAAGGTACACTAAACATATCTCATTTTGTAAACCCTTAAGGATGTTATCCATTACACGCTGAAATGTCGAAGGTGAATTTTTGAGTCCCATTGGCATGCGTAGAAATTCAAAATGACCGTGTTCTACGTTAAATGCTGTCTTCGGTATGTCTTCAGGATTCATCTCGACTTGGTAAAAACCAGATGCAAGGTCAAGAGTCGTAAAATACTGACACCTACCTAATTTGTCTAAAACGTCAGTGATGTTTGGAATAGGGTATTTATCGTCAATAGTCTTGTCATTTAACTTCCTAAAGTCCACGACAAGTCGCCATTTTTGTCTACCAGATGCATCAGCTTTCTTTGGGACTACCCAAATGGGTGAGCTCCAAGCAGAGTCAGAAGGTCGTATTATACCTTGTTCGAGCATTTTACTTATCTGTTCCCTAACTTCCTGACGATGTACAAAAGGATATCTGTAACTTTTGGTATAGACTGGGTTTTCATCATGAGTTCTAATGCTATGTTTGATTTTATTAGTGAAGGTTAATGGTTCGCCTTCAATGTAAAATATGTCAGCGTAGCGCTTACAAAGGGTTTCTAAATTAACTCGTTCTTCGCTATTTAAATGGTGAGTTCTAAGTCTGTCTAAAACTTGGTTTACCCTGTCCGAGTCTAGTTCAGTATAAGAACTTTCAAAGTTAAACAAGTCAAGCTGTAAAGGTCTGTCTATTGGAAATACAATGTCTTCGTCTGTCATATTCTCAACTTCTACTATACCAGTCCAATCAGTCACATTAGTAATGCATTCGTGAATAATGCAATTACTTATTATTTGTTCTGGTATAAACACGTCACCATCGTCATGATGTATCGGTATACCAACTAAACGAGATGATTTCGCTGGTATTATTTGTTCTGTGAATTTTTTACATTTATAACGCAATAGAGGGATTTTTGCAGTGTCAGTGATTAGTATATCGTATTTAAAATCGATTCTACAGTTTTCTAATAAATCTAATCCTATCAAACCATCAAAATAATTATGAAATTTATAGATAAATAATTTTATATTTTTAGTATCATTAAATTCAGGAAAACTAGGAATTGATATTGAGTGTTCATGAACACTTGTTAATCTAGAATTAGTAACTTCAAAAGGATCGTACATTTTTGGAATATTACCGAAATATTTATCTACTGCTTCAGGGCTTATGAATGATTGGTTTGCTCCTGTATCAATAAGAAGTTTTAAAGGTGGATTGTTAATTCTGATATAAGGTAATTCTTTTTTTGATTGTATATTTAATTCTATTCTGGTGGGGATTTTCGATGGCTCTGTTGAAAATCCTGACTTTTCCTACCTTTAGAATGTCTTGGTTCAATGTCCTTACTAGTACTAGGCATGTTATTATTATAGCGAGTATCCTCTATTGGTGGTAAATCTTGTTGTTCATAGTACTGATAATTATCTGAGTCACAATAAGAGTATTGTCCATAATAGTCATTATAGTCATAGTCAGTATTACAATAATTATAGTCAACATAATCATTGTCGTATTCATAATCATTATAATCATTAAATTCATTAAAATTAACTTCTCTAAACTTAAAGTAATTAGATGGAGGAGGATTGCCGAATTTTTGCCAATCATGACCGGGAATTCTAGGTGGTAAAGGTTTTGTCACAAAATGACTCACTCCACTCATAGGCTTAGGGCCAGAATTATTCTGTGGAGGGTTCCTGTAAGGTATTCTAAAACCACTGTTATTATTAGGCAATGGTGCTCGGAACATTTGCTGAGTACGCGTTGGTTGCATAGGCATGCGCTGATGACTATTAAATTGGGGATTAAAATTAGGTTTTTGCCAGCTAGGTCCGGGTAAAAATTTAGGAGAATTAAAATTATTATTCATAGGAGGAAATTTAGGCTGTGTAAATTGTTGGTGTGAGTTGTGTGGTGTTAATGGTAATAATGGTTTCTTCAGATCTGTTGCTAAATTATTTCGCTGCTGCAAGTACATAACATTAAGTTCATCCTGGACAAATTCCAAAGCCTTCTCAATTGTTTCAGGTCTCATACACCTGATTCTGGACCCGAGAGGATCTTTTAAACCTCTTACAAACGCTTGTAAAGTTAATTTTCGATATAAAATTCTCTTAGCTTCTATAGTTGTCTCTAATGTCTCGTGCAACGATACATAAGACATTATAGTGCTAAAAAGGTTTTGGCATTTGTCATAGAATTCCTGTGGAGTCTCATTACACTGTGTCGCTAATGCTAAGTCATTGTATAGAGCGGTCTCGTCCCTTTGGTCAGAAAAATTATTAATTAAAGTATTTCTAATTCCTAACCAATTTTCAGGAATACCATTTGAATTTATTGTACGAGCTGCGGAACCAGTAATTTTATTTAAAATGCCATTTATAACACATAAATTCGATAACTCATATCCTAACTCGTCCTTCACGCATTGAATTACGATCTGATCACATATTCTAATAAATCTAGGGAGAATATGTGGGTTACCGTCAAATTCAGGAACTGGGCGGAGAGCCTTATATACTGTATCAGGATCCATTTTATATTTTAAATTACTAAAACTAAAATTCAACCTACTGTCTAAACTTTGAGGGCAATTCGAGCTCTCAGGAAAATTATTTAAATCTACTGGAGGGCAATTCGAGCCTTCACTTAATTGACGATTCGAGTCTATACCTAGTTGACGATTCAAGTCTACTAAGCTATCCCTACGAATTTTATGCCTGGAGGACACAGGACTATTTTTCATAGGACGGAAAATTGTGACGAGGAGAAAGCAACACTGATGGAAAAATAATTCAATGTACTCACATAACTCGTCGACTTCCCTGGTTTTCTTTGCGTTGTACTGAAGTTTGAGTACGCCCCGGCTGCTTCCAAATGTTCTTTGATATTTCGGTGAACGCTTAAGAGCGATAGCTAGAACGACCGCGCGCGGTGTCGAATCTAGACCCCGGAAATCTTCTTTATAACGATCGTAGTAGCCCCGAAAGTATCCTACCGACTGCGCCAATTACGATTTCGTCAGCCCGGACTCCCAAAAAAAACCAATAGTTAGCTAGGTATTTATTATATTTAAACTTATAATTAAATTACAAAATTACATCCGTTATCGATGCTAGATATATACGGAGTGACAAACATATTTTATTTAATTAAAATGTTAAATCGCGGTAAACACTGTGTCAGCAGAGTAATTCCTTGAAGCCGGCACGTTGACCATACACGTGCCGCGATGTCAGCGATCTTCTTTAGGGTACCGTATGTAATTCACTTAATGTAAGAGAATAATAATAAATATTTATTTATTTAATTTTTCAAATGTAAATTGAACTTTATTGACTATAATGACTCCTTTTCCAGGCTTTGATTATTTAATTGTAATTAATTATTTGCATGCAATCAAAAACTATTTTTTATAATGCCAAAGAAGTATAACTTCTTGCGCGCGTACATAAGTTTACGCACCCTTTTTTTAATTACCTGTCTATTTTAATATGATACTGTACCCTTAAAATGTAAACATCAGAATTATCTCATTTGTCCCGAGTGTAAGAGGAACTTTGTTAAAAGAGGTGTTCGTGATAAACAAGATAAGGACAATGTAGGCATACAATAGAATATAAATTCTAGATAAAATGGTTCGTTATAACATTATACACAATTAATACAAACTTTAAATATTAACATATATGTCAGGGAATGCTAGGATTATAAGATATTTTTATTTTTTTTATAATAATAATTATAACAATCAACGGTGGAAATTGTTGTTCTTGCTTGGTTAATCGTTGAGATTCGTAAATTTAAGAATATAAATTGATAATATAAAAAGATTGAATGGATTTGTTTTGTTATTATTTAATTGTTTTATCAAATCATTACTTAACGAATAAAAAATGACGATACCAATATCGATGGAGTGACGATTTTCCTTCGACATAAATAAATATATACAATTTACTGTCGTGTGTCGGGACTTTTGAATTTTTTACGAAAAATCGATAACTACTTTGGTTGACACATTTTTTTTAATTAGACTTCATGAGACATCATAGAAAATTACGATCTTACCTAACTTAAGACTAATAAGTAATTTTAGTCTAACCTAATTAACTAAAAAGAATATTTAACATAAGAAAGTGTCCAATAACACTACTTACAGTCTCTATTAAAGGGAAGACACTGTTCTTGTGTTCTATCACTTACCACTGTTTAGCACTTAAGACTAACGTGCACTAACAACACTAATTCAAAAGGTTTTGTCCTTTT
This sequence comes from Pieris napi, assembly GCF_905475465.1. Lineage (NCBI taxonomy): Eukaryota > Metazoa > Arthropoda > Insecta > Lepidoptera > Pieridae > Pieris > Pieris napi. Next base: position 9,595,042 of record NC_062254.1, read on the forward strand.
CAGTCTTCACACTAGGCCCGTGGTGTCAAAAAGTTGAATAGCCTCGACATTGAGCCTATGGCTCCACCATCACGTGAACTTCATATTAGAGAGAGAGAACGATTCGTGGGCTCCGGCAGTCTTATTTATTATTGTGGCGACCGATGGAGGTCGTGATTGCGAATGTACCAGGCAGCATTGACTTATTCTCCTGAGTACTTTGTTTTGGAATCGTTGGATTATTTGGTTTTGGCTATTACAGGTACAGCCGCACAGCTGGCATCCATAAGTCTATACAGATGTCAGGACTCGTTTATAGATCAATAATTTATTTTCTACTAGCAGCAGCTAGTACAATCTTTGGCATTCTGATAAACAATAAACTACAAGCTCCCTCCTTATCAGAATGCCAAATCGTAAAATGACTGCTTCACGACTGATTTGAGTGCGACCGCCGCTGTGAAAACCACAGTGAGAGTTCGAAAAGTGAGTTACAGAATCGCAAGGCATGTAATGAATATCTAACTCTTCGTTAGTCTTCTTTCTCTCTTCGTTCTCTTTTTAATATTGACCTTCCATAGGAGTTTGGTATCCAGCGTCATATCTAGGTACTAAGCTGAATTTTGGAACGACACTATGACGTTATCAATATATACTGGCTGGTAATTAGTGGTTTAATGCAAGTGTTTGATTTAAATAAAACTTCTTTTATAAATATAAATAATATTTATTTTAACAAATTAAGTAAATAAATATACTTAACAAACTTTTGTTCAAAACAAAACCGTCTATTACAAACTTCTAACAAAATATATTTCTTCTCTCGTATAAAGACATTGTAATTTACTACCAAATAATAATAGTATTAATTTTCAACTCTATAATAATTTTCCTTTAGCCAATTCAAAGTCAAACGTATGTAGGTTAAGATAATACCTATCGTAAAGGACAGGCCGCAATGTGTAATCCAAGTATAAACTATGGGTGTCGTTAGAAGGATCCCAGCCTTAATAGACGTTCTTTGTCGCTAATATGACCCTCAGCCCATAGGAACCCGTGAAATTGGGCTGAAATCTAAATGGGGAACTATTATTTCAGTGAATATGCATCTTCCCCCAATGTTTTTGTGTATCTCTCGAGCCTGTACGTTCAATATTAAATAATTTATTTATTTATGGCCAAATTTCAACAAAAAACATTATATTTTTAACCCAACTTTACAAAATCGACAGAAAACACATTAATCCTATCTTAGTATGACCTTGAATCATAACCCCCCCCATACCCTTCACAAATAGGTCGCTCACCGGCGAAGAGTTGAGAAAACTATTGCTGCGAGAGTATAGCTTGTTGACGCTGGACAGTACGAATGCACAGCAAATAGGTTATGTTTCCAGCAGCGGTGATAATCGTATGGAACGTACAATTGTAGTGTATGCAAATTTCTTACACAGAAGGAAAACCAGCACATCTGAGATCCAATCGACGGGTTAAGTCAGCACGAAGTTGGAGCAGGAGGACGTGGAGCGGATATTGAGTTTTTTTATTTATTTATTTAAGTTTTTAAAGTTATATTTCTTTTGGCGCGATGGAGAAAAATTAATGAGAGTGAATTTTTGCGATGCGCGCGCCCACACATACATTCTACATCGTAAAGTTAGTTCCAGGTGGCATGAAAATCGATAATAACTATGTTCAAGTTGTATATTCTAGTATTTTTATATTTAGAACATGTGTTTCGTAACAGTACAATTAAACAGTGTGAATAAATAAATATTATTTTGGTGTTTTTATTAAATCAATTTCATATACGACGGTGATAGTATTTACTAATAATAATTTATTAGATTAGTATATCTATATATATTGAATATTAGTGATACAACTGATTTGAATAAACTGTTTTGAGTGAATTTACAGATTTGAGGTTAATTGTCGGTATTGCTTCTGTTGATTTCAACTATGTTGTTCCAAAGAAGTATAACTTTTGACGCGTGTACATAAGTACAAACACTCTTTTTTATTGAGAGAACTATACTGAAAGTAAACTGTAGTTTTGTATATTTGGTATAGAACTGCCCTGCGATTCTGTTACTCACTTCACGAACTCACACAGCGGTTTTCGCATCGGCGGTCGCTCTCCAATCAGTCGTGAAGCAGTCATTTTATGATTTGGCATTCTGATAAACAATAAACTACAAGCTCCCACCTTTTCAGAATGCCAAATCATAAAATGACTGCTTCACGACTGATTTGAGAGCGACCGCCGATGCGAAAACCGCTGTGTGAGTTCGTGAAGTGAGTTACAGAATCGCAGGGCTGCAGTCCTTGTAAGATGTATGTCGTTTACAAGCGACTTATACTACAAAAAGTGCACTAAAGTCTCAACGTCTATATGGATAGTGTTTTATTTAGTATTTTGCTTCCAAAGGCTTTTAAAACTAAATATTAGCAACTTAAATATATTTAAATTTAGATCGATAGAAACAATCTTCATCGCCACGGGTGCGATGAAGATGTACCCGATAAGCTTACTTAATTAAATAATTTAAATTCGTTTGAGTTTTTTAGAAACCAAGGTTTTTATACAATGTTTTATTCTGACACACTAACTGAATTCTCTACAGGAGACCATTTTTATAATTGAATCTCGATTAAAATCTGCACGGTACATCGTTAGTGCTTTAAGAGGCACTCACGTTTTTACATGAGAGTTAAAACTTTAACACAGGATTTTGATGTGAATCATCTATAGCCGCACGTAAAAACGATTTCTGGCGTGGCGATGCGTCGCTTTATGATGGTATATATATACAGTCTATATGCAGTAGAGTGTACGGTGTGGTATTCCGAAGTCACTGATGAAACGAATTAAGTAGTCACGATTTCAAATAAATTCGTAAAATCGTATTTAATGAAAATAAATGTTTATTCAATAAATAGTCATCGTTATCTGGAAAAAAAATCGTAATATTTTATTTTATCATTATGACATATTTAGTTCCTATCACAATCTTCTTTTCTTCAAATTACTTTTACAAAATAATGTCGATGTTTCACATCTGCCAGGCGTCCCGTGACGGCTCACATTTTTTTATTTAATGGATTGGAAATCTTTATTAGAACCACTTTGTCTATTATGGTTGAATTATGCCTATTTTTGGACAAAAGAGATGTCTGTATTTAGTTATATTTCTAGTTACTATTCCTATTTCACCTATAACTCATTTAATAATGTGGTAATGGATAAATTAAAGATAAATTATACAAATCCAATATTGTCATTATAAATCCTATCGGATTTGGATGATTTGCATACAATGTTTAGGGATTTGGCTTATCAAAATGCCAACGACATTTTTGTTGTGCAGTGTATAAAATAAATAATAACAATAATCTTTATTCATTTGTCTCACAAAAACTTAGTACATAAACAAGAGACAGTTATATAAATAAATAAATAATTGTATTTCTTCTATTTATGGAAAATGCTAGTTTGTGTGAGACTGATGCCTGCTAAAGGTAAGAGTACCTGTGTTACTGGTCGGGCCTGCACCACTTCGGATCGACAGAAGGTCTTAAAAAGTAGAGATAAATTTAGTGAGAATAAACAATCATTATTACATAAATGTTTTTACTGTGTGAATTTTGTCTATGTGCCCAATACTACTAGTATTAGAGAACATCGTAAGAACATTTTGCCCATAAACTGACAACGTGTACCTGTGACTACCTGCTTGTAAAAAATAAATAATTATTACGCATATAATGTGAGCCCACCACGTTTAAACGTTCTTTTTATAAGTGTCGAGTATTAAGTTAGGTTTTAATAGATGCTTAAACTAACAATATTGAAAAGTTTTAGGCTGAATTCGAACCCCGCAATATAATGCAACTTAGTGCGTTTGAAGATGAGACTGAAAATTAAAAGCAGCATTAATTAGAAACCATACATTTTTGATCTCCAACGCATGTGCAGTGTGCACGTATGTCCAAATAATTAAAAATATAATATACCCTATCATTTCAGATGTGTCTTTTATAGATCTGTTGTCTGTGCCTACGCTTTTAAACGGATCCAGCTTTTCTTCACTGATGAACAAGAATTCATTGCACCTTAGTGTTAAGAGTTGTAACTTGTAGACATAATCATTGGGCAACAAAAACATTATACCGTCATTTGAGGTAAGAAAAAAATATTTCCAATCTAAAATCAGTAAAACATTTCTTTTGAGTTATAAGAAGTTATAATCAGGAACGTAAAAGTTTCGGATCTGATAAAACTTTCGAACGATAAAAGGTAAATGTTAGCTATTCCATTAAAGATTGGGATGTCCAAGCTGATTATTCAGTTTTGGTTTTTCTTCTCGACGTTTTAAGGAAAAGTTTGTCGATTTGTTGACCTTTCAATAAATGCTAGATATTATAGATACATACACTGTCGGGAATCACGTGCCTAGTAAAACAGATATTAAATATATAATTTTATATGAAAGATCTCAGTAATATTTTCCCGATATATTTAAACATTCGTAGTTCTAAACTATAAATAAATCAGTTCAAAAGTTATTACAATACGATATTATTATTTAGTTTTTTTAATTATAAAACAGGGGGGCAGGAGGCTCACCTAAGTGATACCGCCCATGGACACTCTCAATGCCAGAGGGATCGCAAGTGCGTTGCCGACCTTTCAGGGAATTGTGCGTATACTAAAAATATTAAAATTTACTTCTGAAACGTGTGAATACAATTATGTTTTAGTCTGTTTGACACCATAAAACTGGTTGCAAGAAAATTAAGAAGATTTTATTGTTTTTCTAAACTGTTTTTAGTTTTTTTTTTCAATCAGAGAATAAAGTCTCCGCGGTGCTTATGACCTACCAAAGTCATATTCGTGTTTTTATATACCTTTACCAATGGATATATAAATAATAAAATGACGCAGAGTCATGTATCAGGAGTGCACCAGCAACTTTAATCAGAGATTTCGACGTATGAAATAATGCACAACATTTTGCAATACCACAAAATAGTCTAATGAGGAACTACGAGTATAACGATAATTATTTGAGTAAGATACTATAATTTGACAATTTTTTCTAAGATTCTTTCTTTACTTTTTGTATAAAAATGTTTCCAACCGCGCCACCACAGTTACAACTTAACATTCTACAAGAAAAGGTTCTGGTTTCAATGATTTCGTATGCATCCAGTCCCACAAAAAATCTGTCAAAAGTACCTTAAAATTGTGTATATAAGTCATGCTTTGATATGAATGCCATCAATTTACTAAATAAATCTAGCACTGCTCCGAAATAATGTTAAATGAAAATCTGAATAACTAGGTTACAGGTTTAGGCTTTAAAGGCGAACGTTACTTAAGGCCGTTAAAAAAATATGCGACAGCTTTAAACGTGATTTATATACCATAAATTGTAGAAATGCTGTACCGTGGTAGTCGTACAAAGTTAGCACTAAGTTACTATTATTTCATAATATGAAATACAGTTAATTTTTTTTTATATATGGGGGAAACGAGTCTATGGGACGCCCAAAAGGGGTAGTCATCGCTCATGGACACACATTTTTGTGTGAGTTGAGCCCTTGAGGGAGTATACTCTTTCTTTAAACAATTGAAGGTCATATTTCTGAGGAAAGACCCCCACCGGGAGTGGATTCCACAGTTCGCTAGTTCGCAAAAGAAAGTGTCTTGTGAAGCGGACCGTGGAAATCCAGCCATCAAGGTGATGCTGATGAAATTTTGAATGAATATGGCTCGTACGGTATTAAAACGAGGCAGGAGGGATCAACCCAAAGAACTCTTCAGAACACTCATATTACACTTTGTAAAATACATATATAGACGCAATGTCTCTGTGTAGAGAGAGAATCAAGCCAATCAGTAGTACCAGTCCTCGCCAACGACCAGTCACTTTCCGTGCGGCTCGATCCCTTGGCGTTGCGTAGAGATGCGGAGTCGCTCTGCATCTTCTACCGCATTTACCATGGAGAGTGTTCAGAGAAGTTGTTCGGATTAATACCTGCAGCTGAGTTTCATCATCGGACGTCAAGGCAAAATACAAAATACCATCCGTATCACCTCGACGTCCGACGTTCCACAACTGTGCCTTTTTAAGAGAGTTTTTGCCGCGCACCACCACTATGTGGAACCAGCTGTCCACTATGGGGGTCCTTCAAGAAAGAGTGTACAATTCTTAAAAGGCCGGAAATGCAGTCGCGAGTCCTCTGGAATTAGGAGTGCACATGGGCGGCGGTATCAGTAGGTGATCAGCCTTCTGTGCCTGACGCACGCCGTTGACTTTTAGGGTCTAAGACAGGCTGGTTTCCTCACGTTGTTTTCCTTCACCGTTCGAGCGAATGTTAAATGCGCACATAGATAGAAAGTATGTGCATGTGCCATAGTTGCACATTTGACTCGTTCGGTTTTTTATGAATTGACGTCGAACATCTGCCCGAAGTGGGATGGTCGAGTCGGAGTTGCGACATATACGCACGGGCATTCCTTTGTTTAACGTTAAATTTATACAGTTAATATGAAGTCAGTGAAGTTAATTATAGATAATCAAGTCATTATTGGAGTGTTTAATTTCCTACCCTAAGTACTAGACATTTGGTTCTTTTAAGATTTATATTAAAAAGCCAGTACTCAACCTTACAAAAGGTCTGTAAAGCTTTATAATTTAAGTATTGATTTAGTTTTATAATAGAACGACGACTGAATTGCAAAAGACCATTAACAATTAAATCAATTAATAGGTCTTAATTAAAAAATTTAACATTTTGCACTCTAACCAATTTAATTACACAATGAGACAGTGTCCTGAAGTCGGAAACTTATCCGTCCGTCTACGATATCCCATATAACTTTCAACAAAGTTATCTCTATGCAAGCAATTTCGACGCTCAAAAGTCAAGACTCCAAGAGACAATAAACACAATTTACACCTGGAAAAAATTAAAGCAACTCGGAAACCCGCGGGTGCGTTTAAAAAACTTTACCGACCTTATTCGAGGCATTAATTAAGCGTAACGGGCCTAATTTCGGCCAACGCTTTTCGGAGTAATTGAAATAAATGTAGAATTTTAATCCGAGCAGGAACTGTTTAGTTTATTCATTTGAGGAAATTCCTCAATAACTTAGAGTTAAGACATAATTATGAGATAGTGTGGTTCTTTCTCTTTATTACTGCAGCACAGGTTGTTTGGACATATAGGAGGGTTTATACTATTTGATATCCGGAATCTATGTTGACCTTTCAATTATGGTTATTATATTGAAAAACTAATTAATAAATCATTTATTCCACAAAGACGATGTATATATCATAAAGCGTATACAGCAAAATTGCGTTGTCTATTTGAGAAGAAGGATGGAATCTCCCCTAGGCACAACGATAAGTAAAAGTTTAAAAACAGTACTTAAATTATGATACAATCGTTAATAACTTGACGCAAAGAAACAGCCTGAAACTCCTACCCAATTTGTTTTGTAAAGGATCTCAATAAAAAAAGAAGAGTGGCGGAGAGTTTAAAGCCAGTGCTTCTCTTCCGTTCTACGCCCTTGATTTGAGAACTGGCAGTAAATATAAAATAAGAAGCATTTAATGTATATTTCTTTTTTGACGTTCATAAGTGTACCTACATCGTGTTACCTATACGAAAGATTTTTTACTTTTGACTTTTAATCGTACTTATATAGCTATTAATATTATTTAACTATCACCACAGTGCTAGGCGCATTTTCTTTGCTTGATATTGCATTTGAATCCCGGTGAAGCACAAGTTTTTGAATTGTTTGCTAACCTGAGAAAACCGGCATGTTAAGAAATCGGACGACGCCGAAATATCATAAAGGATGAAGAAGTAATAAACATCTTTCCCATGTCCAATTGTGGAACTTCAAAAAAAGGTAATACAAGTAGTAGTTTGACTCTTAAAGAAAAAATATAAACACATATTATTATTCATACGTATTAGCATTGGTTGTTTCTTAAATTTTATAATATTCCGCTCTTTCTTCTCCACTTTTATTGTTCTCTTTCCTGAAAATAGATGATTGTACATCAAAGTATGCATAGGTACTGCCCCATACTTCCTCGGTAGTGACGGTACTTCAAAAAAGCAAATCATCGAATTATTTTTGATCCTGTATTCACTGTTCACAAAATATTTCTGCGATATATGCAATCAGCCCAACGGTTTGAGGGAATCTGTGCTGGTGAACTATGCATGCACCATGGTTTAATTCACAAAATATACTGGAGAATTAGGAAAATGTACGCTGGGAATTTTAATTAATTAAAATTTGAAAATAATTAACTTTCAAAACCAAACACAATTATGTCACTAAGCAAACGCTGCCATGTGGGTGACATAAGAACCGAGGAGTCAAAGAAATCTTTAAGCGTTGGTCATTTTCCCTGAAACGGTGAACTAAAAATTCAATGTTCGTACGAGAGGCTCATCCATTATCTGTCATTCACCTAACCTCGTGTACGTGTCAGGAAACCCCTTAAGCGAATTTTGATGAAATGTCACTGTAACAAATGTCTTTTAGATTGGTTTATGTGAACTTTGACCGAATTCGTCATAGTACTAGACGCTGTATGTAGTCCGATTTTCTTATCACATTCTATCAAAAATCTAAATATATTCTTATAAGGAGTATAAAGTGTTGTGCATATGGACTAATTGTGACAGGTTTGCATCGGGTAAAAATATTTTTGTTTTTATAAGCAGCCTTGCGTTCATGTGCAGTCATTCTGATTAACAATAAACTACAAGCTCCCTCCTTATCAGAATGCCAAATCGTAAAATGACTGCTTTACGGCTGATTTGAGCGCGACCGCCGCTGTGAAAACCGCTGTGTGAGTTCGAAAAGTGAGTTACAGAATCGCAAGGCAGAAATGGATAAATTTCAATTATTTTATATTCCATAACTGGAGTAATTGACATGTCATATCAAGAGCTTGATTGTTGATTTATGTTTGTCGATAAAAAACTGATATTTTAAAAGTCATGTATTGCACATAAAAATTGTATTCCAAAAGTCGACTAAACGCAATACAAGTACATAATCCTGTAAGGTAGAAAGAAGTCTTCTAAATTTACAGAACAAATTAAAAAAGCTAAAGCTAAAAAGCTCCTTGGTGAAAACCAAGTCTTAAAAATAATCCATACATCAACCAATGTGAAAATTATTAAAGATTAAATCAATTGTTTTAAAAGCAGTATTACAAACTTGCACAAGTTTACATCTAAGCCGTTATAAATTTAAATCTGTTTTGGAATCTGACGGTCGATTTTACGTAGTTTATGTATGAAGCAATCACGTCATAAGTCTGTTTGTGTTGTTGTGTATTCTGTTAGCGACAAGCAAATCGACTATGATTAATTGAAACATATTAAACTAAACTACGAATAATTAAACATTTTGTTTATATATGACTTCCGTTCTCTAAACATATCTCAAAAGCTTCGAGGCTTTTGTCTCTTCTTTATTAGTTGAATATTTTAATCTACGTAATGAAATTTAATAGATTAAAACAAGTGGTTTGAAACAAAAGCAGTTCAGTATGAGAAAGGTTTTAGACTCCATTTTCTGTTTACGATAGAATTCATGTAAGTAAGTAGTTTAGTAATAAAGGTAAAAAAAGTAAAAAAATTATATATTCTGTGATGTAAAATGCCATTGATTTGGAGGTGATGGATTCAGTACCTGCCCAATTAAGTAACTAAGTAAAATGCGTCAATTGGACTGATGGTTATAGGACTTCATTTATTAACTGAAATAAAAGTCGCTTTTTAATTATTTTGAATAAAAAATGCTCCCTTCAAGTTCTTTTTGTCGACAATTTATCAAGACCCTTTGTTGTGTAATAATTATACAGTTAATTTAATCTTAGGCTGAGTCAGAAAGAAAGATGGTAGCTTATAAATTTCCAAATTAGAAAATAGCTTTAAGGGTGTTGTCTATTGCCGATTCTTTTAGAAGGGAGGAAGAAAAGTGATTTTAAGTGACTGCTGTGTATGGACGGGCTGGCAAAAACATATTCAAGGAGTGTGAAAGGGGGCCTCATAGCCTAGCGGTCTTATTAAGTGGCAGCTAGGTGAGGGGTACCGGGTTCGATTCCCGGTTCGAGGGCAAGTTTTAATTTAATTTAAATTTGTTCTCGGCCTTTGGGAGGGTTGTGCGGTACCAGGCAATTGCCTAAACCGTACATGGAGGAGGATATGATCGAATTTCTAAGGCAAAAAGCACGAATGACAAAAATCTCATACTTGACGCTGGCTAATGCACAAACCGTGCCAGAGCCATAAAAACATATTCAAGGAATGTGAAAGGGAGCTTGAAGACTGATTGATGACTGGATAATTGATTGACGGTTTCTGCCACTTCAATGTAGCTTCGGTTACATTTTGGTTAGTGACAACGACGCAAGAGGTTCCTTTAACTGGCTGACGTTTCGGGAGTATGAAGTATTTAGATCGTTTTTGTTCGCACCAAAGAAGCGTTTTGGTTGGTTTAATTTTTAAGCAGGGTTAATTCTTAACGGAATAAAAAGTTATAGAAAATTGGTTATCTATTAACTCAGTTGGTGGTAAAATTTTACTCTGCATCTTCCAGTACAGTAATACCTCCAATAAGTACCTAAAGATAACAATATTTCGTATTTATATTGATTGGTCTTGTCTAAATTATTAAATGTAAAACTAAATAATTTACTAAGCTAAATTATCATACTTAGAAAAATACACTTTGAATTAATTGCCTCCTTCATCGGTTATTTAAGTCGGTTAAAAATTATACATGAAGTGCCGGTTTTTGAAATGGATAAAGTAAGATTCAGAGACTTAGCCTGAACTACTCACATATTATGTTAAAATCCAATACATTTCTGACGTGCAGTAGTCATACTTACCACTAAGTGTAGAATCTAGTTTTTAATCCGCCCAAAAAAAATGTTTTTCTACTTCTTAACAATTATTCTTATTTTTAACTTTTAATTTTATTTTATTTACTTCACTCCATTACACAAAGACTTTATAACTTACACTGCTAAATTTTACTGATATAATTTTTTTTTTCTACTATGTTTTTTTCTTTCTTTTTTTTGCGAGTGAGGCGCAAACTAGCTGATGTGGTCTCTGGCAAAATCACCAGCGCTGTGGAACATGATGCTCCTCAGCATAATGCTGAGCCACGGCCAATTACAGCCACAGCACACACGCATTATACGCTTGAAACGAACCGAATGGGCAAAGGAAAAACATTTTTATTTATATCTCTTATTATATGTTTATTAAAAAAAAAATGATTATTGTTATTTTATGTGTGTGTTTCTGTTTGTAATAAATGATATGTCTATGGTATATCTATGGCTAAGTGTAGAATCTCTGCCTCAGCCAAACTAATATTTAAAAATCATCTACCAGACTGCTGTTCCCACAGATTGTTGTTGCAGGACATGAAGTGGCTAAAGAACGCTCGGTTTTTATTTTCTATTGTCTTTCGACAGAATAAAGGATATATTCAGAAACATTAATTAGCGCGAAGTCATCAATCTCCAATTAGATGTCCAAATACAATTCATTTTGACGTACAGAATTCAGACTACTCAGAATTTGAAAATTCTAAAAAGTGATAAATCAAAACAAAAAGCTCTCTGGCATACAATTTTTGTAACCCGTTGGGATAAAGAAAACTTATATTCTTTATAATCTTAACTTTGCAAGACCAGTTTCATTTGACGGCTCTTGTTAACTGGTCGGGTAGAATATGAAATATTCATAACGAATGTTTCAGAGAGCTCCCGATCGGTTTTATTAGCATTTAGGGTATCGCTTGTAATGCGAGCATTCTTCATATAACTAATCCTTTAGATTTTGTTGAGAAATATTGGGACGAAATATCCGAGTAATGTGGAATCATTTCGTTTCACAATTAATCATGTGATTTCAAACTAGACACACTGGAACTAGAACTACACTGTAACATACCAAATTGTAATGTAAGATGACGAATCTTTGCAGTGAATTAAGTTTCATTAAGATGAAAGACATTAAACTTCTTTATTCGACTAAGAGAAGTGTTGACTAGGCGCGCACCAGCAGGATTCTTTCCTGATGCTAAGTGATCCGCCTTCATTCACATTGCCAGAAGACACGCAAGTGCGTCACCGGTCTCTCTCGCTCATTCTATGCTATAAATAAATTTCATGAAAATGATTTAGTTTGTTCGGAATAAGGTAAAAAATAATGAATAAATGCGGCCAAGACGATTACATTTTATGAGAAACTGAGAGAACGTGATATTTTTCCAAACAATAAAAAAGCAGTAGCATTCTCCAGTCAAACCTACTTTTATATGCATTTGTCGCGCTCCTAAACACGACTGCCATGTATACATTTATCTAAACCACGGTGGTTTTCTAATGTAACATATCATGATTATTATATTCAATAATTTTAAAGGGCGAGTGTACTCCTCCCTCAAAGGCCGGCAACGCACCCACAAAAATGGGTGTCTATGGGCTGCGAAGACTGCCCTTTTTGCTCGTCCCGCAAGCTCGTTTGCCCCCCCTATGATATAAAACAAGAATAAAATTAAAAATCTACAGCTTAGGTTCAGAGGCGAAGTTTACTTGGAAAGACACAAAAGTCTTATTGATACATAAAATCAAAATAAAGTTGTCATGCAAACTCAACTATCGATAATTCGATATTTTATTGGAAGAGTTCACGCAACACAATTTTACTTACCTGAACTCATTACACCTATTCAAAGGTGACAATGCGGAACGAAAACGTTGATATAATTCAGTGAAACGAAACAGCAAGGGACACATTGTTGATCCAAAGAAAGAGATTTAACGAACCAACATCCTTTTGAGACACGTTTTTCGTCCGTATTTTCTTTTAAACTGGTTTGTATACGACAAATTACATGTCTAACTTGACGCATTGTTCTGTATCCTCTAGAAATGGGCGTTGCGTTCGCTATCGCCTTCTTTCTTGAGCCTCGCTTAATATCCCATCCCACTAACCCACGTCAACATATGACTCATGCTTTAGCCACAGCGTGGCCAGGAGCAGAAGCGTCCTAGTTTTCTCTTTTCTTCGAGAGTCAAGCTAAGGTTTGTCTCCTTCGAAGAAATAACACAGTAAATATATTAGATCAGGGTCGGCTAGTAGTTTGTCCTTGTGACTCTCAATCCTTCAAATTACAGCTTTGTAGCCATACATTTGTCTCCATGTATATAATATATACTTTTCGTATAGTGAAGATAAACAAGAGAAAACCCGCAAGTGTCAATGATGGTGTATGTCAAACAATTTGAGGAGAAAGAAAAGAAAAGATCCATATAATATTGTAGCGCCTCTCGTTTATAATGTGGTTGAGGCTGCTGTTTAATAATAAAGTTCAATTTAATTCAAAATAATTTAATCATGTTGGTAGCACAATATACACTTACTGCCAGTTCTCAAATCAAGGGCGTAGTACGAACGAGAAGAACTGACAAATAACTCTCCGCCACTCTTAAACCGCCAAGTTTTTTGTTTTACTTAACGTTTGTAAGGAGCTGCAACCATTACACCATGTTCCAAATGTATATAATAAATAATAATAAAATAAATTAAAAACAAAGATTTGTCCTCTATCAGCAGGAGGCATGCTGAAATAGGAGCACGCACTTACATTCTCGTGGGAACAAGAATCCTTAGTCGAAATAACTAACATCACCGCATACACGAATTCAAGTTTGAGTCACCACAAGCATGTAATACAAAAGTATAAAGATTATAAAATAAAAATTCATTACCACTATTAATCAATTTATAAGTAAATAGCGTTCGCGAAACATTAATACATAAATAAATAATGCTCATTCTGTTAACTCTTAAATATAAATTATAGAACGTAATCTTACAACTTTCAAAGTTGCAACATTAAAAGTACAAACAACAAATTTAATTTTAATGGTAAAGTTCACTGTATTTGTTTTGCTCAACTCTTCTGAATTTGATTAATAATCTGTTAATTATAAATTAAGTTGAAATCATAGAAGCTTATTCTTATAGGTAGCTTAAATACTTCTTTTCAATCGTATTCATCAATGTTGAAGGTCCACTGTAAGGTGCCTTCTGCAGTACTGCCCTGCTTGTTCCCACGAGGATGTAAGTGCATGCTCTTAAAGCATCACGCCTACTGCTTATAGAGGACACATCTTTGTTTTTTTATTTTATTATTAATTACTTAAGGATGTCATGTGGAACATGGTGTAATGGTTGCAGCTCCTTACAAACATTATATATATGTCACCGTAAAATTGTAAACACCGTTAGATTGTAATCTATCTCGCGAGATTATAAACTGTCGAAAGATTGTGAACCTCAACGAACTGCTTACAATTTAACGTATTATTATTCGGTAGTTATATGAAATTGTTGGAAAGTAAAATTAATCTGTAATTGACCAAAGAAGTTTGAATGATAACTAAGTTAGTGTAGTACAATCTACCGAATAATAATATGTTAAATTGTAAGCAGTAAGCTGAGGTTCACAATCTTTCGACAGTTTATAATCTCGCGAGATAGATTACAATCTAACGGTGTTTACAATTTTACGTTAACATATATAAATAATTATAATCAACTTGACCGTATTGGTAATAAAGCAGTGTATGTCTGACCCATCTTGCGTTCCATGCGTTCTAACTCCAGCTGCATTAATAGATTATCTTTCTTTCTACTAATTGAACATTAGCTCGAACCGCAAAGGATAAACTTTAAAGGATTTAAAAAAACATATTTGCCTACAGAGGTTTCATTTATTTTTATTTTATTTTATTTACTATACACCCTTACACACGATTTTCATTACTCACACTGCTAACTTTAATATTATTATTTTTATTTTCTACTTAATATTTTTTTCTACTGAGGCGCAAACTAGCTGCTGTGGTCTCTGGCAGAATGACCAGCGCTGTGGAACTTTCTGCTCCTCAGCATAATGCTGAGCCAGGGCCAATTACAACCACAACACACACACATGCACACTTGAAGCGAACCGAATGGGAAAAGGGATTTTTTTTATTTTTATTGTTTTTGATATGTCTTATTTTATTTTTTCTTTGAATGTTGTTATTTTGGGTATTTATTTGTGAGTGTTTTCGTATGTAATAAATGTTATGTCTATTATTTATTATTTATAGTAATCTTGCAGCTAACACATATCCATATTATAAAAGAAAACACTTAGACAATACACGCAGCCAGAACAGATTACATTGAAAAACAAAATATATGAAACATAAGTACATTAATAGACAAAAAGAAAACTGAAATGAAACCTTAAACAAACGACAATTAATACTGTTTTATTATAAGTAATATTTTCAATTCACACGTGTTTTATGTGATAATATTACGAACGATATTGTTTAGGTTTTCAGAATTTTGTTTGAAATGTGTTATACTCGTGTGAATAAAAGACAACTGGATTTCAATTATTTGAAAAAACACGTGAACAATAAAATTATTTTTACCCTAACCGAATAGCGGAAATTGAATAGCCTTTATAAGTAACATTTGTTGCGGAAAATTGATAAAGGAGCCGATGACAACACAAAACGCTCACTCAATTTACGATATGGCACAAAATATTTGCTCACAGAATTCATATTAGAAAGCATCTAATGTTTACCTATAATCTTATTTCCATGCGCAAACAATGTTATCGATATATTTCCCTCTGTATGCCATTATTTTTAGTCTTCATGACAGCTAGTGAGAAATGCCCTTAAAATTGGTCGTGCGATTTTAAACCCTATGCAAATACCACAAGGTCGATATGGATTTCAAAGTTCTTATGTCAAGGTCCCAGGTGTTGCCCTGGGCAAAAATTGAAGTGTAATATTCCGAGTTCCAAATTCAAATTCGGTATTCGTTCATTTTTAAACCTATAGTGGCCGTGACTTATGCTTTACTGTGCTGTTCGCTTAATTATTGTTCTCTTTACCTTTGTGGAGACAAAAATGAAAATGTTTCGGAAAGATTTTACTATTTGTATGGTGTAAGGAAATTTATTATTTCTAATACAATAGTGAAACTGAAAATTTAAAGGAAGGAGACATTGCTGCTTCCGTAGTGTCTTTGTCATTACAATTAAGAGAAACGCTACGCCGTACTACGAGTAGCTTTTACCTTGCGTATCAGTGACAAGGTTAATTTATTATTAAATACAATTATGTGTATAATAGGTTACCTTTAATTTATATGAAATAGATATCTCTCTCTGGATCGGTAACTCACGTCAGAGTGTCGTGGTCAGCGGTACAGTGAGATCTGGCAACCGTGAATAGTTGTGAGGACGACGACGAGTCTTTGACTAGTTTAGTCCATCTTGTTGGAGAACGTCCAAGGGATATTTTACCTTCGGTGTTGCCAATCACGCTGATCTTCTTTTGGTTGGCACTACTACGCATTGTGTTAACAAAGTAAATAATAAATGATTTATTTTCTGTATGTAGGTTTGTACAAACACACACGTCGAGCATATTTTTTTAAAACTAGATGAGTTCGACGTTTCCTATCTGACTACTCTGAGAAGAAACTCCGAAGCAAACTCAGAGGTCACCGTCTCTTTTAAAGTCCAGACATAATCTTGGTCAGATCATGTGAAGACCATGTAGATTGTAGATTGCAGTCTGAAATGGTTTTTTGAGGAAAGAACCACACAGATTGAGTGGACCTGTCCAATCAGTGCACGCATTTGTGATGATATAAGATACAAAATATTCGTACAATATAACAAGAACTAGATTACGAAAGCTGCGTTTCATGTAATTGTTTTTTATAAAGCTTAACATACTGAATATTCAAATTAAAGTTTTAATAAATTTTTACTTATAAAACTTCGATGTGCTGTTTGTAATTTTTGATAAATTTTTCAATACTCATAATAATGTTGTATTGTGACAAAAATTATCTAATGGTGGCTGTACACACTCGGCGAGAGCTTCTCGCCGGGAGTCTCGACCGAGAGGACCGAGAGAAGAGCGCAGCCTGTACACACTCGTTACGTTAATTGTATTTAAAACACCGTTGATAATGGACGTGGCAACCGCTGCTGCTGTTTGTCTTTGTGCAATGAGTTATTATAATTTTCTTCACGTTAACCATTAAAAAAAATACGAAGCCATGGCGAAGAAGAAGATGGTCACTATACACCGCAACAGAAATTGGTAATTAGGATCATAAAGTTTTAATATTATCCAAAATTTAATGATTGAACGAGTGTGTACAGGTCGCTCTCGTTTTACTCGCGAGACCCTTTGACTCGTGCGCAAAAAACCGACAGGCGACCGAGAGAGGCGAGACCAACTGCGAGGAAGCGAGGCGAGACGAGAGCTCTACTGTACACTCTCGCACTCGGCCTGTCTCGGGGTGTCTCGACGAGTGTGTACAGCCACCATTAAATACCTATGTCTCGTTATCGTAGATCATAGATGCCCTTTCATTATATCTTAACCCTAAAATAGTTTTAAGTCAATCTAAGCTTATAAATCAACAATGCGATAATTAAATAACCCTCATTATTTACCAATAACAAAATATATACATTATACCTATCACACCAATACCAAGATTTTAACTATTAAAAAGCTTCCAAACTATTTCAAAACTTACACTCTTTACAAACAAATTACGATACATTCGCAAAACGATTTAAAATTGGATATAAATGCTCGCGTCGATAAATCTAAGTGAACCGTTGAGAACATACAAAGTACTTTTGGACTGTTCGAATATCGGTTGAAACTGATAGAAGAAATTTCAAATGTATTCCAATACATCTTGAATGTTTGAGGATTTGATTTAATTAATGCATTATTATTGACATTAAATAGCTATTAAATATTTTATCAAAACACATTGAAGGTACATAAGAAAATGTATTAAGTTTATAGTCACTGTCGAGGCTATTCAACTCCTTGACACCACGGGCCTAGTGAGAAGACTGGACAAAACCATTTGAACTAGTGAATTGGAGTTAGTGCACGTTAGTATTAAGTGCTTAAATTGAACACAAGAACAGAGTGTATTCCCTTTAATAGAGACTATAAGTAGTGTTTTGAGTAGAAAAGCAAGAAAAATGGACAAAACTTATCACAGAATGGTACCCTTTAGACGGAAAGAGACATAGAGGAAGACAGGCTAAGAGATGGGAGGATGACGTTAAGAAAATAGCGGGTTCAACATGGACTCGCACCGCAAAAATGAGAAAAGACTGGAGAGCTTTAGAGGAGGCCTTTGTCGGAAGACAACTTGTAACCGAACTACCGTTTGCCGAAAATCAATAGATAGTAAAATTGTTAGTATATTAGTTAAACTCTAGTTAATAGTAAAAATGTGTTTTTTAGTCATAAGTAAATTAATTTTAGGCACACGAAACTACTCTGTGTAGAACTTGTAAACAACAAAAAAGGCTTTTATTTTATGTTTATAAGTAGTGTTATTGCACACTTTATTATGTTAAATATCCTTATTAGTAAATTAGGTTAGACTTAAATTACTAATTAGTCTTAAATCAGGCTAGATCATAATGTTCCATGATGTCTTAGTAAAGACACATGTATGAAAAAAGTTTATTTTCATATGTAATAATTGGTAACATGCGAAGAGATTACTAGATATCGATTTGTAGGTTGTAAAAAAAACAGTTATCACTTGTGCAATTTATTTAAAAGTATACATAAAAAAACACTTTCTACACATGAAAAAGCCGAAAGTTAATTAAAGCTAGTTTTAATTAATTGCAGACATCGATTATGTTAAATAAATTTAAGAGTATTAATATTTAATATCTTCACACAACAACAATATAAATAGACATTTGACAAGTTTTAGCTTGTCCTTATTCTCACTATACAAAGTTACTTAACTAAAAAAAAAGGTCGTTACAAAAAAAATAGCTTTCTCGGCAAAATTTTGTTTGATTATGGCAATTCCCAGTTGACTTCGTCATTGTATTCTTCGTTATCCTTTAATGGCTCCAAGAACGGCGCCCGGGCGAGAAATCCTGGAACAAAGGGAATTATTCAATGTATTTAAATAAATTAATGAAGCGAAAAAGGTGATATTCGATTTTTAAATTGTGATGTCAGTAATGAAACTCCCAGAAGATGATGTGTACTAGGTACGGCGATACCCCTTAAGGCTGATTTACATAGGGTCAGTAGACAAGTCAGTCGCACTGACTTTAACTGTTTACATGAAGTAAGTAGTAGTCGTGCGTTTCTCACGATGAGCACACGTGTGTGAAGTCAGTGAGAAAAATGAATTCGCGAAAACCACTGAAACGACGATTTAATTATTTGTTGAAAAATTTATCAATTTTGCTGTTGAATGAGTTAATAGAAATGGTAGAAAATGAGATAACTAAAAATAAACGACAATGGGTAAGAAAATGGATTGACGATAGAAACGAAACTGGTGGCTCTGCTTTGTTGCTGAAGCAATTGCGATTTGAAGATCCTGCGGAGTACAAACTGGCCATATAATTGCACCAATTTTAAGGTTTCGTCTTCGCTAAGCTTCATTTTTATCGCCAGCGAAAAAAACGTGGTCACTCTACAACGCAGCGGCAGTGACTAACCACGCACTGACTTGTCTGTTTAAACGGGGCTGGCTTGGCTGGCGCGGGGGTGCGCGGGTGGCGGGGGGCGCCAACTGACTTCTTGTCCGAATATTCAAGTCAGCGCTGACTTCAAGCCACTGTACTGACTTCAAATCAGTTTACACAGGGTTTTTTTCGGGTCAGCACTGACTTGCCTCGAATTTGTAGTCAGTTACTGACCCTGTGTAAATCAGCTCTTATATAGGAGCTATATGGAATTAGTGGTGTCTATATGATAAATTGTAACTATATATAAATACAGCGTACAGAGTGTACTGGATTTTGGTAAGGTTACTCGTGTGAATAAGCCGGATTCGAATAAATCCAACGCGCCTGTATTGGTAACTTACATCGCTTTTAAACAATTATTGTGTATAAAATTTTTGTACAGTGAAGGAATATCATAGAAGCATTTTCATTATATATATATAAAAAGCTAATAAACGAAACATACGCAGGTACGTTACTGCCTATGATTGGTGTATTTGCACCGAAATACGGTACTTCAAACTGTCCTGCTTATTTTAAATCTTTAAAACATTTAAATACCACACATTGCGTGGTGTTTCTCCGTGCATTTCATTGCCGAATTCTGTATTTATCCAAGCATAATAGACGTACGGTCTTTAGTAACTCAATTATATAAGTCTAAAGGAGTTGTTATAATTGATATTCTAAAAATCTTCCAGCAAACTTGTTTTCTTTCGTAGACCGTTGGATTTGTGACACGAATTAGTGAAACTGGTTTTTAGTACTATATTTAATAATAAAATTAATAGAACGTCGCAATTAATCTTCTTAACCTAGTTTTAAGATGTTTGTGAATTCAATACTTATTTTAAAGTGGCTTTTTAAATTCAATAGGCTGAAATAATAAAGCAAAAAAATTATATCCAAATAAGTATGAATATTCTCCTTGTATTGTATACAAGGAGAATCAACACAACTTGGAAGAAATTCTGGGCATTAAAAGAAATCTTAAAAGGCAATTACAGCTCACACATGAAAAGGACAATATTTGATACATGCCTGTTACCTTGCTTGCTGTATGGCTGCCAAACTTGGACCTTTACAAATAAAATAAAACAAAAAATTAAAAGTAACCAAACAGCAATGGAAAGGAGTATGCTGAAAATTAGGAGAATACACAAAATTAGGAGCGAAGAAATTCGTCAAAAAACCAAATTAACTGATGCTCTCAGGCACGCACTCTTACTCAAATGGAGATGGGCTGGACACATCTCACGATACCGAGACAGAAGATGGACCATTGAAACCACACGATGGAAAGGACCCATTGGGAAGAGAAATGTTGGTCGACAATTAAGACGGTGGGCTGATGATATAACACACGTCGCAGGAAACGACTGGATACAAATAGGCAGAGACAGGGAGTCATGGAAAAGGATGGAGGAGGCCTTTACCCAACAGGGATCCAAACCTTGTACATAAATAATAATACTAACGGTAATTATAAGTAACCATTTTAAATTTAAGCAATTAAGTACTAACAACATTGTAAAACATAAGCAAGTTTTGGAATAAATGGCTTTATTATTATTATTATTATTAAGTATGAATATACTGTTCTGTTAAGCTTTTAATGAAATAGTAGCCTTTGATAGAGCCGTTTCACTCAACAAAAGTTCACAATTTTAAATATTTAATACTGCATAGTATTTTTAGTTTAATATTATGGAAAAGGATTTTTAGATTGTATTTAAAGGCTAAAAGTTATTTTTTTATTTTATGATATATGGCGTGTAAATAGGTTGTCTTGGATTTCTTTCTAGACGCAACAATAATTGTTTCAGGTATTTGGCACGGAAGGCTGATTACCTTTAAAAATAATTAATGAGCCAAAATATTAATGAATAATGAAAGAAATCTGTTTTCCCAAGTTCCTTTGAAACGCTAACATTATCCCTGAGTAACGGGCTATATTAATCTCCAAAATATTTTAAAAAATAATATCCAGTCCTACGGAATCTGGACGGCTACTTCTTTATAAATCGTCATAGTCGTAGAATAGTGACGGATCTGACAAATAGTAAACTTAAAAGAAAAAAAAAACAAAACTCAAAATATTATCTTTATTCAAGTGGCAGAGTTACAGGGCAGCCATTTCAAAATATTATAATCATGTTACGTTTTGTAAAAACTATTTTAATTAATATTCAGTTATTATGAAAATTGGCATACAAGCAAACAAAAGGGTTTGTTTTGAAACAAAATAAAAATAATAACATTAAATTACACAGTTTTTTAGTTCACATGTTTCTATCAAATCCGTCACTTTACCGACTGGTCAATTTGAAATTTAAAAACAATGGATTTTTTTTAATGTTGCCGTAATATTTAGTCAATGTAGTATCCAAATATGATAAAAAGTGGATTTTGGATTTTTTTTCAAATCCGACATTGTTCTACGATCATAAATGAAAAACCTATTCAGTTTTGTTCCAGATAAAACGTATTCAAACAGATTTTCAAATCCAACTTGATGGCTTGCAACTTTTTCCGTGCAAAGCCTGCATCAAATGTTCTACAAGATTTATTACGCAACTTTCCCAACATCGATTTTCGATTCGATCCCTTCATTTAGTATTATCATCAAGTAAGAGCTCCTCAATCGGATTGAATGATATTGATGTTCGTATAAATGGCAGGCGCCGAATTCCTTTAGATAAAATGTTCGGATTAGAAGAGTGCGTAAAAACTTTTATACGACGAAATGGTCCAGTTTGTTTTGAGATTTTATGTTATTTGACCTTGTGCTGTGAATTGTCGTGACGTAAAAATGATTTATCATTATGGAAGGATATGTAATCTGTATTTGTATGGCAATCTAGGTTTATAATAATTTACCAAAACCTTTTAAAGATCTTCCTACTAGAGTTTATATAAATCGAATTTAAATACTATTTTTGGAACAAAAAAAATTATTGTATTAATGATTATTTCAGTGAAAATTTATAATTAAATTTGGTAATGTAATAATATAGTATAAGATCCCGATATACAACGACCTTCACCGAGATGCTTATTTAATGAAACGTATTTTATATATAATTTAATATGTCAATAAATATAATCCATATGGGTTGCCTAGCAAATTTCAGTCCAGAGTATGTTTAATTAATATTAAAAAAAATTTTTTTTTTTATAATTTGCATGTAGTAAAA
Source organism: Pieris napi (assembly GCF_905475465.1). NCBI lineage: Eukaryota > Metazoa > Arthropoda > Insecta > Lepidoptera > Pieridae > Pieris > Pieris napi. The sequence continues at coordinate 9,617,911 of NC_062254.1, forward strand.
TTTTTTTTATTTTTTTCAATTAATATTTTTAATCAGGGTAGTATTATATATGTATCACTATAACTTTCTTTTTTACTAAAGATGTATATATACTTTAGTGTCACATAAAAAATATACACATAAATAGTTAATTGATTAAAAACAACCTAACGTTTGCATATTCTATGGGCTTCATACTTTCGATTGGTATAGAATTTATCTAATAATCATACCGGTGAAATGTTTAAAAAAATATTTTTTTTTTCAATATTAATTAAAATACTCTGGACTGAAATTTGCTAGGCAACCCATATGGATTATATTTATTGACATATTAAATTAAATATAAAATACGTTTCATTAAATAAGCATCTCGGTGAAGGTCGTTGTATATCGGGATCTTAGACCAATATATTTTAATGATGTCATGATGTAGCGATAAAATAATATAAGAATTAACTATAATGATATGATTAATTACATAATATGTCACTTTTTAAATACAAATAAAGTACTACGGGTCGAATTATTTTACTAAAAAAACAGCTGAAAACAATTAATAACCCAATCTCCATTGAAAAACTACTCGTAGCAGTTTTACATTCGTAATTTGGATAAAGGAACTTAACTTAGATAGCGGTACTAAGTGTTACATAAAAAAGCTATTTTTAATAAAATTTATCGTTATTTTAATAGAAGATTAATAAGTTCAATGAACTGAAAATCACTATTAATTCTAACAAATCCGCGAACAAAAGCAATTGCTTCATTAAGCTCAAGTTGCCCGGAATGAAAGCTTAAAAGTAAATAATTACAAATTGAATTCCGGAATAAGTAAGACAGATAGTTACTTTGTGTTATAATTATAAATGCAAATACTAATTGATAACATATTATACGGTAATATGTTTAGCATTACGACTTTAAATTTAAGGATAAATACTAGAGATAAATCTGATGATCGCGATTAGACTGATGTAGTAAATGAGCAAGAGAGACCTTTGTAGACCTGGGTCTCAGATCTGAATATATGTTTCATGACTTTTTGGGTCTAAAGCCACTAGTAAACACAGCTCTTATTATATAGTGGCTTCAGCGTGCGACTCTCATCCCTGATGTCGTAGGTTCGATCCCCGGCTGTGTACTTTCTGTCTATGTGCGCATTTACCATTCGATCGAACGGTGATGGAGAACATCGTGAGGAAACCGACATGTCTTAGACCTAAAAAGTCGACGGCGTGTGTCAGGCACCGGAGGCTGATCACCTTGCCTATTCGATTTAAAAATGAACATGAAACAGATTCAGAAATCTGAGGCCCAGACCTAAAGAGGTTGTAGTGCCACTGATTATTTTTTTTTAATGTATTTTTGTAATTACTTATAGAATTTTACATGACTAAATGAAAATTCGTTCAAAATTTATAGGCGAAAAAGCGCAATAAATATCGCAGTTGTACAACAATAGAGAAATATATTGTTAAATAAAACGCTATGATATTTCACCGAAATTAAGTGAGAAAATTCTTCCTTTTGCGGTGTTATTCTCATGAATGTCAGAAAATATATTTAATATTTTAAAATAATTTGAAAAACTAAATAATTCGTTTACAACCGTTAACTGCTTTTAAAATACTTAGCAATTATAAACAAATGGGAATAATTAACAACACAATAATTGAATGTTTTCACGTGGTGATAATTCCAAAATCGACTAATCGCAATATAAGAAAAATGATTTTTTTAAATCTTTTTGTAGTAGGTAGTAATTTTATATATACGTATCGTACTCATATATGTGTTATACACAAGTACCTTTTCATTTCCTGACCAAGAAACAATTGACAATTTAATTTTTCTCGCATTTTTCTGAATAATCATATCTGGGTGTAATTCCCGCAACTTCACACAAGTGAGCGGCTAAAAGCGGTTTAAATAATAAAAGAGGGTGAAGATAGATGGTCTACTCAGAGGCTTTTGTTTCGGCTCCCCCAGTGCGTATCAGCCCTAACGAAGTAAATTGATCCTCAAAGGTCAATAACAAAATGGTGTCAGATAAGGCATTCGTTGATTTACATTCGAATAGCTACTGGGTCCAGTTGTATTCGAAATTTAAATGTATGTTTAAAGTGTCTACTTTTGTTTATCCTATCCAGTTGATATATATAAGATACCAGTCGTAATTGACTAGATTTTTCTATAAATTATGCAAAGTGCATTTATCTGCCGTTTTTTTTATTCACCAATTTTTGTGTTACTAAGACGAGAACGAAGATATTGACAGTGAAATAAATATATCAAGATTCATAAATATTAAATTTTGTCAATATGACAAGAACAAGCAAAGTTTAAATTAATCTTTAAAAGAAGTGTTTTGATTTACACACACAATACAGGTGTTATCGAATGTGTACCTTCTACACGTCTACACGTCTTTTGAACCATAGATAAATAGTGAACTTCTATATATAACCCGGAGAATAACAACCGACAGCAATTTTCGAAAATATGTGGAATTGAACTACAAAGTAAAATACATTCCATTTGGAACACTTCAAAAAAAAATTCATAGCTACAATTTTGATTGACTTTGAACTTAATAGGCCAGTAACTGGCTCAAGTGAGATGTAAATTTCGCAAACATTTATATATTTCCCACTGAAGCCGACAAGTTTCGCGCTTTTATCTCGTTTCAGTTCGATTAGAATGAAATATCGGTCCGAGTTTCAGTATCAGAAACCGAATAAGCGTTTTTTTGAACGAGTGATTTGTCGATACAAAACTTGTTACCTATTGCGTGATTTATGCTTACTACGAATATATGCTAGACGGCTTTTTTACGTGAGTTTAATATATTTTTCTTTATTTTGACTGACGATATTTTTTTAGATCTACACGATAAGATATGTGTTGGTCTAGTGAATTGAGTGTAAGACTATCTCTAGTATCTCCATCATTAGTACACGTCGTAAGTTCGAACTACGGCTGTGTACTTTACTTTCTATACGCGCAATTGACACTCGCTAAACTGGCCAAAAAAGGGTGCGTGTAAAAAAAAAGGAACTTATGTACGCGCGTAAGAAGTTATACTTCTTTGGCATTATTAAAAATAGTTTTTGTTGCATGCAAATAATTAATTACAATTAAATAATCAAAGACTGGAAAAGGAGTCATTATAGTCAATAAAGTTCAGTTAACATTTGAAAAATTAAATAAATAAATATTTATTATTATTCTCTTACATTAAGTGTAACATAAATTCTATTATTATTCGAATGATGTTTTTAAATTATGTCCAATGCCGTAGCATCTTTCGTGGCCAACTTCATTCTGTTAATTTTGTGTCACGGTGCGCGCGCATCGTAAAATTTCACTCTCATCAATTTTTCATAATGCGCCTAAAGAAGTATAACTTCAAAAATATATCTTAAAACACATAACGATATCAAAAACAAAAACTAAGGATTGTAGTGCCACTGGTTTATTATTCTCTTTACACATAGTCCCATTGGTTTACGCTATGTTGTAAGTTTATCAAAATTTCAATAAACAAAGGCATAAATGTAGTTAATCCATGGTAAATATCAGAATACGTGTACGGAATGACAAGGTGAGCAAAGAAAGGAGAGCACCGCTACAGAAATGTGGGATGATGAAAACGACATCGAGGAGTGATTGAAAAAGAGTAGCAAAAATACAAGAGGAAGAGTGTGAAAGAGGCTTTCATTCATTCCACTATACTAATGCAAAACTGAATGAATGCATCTTTAACTTATAGGACTTGAAAAGATTATTTGATTTTGACAACTTTGTTTTTTATAATTTTTTAATTATTAATTAACTATTAATTACTTAAGATGTCATGTGAAACATGGTGTCATGTTTGTAGCTTTAAAAACATTGTGTAATATAAACAACTTGGCGATTAAAAAGAGTGGCGGAGAGTTTATTGTCAGTTTTTCTCGTTCTACCTTGATTTGACACCTGGCAGTAAATGTAAAATTAGAAGCATATTAACATTTAATATGTATTTCTTTATTGTTCATAAGTGTACATTGTGCCACCTAATTGAATAAATGATTTTGAATTTTTTTTAAAAGTAATATCACACTTATTCTCGCTTTCATCTAAAACATTGCCTAATCTTCCGAAGTTCTATAATAAAAAATCTTAATAACTTCTTACAGTACTGTAGGGACTAAATTAAGTAGTCCTTATGCCAGGTATATCAACGGATAGTGAAAAACAATAATAAAGAAGTTAATTAAGTAACGTAATTAAATGTATGCCCCTTTCAAAAGGTTAATAATATTATATGTAATGAAATGATATTTCGTTCATCTGAATTTGGCGCGTTTTTACAAGTTTTTACAAGTCTGTGGAAGTTGGTGGCGTCCCCTACGCGTCGGAGTGACGCGCGATTCAATGGCGGATGACGTGTAGATTAATTAGTGCATTGTATTATTATAAAAAGATAGATTAAAGGATAAAATTGAGGATAAGTGAACATCAAATGTCGTTTCTTTGTATTTCAGTTAACAATAATTGTTATAGTTAGACAATAAGTGCATTGTATTATTATAAAATGTGATAAATATAACAAAACCTTTGTATTTCAGAGAAATAATTCGTGATTCGTTTTGAAAATCCTTAATAATATATCTTATATATATGTATTACCACACGAACAAAGCGCTGGTGACGAACGAGTTTACAATATAGCTGCAGGCACGTTGTAACATGAAACTGATTTTGATTTATCGAATATATTAGCATAAGCGGATAATAGGATATTAGCTGGTTTTTGTCATGAAATTATTAGCTAGTGACGTAAAGCTGACTGCACAAAATAATCCTGTGGATAATTAATTTGTATAGCAATCACAATCTATAATAATTTTATTTTTGCGATAGTGTTATTATACAAATACGTAACAAGTATTTTTATAGTTGCCTTTAGCATTATTTAAACTTAAAATTCCTGAAACAAAGTGTTCAAGGCAGGTGGCAAATGAACGCTGCTAAAATCGCGGGACACGGCTAAAATAAGGAGAGAAAAATAACCATTAAAGCTTAAAGTGCTAGATTGAGATATATGTTTATTTCAACTTTTAAACCAAATAAAAATATGTGTGTAGTACAAACCAAAGTATATTTCTACTATAGGGATATTATTATTTATTATATGGTAGGTTTATTATATATTGGAAGGTCTAGGTCTATTAGTTAGAACCACAATAAAATATGCCTCCAAAGCCTTCTCAAATCACAATACAACGTTGAACACGCAGCTGTAATGAAGTCGGCCGCAGAACAACCGCGGGCCAGCGTAGGCTGACCGAGCGGGAAACTTTGGTTAACATTATATGAAGTCGAGTCACGATTATAGACTTCATTAATGTTACTCAAAACTTTCATTTAAAGTAAATATTTGTTCTTTTAGAGGTCACCTCTGTTAATTGATTTTATTTCAGGTGTTTAATGGAACTTAGTTGCTATATCGAATTTCAAGGGACCGAGCATTTTGTTCGTTATAGAGTTGTCGTTATAGGGAGGGAAGAGAAGAAAAACAAAATTTAACCAATTACCTACAATAAAGAAAAAACTTTTTAACCGGATTAAAGTTATGTATTATTATAAATTGAGCACACACGCTGTAAAGCACGCGAAACGTCGGATAAATTTAAAATTATGTTAAATAATTGTAAATTTATAATAATACATAACTTTAATCCGGTTAAAAAGTTTTTTCTTTAAATGTGTAAAGGTTATGTCAATCAAAGACAATACTACTACACTACTCTATTTTTTTTACTATCAATAGGTAAACTATTCTAACATAAAGCATAACGCTTTTCTTTTACTGGCCATCTTGACAGTTTCAAAGTTTGTTTACTACTGATTATAAACGATAGGGGATGGTGGTACGTTTTTTTTTCTTGATTTCTGACAGCACATACATCACATATCCGTCATGCTTGCTTCAGAATGTTTAAACGATGTATTCCTGATTCCGTTTAGTTTCAAATATACGATGACGAATAATTAAATAATTTTATGAGTGAAATATGATAAATACGGGAAATAGTCACCGCTACACCCATTTCGAATATACCTGCGAAGATTTTTGGCAGGACTCTATTGCGTGCAACGGTGGCATAATATTATGTTTATGTTTTTTCTAATATAAGTGTCATTTATGTTTTTAATGACAATACAGATCTTTAAACCTTATTTTATTTCATCACAGCATAAACAGGATTTTACGGAAATAGACAAATCAGTATTATGAGTGAATTAGTATTTATTAAGTTTCAAGTTAAGTCAATAAAAAGTTACTAATTTTAACTATGCAACACGTAAAAGACGCAAATGGCAATGGGGCATATGTATATAATACGAAAAATGAACAAGGAAGGTACAGAATAGCGAAGACAGATCAAGATAGCGACATTTGAAGGAGGCCCTTATCGAAAAACAAGGTGATCAGTGGTAATAATAGTACAGCGATAAAGGCTTTTATTATTTATAAGGTTCTGAATTCGATAATTTTATATTATGTCTCACCTATCATTTTTATTTTTATATTTTGTTAGCTGCTGTCTAAATCGATCGTATTTCTAAATTAGTTTTAATTTAAATTTGATTTTAACCAAGAGGCTATATCATCCGCTTATGTACCCGACCCTGATTGTTCCTGGTGGGTTAGGACCAGCTACGCCTCAAAACAGAGCATGCTTGGTCAGTGTACTTTTTTAGGATACTTACGGGTCGGGTTCATAATCTGGATATAATGGAGAGACTGGGTCTACGGGTACCAAGCAAGAACCTGAAGTGGAAGACTCAACTTTTGGATGTACAGCTGGTTAGCGAAGCGCGACTCACGCGAGCAATATATATAATAAATAGAATTTCTATCGAGGTAGACCTATTTGTTTGTACACTGGTTGAGTTCAAAAGAGTAATAATAATAATATGATTGGACAATTCACACCAATTGGCCTAGTCCCATGCTAAGCTGGTGAAGCTTGTGTTATGGATACTAGGCAACGGATATACATACATATAATAGATAGATAGACATATAAATACATATTTAAACACCCAAGACATAAGCACAACGCCAAATGCTCAGTAAATCGATGTCTTGTCTCAGCCGTGGATCGAACCCGGGATTTGCAGTCAGGGGTACTAACCACTAGACCAATGAGCCGTCTAGTATCAGTAGCTTGCTATATTAGTAGTTATAAGATACATACAAACAACAAGAAAAATTCGCACAATCAGCCATATATAAATAGGCATGCAAATGTCATAATAGGAAGTTAAGTCATTTATAAGTAATTGTTAAACTTATGTTCTAAATATTCGGTCACGCTATAAAAGCATATACCTACATATTTTTTAAATTGTCGGTGTAGTTATTATTGTGTAGGTCTATCGCATTAGTAGTAACTGTTAAAATAGAATAATTATCTCTAAATAAATCATTAATTTTATTACATATGATTATTTGTTTTATACTGGGAATATAGATAAATATGTTTGCCTAGTGGCTTCAGAGTGCGACCCTCATCTCTGAGGTCGTAGGATAAATCCAGCTGTGCACCATTGACGTTCTTTCTATATGCGCATTTAACATTCGCTCGAACAGTGAAGGAGTCCACGACGTGTATCAGGCACAGGAGGCTGTTCACATACTTGCCTATTACATTGATCATGAAACAGATACAGAAATCTGAGGGCCAGACCTAAAAAAGGATGTAGCGCCACTGATTTTTTATATACTGGGAATCCAAACTCAATATTTTAATCGCAAACATATATATATAATACTGAGTTGAGTTACGATGATGCAGCGAAATTGATATAAATAAAGATTATCTATAAGAACTTTCCAATATGAGGGCGGATCTTTTTCTCCATAAACTTACCAGTGATAGTTCCAGCGATAAAAGAAACTACAAGAGTCACTATCAAAGACAAAAATTGGTTTAGAGCTTGGTCGCTTGCAGTCCTTGCGACGCCTTCCTGAAAATAAACGTAACGCGTGAGTTGGAGGGATGAAATAATTTTTTTTATTTATTTATAAAAACACTCCTGCCCCAACAGGTGACCCTAAATAGACAAGAGTGCAATTAGTAAAAAAAATTACAGACGTAACAAAATAACAATAATAAGAAATTCATTAATTTACATAATAGTATTGTCTTTTATTGACATAACTTTTAGACACAGAAAAACACTTTTTTACCGGATTTGAAGTTATGTTTTGTTATAAATTTATAATTATTTTATATAATTTTGATAGAAATAAAAGATGGAGGGTTTTGGCAGGTCTGCCATTTTTTAGTCGATACCAACTCCAGGGAAATAAATATAGATAATACAACTACTTTTCTACAGCTGTGATACTTTTTGACATTCAACACCTTTTGTCTTCAGTCACCGTGACCACGCATGCTGTAAAGCACGCGAAACGTCGGTTAAATTTTAAATTACGAAAATAATTGTAAATTTATAATAAAACTTTTATTATTATTGGTATTTCTACCTGTTTTTATTTCTTATTAAGACCCAAACAATACTCATAAGTACGAAGGAGGTTCTACCTCCTAAAAAGCTTGAATTGTAGGTCTAAAAATATGCTCACCAATCTTCAATTAACCCAATGTTTGCGAAACAATGTTTGCCGTGTCAGCTAGTTTATTTAAGTTATTATACCGTACCTCATTCATTGCCTCAAAAACGCCGGTCAGGTCAGCGCCGTACTCCTCTTTAGTCGCCAGACCGGCAAAGACAGCAGTCAGTATACCAGAAAAGACGCCAGGCATTCCGTGAAGGTTGTGCACTCCACATGTATCACCGATTCCAATCCGAGTGAGTAGTGGCTGTGAAAATATAAAAAAGGGTGCGTGTACTTATTTACGCGCGTAAGAAGTTATACTTCTTTGGCATTATTAAAAATAGTTTTTGATTGCATGCAAATAATTAATTACAATTAAATAATCAAAGACTGGAAAAGGAGTCATTATAATGAATAAAGTTCAGTTTATATTTGACAAATTCAATAAATAAATATTTATTATTATTCTCTTACATTAAGTGTAACATAAATTCTATTATTATTCGAATTTTGTTTTTAAATTATGTCCAATGCCGTAGCATCTTCCGTGGGCAACTTCATTCTGTTAATTTTGTGTCACGGTGCGCGCGCATCGTAAAATTTCACTCTCATCAATTTTTCATTACGCGCCTGAAGAAGTATAACTTCAAAAACTGTATTGTTTAACGTGTGTACTACACATTTTTATAATGGTACAAAAACGGTGTCATCTGGGGAGTGAGAATGAAAAGACGCAAGACGAAATGTTCCGTTCGATTGTGCTTGGTCAATTGGACATAACGTCAAGTGTCTATGCGCAACCTTTTTTTTCTTATATAGCAGGAGGCAAACGGAAGGGGGACTCACCTGCCCTGCTAAATGCCCATAGACATTTTGGCTCGCAAGTGCGTTGCCGGCCTTTTAAGAACAGCCTAGAGATGTTGTTGACGAATCACAACCGAACGGAGCGCACCATTATTTTATTATTACTATTGTATATTGAAAAACAAAAGAAAAGAAGTAAGCGGCTACAATAGGTTTTGTTAAAATCCAGCGGATAGCATAATAATAGTAATATATTTGCAATAATATGGTACAAATATATATATATAGATGTCGTTAATATAATAATAATAAAAACATGTTATATATCATTTTAATGTTACACTTGCTACTCACAACTGCTATATACTAATCTAATTTAAATTACTTCGCTATGTTCGAGTTGAGCAAACATCTCTTCTACGAAGATCTTGATATCAGACATTCCTTTTGTGAATTAATAAAAAACAAGTCGTTAGAACCCAAGATTTTGATCAGTTATGTTGACAAAATATGTATATTTCTACTTACTGTTAAGTATTGGTACCCAAGCACACTGAGCACTCCAGCCCCCATACCGATAGCAATAGCAGTTCCTGCCCCAATATACATATTGCACACTGATCCAACAGCCACGCCCCCAGCTAACGTTGAGTTCTGTACGTGCACCATATCCAGTTTGCCATGATGATGGCTCAATACTGAAGACATGACGAAAGTTGTTACCTAGAACGTTATGAAACAATTTAGTTAACTTGTGATAAACATTTGGCGGCAGATGGAATTGTTATTCTTTGAAAAAATATAACTGATCGAAATGCACTAAAAAAATTAAACAGTTATTATTCTGAACACTATCTTATTAGAAAACACTTTCTCATACAAACAGACATACATTACTCACGAAATACACAGAATAATAATAATAATCAAAACAGAAAAATAACAAAAAAATATGGAAGGAAAAAAGAATAAGATACATTTTAAGTGTGTAATGTGTGTGTGTTGTAGTTGTAACTGGCCCTGGCTCAGCATTATGCTGTGGAGCAGACGTGTGCCACAGCGCTGGTCATCCTGCCAGAGACCACGACAGTTAGCTTGCGCCTCAGACGCAAAAAAAGATAAAAGAAAAAATAAAAATAATAAAATTAACAGTGTAAGTAAAGAAGTCTTGGAAGGTTTGTGTGTAAAAGTATAATATAGTAAATAAAAAAATTATAAAATGAGAATAATTGTTACTAAAACAGAGCGTATATTTGATAGATAAATAAATATTTTTTATATAGATTTCGTAGGAGTTTTGTTGAGTAATAGTACACTATAACTGCGGCGAAAATTCAAAAGTGTTTTGTATACAACTGCGAATAATTTGACATTTCCATCAGCCGTCTCCGCATAATTCCTCCGTTTTGGACGAAGGTATGCATAAACATACACAAAAATTACACTTCCTTTAGCATTTAAGGTAAAAATAATTAAGATAAATGCAAATGTTTTATCAAAATGATTCTTACTATTAAGAGTAGCCCCTAAAATAGATATCATGAAAATAATATATTTATTATAATAATGTACTTTGAACGAAATTTGAGATCATTAAGTCGACGCAATACAAACACAATATTATCTGCAAGGCGAGTCTCAAATTCGAGGTACCGCTGGTTTATTATAACTTCCAAGACCACAGCATTAATGATTCAAAGAACTATTGAACCATCTAAGTTGATTTTTTAACAAGAAATATATTCAAATATACTTATATATATAGATATTCATTCAGTCTAGGCTCGTAAATATTTTATATATTTTTAGATAAAACAATTGTTATACTGAAAGTAATTAATGTATCTAATTAATTAATTACTCGGGATAACGGCTAAATAAAAACTAAAAAACATTGAACAAAGAACGAATTCACAATTCTTTAATGAAAATGTTACTCGTTTCTTTCTTACTTAAAAGGATAATAAAATGTAGTTCAATTAATAAGTCTTTTGTAAATAAGAATGTTTATGTTTCTCCACTAGTTTTCTTGTTAAATATTTAGTCGAGGATAATTTAATAAGTAAAAAGTATTTCAGAAGAATAATTTATGAGTAAAATTCAAATTAAATACCATATACAATACCATTAAAAGCATAGTAATTACGGAATAAATTAATAACAAACTAAAAACTTTTAGTTTTTGTATTACTTTAGATTGAGGTTCTATATTTTTTTTTATATAACATTTGGTTCTGCACTTCTCGCACTCATCATGTTTCTTTTTTAGTTTTTCTCTTTAACTAGGGTTACCTGGAAGAGATCGCTTATTAGCGATAAGGCCGCCCGTTGCATCTCTTATAATTTTTATGTATTGTGTTATTTGTGTTTCTTTTATTGCAACGAAGTGTAAATAAATAAATATTTTTTCGAAGGCGGTTCATCTTCTAACCCGAAATAATTATTGCCCATAAGAGAATGCTTATTGATGACAAGGCCGTGTTTGTTGTTTCGTGCGTTAAAATTATATAGGAACCAATAAAATCCGTATATTGAGAGCTAAGTCAGCCTCGTGGCTTAAGTGATTGATTTCATCCCTGAGGTCCTAGGTTCGAACCCCGGCGATTCACCAATCGTCTTTACTTTCTATGTGCACATTTAACTATCGCTCATGCCCTATGCAAAAATTTACGGCGGATGTCAACCAAGGCTGATCTTAGTTACGTGCATATTAAGACAAAAAAAATCATGAAATAGATAACGATAACGGAGAACAAAGGTTGTAAGCGCCACATGTTTCTTTTGATATATTGAATTATCCAAGCCATTTTTATAGTGAAACATAATATTTTAATATTGTTGATTAGGTAGAAAACTACTAGTTTTGGTTGACATAACTATAACATTTAATTTATGATAGCACACAATGAGAAAATTCGCTAGGCCGTGAACATATAAACTGTTTTTATGCTCTTCCATTTTGTATTTATTAAATATTGCAATATTTATCCTCCTTACTTTGTGGTTTGCGTATTTTCATGCCACAATAATGCAGAGACATGCTTACTGTATGTCAAAGTTTAACACTTTATACCATACCCAAGTCGCAATAAGTTTAAAAAAACGTGTGTGTACTTATGTACACGCGTTAGAAGTTAAACTTCTTTGGCGTAAAAAGACAAAAATGTTTCCAACATTTTTATCCTACGTTTGTAGAAAAAACTACACTAACAGAAGAAAATACTAAAATGTTGGCTATATCTAACGTCAGGGTGTCGGATTTTTGTGACGGTGTGCGCGCACATCGTAAAAATTTACTCTCACAATTTTTCCCTAACGCGCCAAAAGAAGTATAACTTCAAAAACTTACGAAAACTTATGGCTGGCAAAGATATTTTTTAGCTGCAAACTAATTCTATGGTGAACGTATTTAATTTTTTAGCATAATCCTAAATATACTAAAGACTACTAAAGATATTAAAGTAAAGCAAATATGCGCATGACCATTTAATGAAACTAACTGCCAGTTGTAGTGTCTTTAACCGATACAACTTAAAGACTTTAAACGCGTACCAAATCTTTGAAAGTTGGGAACTTATAAATGCGTTGTAAATAACTAGAAATTTTCTCTAAACAATGGAATAAATTACTGTAATAGACTCCAAGTGGTTTAGATATTTTACGAACAGAAAGTGAGGAAGAATGTTATATAAGAACTTACTAGGTCTCGGGAACCAATTTATTTCCATCATAGTTATTTATATTTTTTTTATTTATATATATATTTTTTTTAAAGACCAATTGACCTAGTCCCATACTAAGCTGGTGAAGCTTGTGTTATGGGTACTAGGCAACGGATATACATACATATTATAGATAGATAGACATATAAATACATATTTAAACACCCAAGACCTAAGCACAACACCAAATGCTCATCACATCGATGTTCGCCTCAGCCGGGGATCGAACCCGGGACCCATGGATCGCAGTCAGGGGTACTAACCACTAGACTAATGAGTCGTCGAATTAAAGCAGATATGACTTACTGTAGCAGCTGCAAGCGCCAAATATGTATTGGCGACGGCCCGTTGGTATTCAGTGTTAGAATTGGTGAGTGCCGAGTTGAAAGATGGCCAGTAGATCCAGAGGAATATTGATCCTTTAATAGATAAAAGTAATAAATTTTACTACAACTTTTCAAATAAATACCAACTCTAGGTAAGACTAAAAGTAAACGAAAAGTATCATCAAGATGTCTCTATCTTAAGGGATTATTACCAGACAGCGTAGATTGAGTACCATACAATATTTCCCAACGATCAACAAAAAAACATTTAGTATCAAACAATACAACCATAAAACTGAATTAGGCAGTGGAAACAATAAAAATAAACATTCTTTCCACCTTTTATTTAACGTATGAATTTATTTATTTCGTATGAATTGAATGATCAATGGTGAACATAAAGGATGACCTAAACACAATAGGCATTGAAAATAATTATAGAAATTACTTTTTAGATATTAAAAGTATGGAAGAAGTAATGATATGGCGTGTCGCCAACATGGATAAAAGTATTCAATAATAATACTTTTTATTTGTATTTGACAATAATTACATTACTAACAGAATTAGGCTATGTTCAGATGGCAAAAACTTGACGCGCGTTTTCAAATCGCGCGACTAGACATTGTGGTATTTTCATACAACTGTTCACATGAGCGCGCGTCAACGCGGCGCTCAGAGAAAAAGTCTCTAGACGTAGGTGATCGCGCGTTGACGCGCGCTTTGATATTAATGTAATGTCCGTTTGCTGTTCAGATGAGCGCGCGCTTTCATCGCGATCGCATGTAATTTTGTTAATTTTCGTAATTATATTTTGCCCTCGCATTTAAAATGAGTGAAATTGAAGATATTGACATCGACTTACTAATCGATGAAGTAGAAAAAAGGCCAGCAAGTTGGAATATAGCAAATTTGTATAAAAAATGTAATATAATTTGTATTTTTTTTTCAAAATTGGATGAACCCAATGTGTACGTTTTCTTTTTCTATATTTTTCTTTATAATATAACCACAAAATAATAGCCTCTTCCACGTCCATTTTCTACGTTCTACCGAACTAGACTGACGAGTACTCTCGCAACGCGCGTTAGCGCTCATCATCTGAACGTTCTTCAAATTTGATCGCGCGTTGACGCGCGTTAACGCGCGTTACATGTGAACATAGCCTTAAGGGTCTGTTTCACAATGTACGGATAAGTTCTACATAAGTTCCAAATTAGCTATTTATTACTTATTGGTAGGATAAACACTATTGTTGCGTTTCACGACTGTCAGATACTCGTAGCGCTACTCGTCACATAAAGTCCATCATAAGTTATGAATGTCAAATAGCACAATTTATCTTCCAAATAATTTATGTGTTGCATAGCTATTTGGTACTTTATCCATACATTGTGAAACAGATCCTAAATGTATTAAGTTAACTAGTTTATGTATACATTAAGAAGGAAAGGAGTTTCCAATCCGTAAGCAAGGATATTTGTATCTCTGATAATCTAGAGGCAAAACATTCACTTGCCTCATTATATAAAAAATCGAACCATATCATAATATTGGTGAACTTTAAAACTATAATTTAATTGCTTTTTTTATTTGTAAACTTCAATAAGTCTTATAGTATCGCTGATAATCTACAGTTAAAAAACCTGTCAATCATTAATTATAAAATCGAACCATGTATTAATGTTGGTGAACTTTAAAACTATAATTAATTCGCTTTTTTATTTGCAAACTTCAAGAAGGTCTATTTTTTTAGTATCTTTCTGCTGGAATCCCTTTGAGGTGTATTTTTTTATTTCTATAACAAAATATTTTATACCGATTTCTTGTTCGCAAGAGCACGTGTTAAATATAATAAGATATATAAGATATACGTATAGAAGGAAAAAAATGTGTACAGACGGTCCAGCTGGGTACAGACTAATACAACTCCAATTTATGAGACAAACGATACAAAACTTTATTCTTTAATCTTCACAAATAGACCGCAATCTGGTCTTTTTAAATTATGCTATAAATACAGCAACGTTACAGTTATTATCACCCTAGCCACGCAATCTACGTATTTCATACAATGTTGCGACGTATAAAATTTCCTTTGTATTAGTCATAACTTGTGTAATGTGTGGACAGACCCACGAACAGAGATAAAGAAGATATTTTATACTCTTCCTCATGTATTATCCATACAAGTTGTTGGGTGTGACTTCTTACGGTATTATAGATAAATAAGGAAGGCTAATGAATGCAACTGCAAGTATAAAGCGTACCGAGAAATTTATAAATTACAAACAACCCGCCATGCTTCTCACGGGCACCCGTTATTGCTAAACATTAAAATATGAAATATCTAAACCTTTCTCATGAATCAACCTAGATATTGGTGACTACTACAAATTTCAGATAGATAGATGAATAGACGCGGCGACTTCTTTTTATATAATATAAAAGACATGCTTTCGCTAATCCCCTAACCTCTAATTAACCCCACGAACACATCACGCTACTATTTCGGAAACTTGGGGTAGCGTTAGCATTCTACCAAGAGACCCAGTGACTCCAGAAATCCTCCTACTAAATTATCATAGGTGTTTATTTACAGTAGGGTTGCAATACCTTGCACCCAACGTGTGTATTATTATTTTGTATTATTGCTTATGAACAATATAAAAGTAAAAAGACACCAACAACCCCTTAGTGGTTCTAATGAGTTTAACCTTGGTACCCGTAAAATTATGCACTTTCCTTCCACCAATTATTTTTGCTATTGCAACTAGGAACTGAGGATTTAAGGCCATAATGACGCAGTTCAATTTCACTTCACTTGAACTCACACAGTTCGAAAAGTGAGTTACAGAATCGCAAGGCTGTACAAGCACACTAATTCTTGTTCTGTGTCCCCTTTCAATGTCTTGATACTTAATTAAACAAACTTGCCTTTTCGACAGGGCAGCAATCCTCAGCCGTAACTGCGTCATCGTGGCCTTTGATCCTCAGAATTTTTTTTCGGGCGTACTAACTCTCGATGTTGTCACCACTTTCAATTTACTGCTGAACTGTCTTTTCTTTATTTGCTTCACTTTTTACCTTAGACCTTCTGTACCTGCTGCTGCCTGTCTGATGTTTATGTGACTTATATCTAAAGGCGTGATCCATTGAGCAAAACCAATCTTTTCCCTCGTTCAATCCGATACCGATATCCAATGGTGGATAAATTTTATTTTCGTGTAAAAGCCGACTATCGATGTGGGCAATCAGCTCCTCCTCTCGATTTGATTCTTGGATTCTTTTAAACGCATCTTCATAGGGGTGTATTTCGCATTAAGACGAAGAAATTTACCCTGGATAATTTTCTAGAGGAAAATATTCAGCTTGAACGATGAGACTTCTTCTGTGATCCGTCATTCATCTTAAAGTTCCTCTTTGTAAACAAATATGTGATATAACACAATTTACATAACAATATTTTTCCGAAGTAGTTCGACTTTACTAATAATTGAGGGTATTATAATGTCTACCCACATTTTAGTCCACTTACTAATACGCACTCAACCGGAAACACGTATAATCTGTCAGAGCGCCCGACGCGAACTCAATTACCCCCTACAATCTGACAAATGCGACACTTAAATATATAAAAATAAAAGTACTTTTAGTACAAAATTCAGCCCAAGAATCCGATTTCTAGAGAAATTGTATTAAAAAAAAGACAAACTGGTAATGGATTGCGGTTCATTTTTCGGATTTGACTTTAGAAACAAGACTATTCAGTGAGTGTTTAGTCTTCAATTAAATAATTAGGGAGAAATAGAAGGTATAGAAGGCTGATCAGTGATCACTGAGGAAAAATAATCACCATACATACCGAAAACTGAGACCAAGAACAAAAATTATAGCGCTACTGTTTATCGTTATTTGAATAAACAAAAAGCAAACGAAATTCTATACTGTATGTCCCAATATAAATGCGACCCTTAGAAGAAAAATATTTGAAGGTTCGCTCGTATTTTGGTTATTTGAAATCAATTTCATATTGGTGAATGTGTACATACGAAAATGCCTCGACGAAGTTATTGATTGTAAATAAAGCTTAGCTTATAATATCTTACTATGTCGTTTTTTAATTGTATGAATGGGCGTTGCCAATGTTTGTGATGTACGGGATTTATAAAGAGAAAAAGTCCTTGTTTGTATAATATGCCGTTAACGTTTGTTATTGATAGAGGACAACTCTTTATTTTTAATTTATGTTATTATTATTAATTACTTAAGATGTGGAACATGGTTTAATGGTTGCAGCTCCTTACAAACGTTGTGTAAAATTTCGATTAAAAAGAGTGACGGAGAGTTTATTGCCAGTTCTTCTCTTCCGTTCTACGCCCTTGATTTGATAACTGGCACTAAATGTAAAATTAGAAGCATAAATATGTATTTCTTTACTGACAAGTCATAAGTGTACAATGTGTTACCTATATGATTAAATGATTTTTTAATTGTATTATAATTAAAGTATTTAATTCACGTAATGTATAGTTCACATATAATTCATCATAAGTTAAACATGCTTTACACTTCTTAATAATATATGATACATGACGAAGCAAGCAATTACGAAAAACAATAGCCGTCTAGGAAAGAAAAGCTTAGCGAAGTTAACGTGCTTGGCCAAGATTCTGCAGTTGAGTTCTCTTTATAACTATGTTTACAAAAAAATATATTTTACTTTACAATTTTTCTTAGATTTTATTTTATGTATGTTGTCTTTAATACGGTGCTTAATGATTTACTTTTGAATACTTCAAAAAACTTTTTTGACAAACAAAATATAAATTCTTGAACAAATCCTTTCCGTACGTTATATCATTTAAATAATTATATATTATAAACTTTATGTTTAGAAATGTTGTCAATGAGTCTTAAATACATACCAATCATAGCCGTTACATCCGACATATAGCTCGGGCCATTCAGGTCAACCACATTTTCCGCAGTTTCTGATTTTTTTTTCTTCCCTTTCATAGCCAAGCTCACACCGAGGCCGAAATAAGCCCCAAACGCATGAATTGCAATTGATCCACCGACGTCAGCTGCCTTTAGGGAAATTAAATGGTTGTCAGTATCTTGAGCCACAGTTTTTACAATAATACAGAATCAATATAATATGGCTATTGGTTAAGCACTTGGTTTTCAATACTGAGATTATATGTTCCAATGTAATGTAATTTCTTCTATAACCGCAATTAAAACGGTATGTTTAGATCCAAAAATTAAGACGTGTGTCCGGCACAGACAGCTACCTACTAGCCGATAATAGGCAATACGAACATAATATATATCCTGTCACACAATATGAACATACAATGTAAAATTTAATCAGGAAAGATTTTCCGATATAAAAAGGACAATAATGTAATGGCGAAAGATGCCTCGTTAGGCAACCTCCGGAAGAAAAGAGGAATTGTAATTGATAGCACGTGATCGCGTGGACGTTCGCCAACGAGATGGACCGATAAAGTTGAAGGGTTTTGCCGGCGACGCACTCGCGAGAGAGCGCCCCTCTGACATTGAGAGCGTTCATGGGCGGCGGTATCACTTAACATCAGGTAATCCTCCTCCCGTTTGCCACCTGTTCTTTGACTAAGACTTGTATTCCTCAAAATTATACACCAATATAAGTCGCGTAGGACTAAAATCGGTGGAAGGAAATCATTTGTGTCAGAAGGATCAAGTTGAGTAGGAGCTCTTCAGCTGACTGCGATGCTCAGGTTTAGAAAGAGAGACCGAGAAACGAATCGAAAGTGGACTAAATTTTATTTTCACTGAAGTCATACATTTGATTTATATTTATATAGAATATATAAATATATGCAAATAAGTTTAAGATAAATGACTAGATACTGTAAGTTGTTGTCTCAGAGTTGAAGAATTATTTATGCATTTATCATGATTAAATATGTTCTCAATAGGTTGAAACTAAAGACGCAATTCTGTGCCTTATAATTAATCAAGTCAGCTATTAACTAATCAGGCGTTAGGACAGTCTTTGAATAGGTTATATAATAATCTGTATACACTAACTGATACTTATTAAAAGTTATGCCAATTAAACAAAGAGTTCCATATAAAAATGTTTTAACAAACAATACAGCTTCATAGGACTTTTTTGAGGATATATTTTTAAAATCAAATATCATTTTTTACCATACGTTTTCCTTTGTTCGTTGGTATACCAATGAAAGAAAAATATTATGCTCTTGTGTATACAGTATACATGTTTTCGTGTACAACGTTTGCGTTCGTTAAGCCGTGTCGTTTCCAGTTTTTGCAAGAATTTTGAGGTATGTTTTTCTACCGTTTATTAAGTTCGCATTTTCAATTTAAATTTTGAAACGTTTAGAATATTGCATCATCGTAGTGAACATATATAACGAATCTTTAAAACGGATAATAACCTTGCTATATATTAATAAGATAAATATTGAAATATGCCGTTTTGAGTAAATATTATTTATATATGTTTCACGTCATAAATATATATTTACTAGCTGATCCGGCAAACGTCGTTTTGCCATGTATATAATATATAATAAAAAATAGGAGTTGATCGTAGAGGGGGGAAAATTAGGGGTTGTATGTATTTTTTAATGCTGTATCATTAAAAAAAATCTAAATATTAAAAAAAAATAAGGTGTACTACAACAACATTTAGGGGGATGAAAAATAGATGTTGTCCGATTCTCAGACATACCCAATATGCACACAAAATTACATGAGAATCGGTCGAACCGTTTCGGAGGAATTTAACCACAAACACCGCGACACGAGAATTTTATATATTAGATTATTTATATATTTTATTAATAACGCAGAATAATTAATAAAACACTGTGATAAATCCGTTCCTCCGTTCCCTTGATCACTATTAAATATAATTTAAAATTGCCTATGCTCTGTGGTCGTTAAAAGGAAAGTTATTAGTGAACGATACGTTTATGTCGCCGTCGCCGGAATTACATCCTTCAAAGAAAACAATGACTAACACTATATCGGAGTGATACAATTAAAGAATTAGCTTACATAGCGAAACTGATGCTTGAGAGAAGATATCCATCCCGGGATCGTGAGAATATATGTTAATAATTTAAACATATAGCTGTAATTACTAATGAAAATAAATTCTCTA
Source organism: Pieris napi (assembly GCF_905475465.1). Lineage (NCBI taxonomy): Eukaryota > Metazoa > Arthropoda > Insecta > Lepidoptera > Pieridae > Pieris > Pieris napi. The sequence goes on from NC_062254.1 coordinate 9,638,548, forward strand.
TATAATATAATTAACGAAATTACTTTAAATACGTCCTCAACCAGCCAGAAGTTGAAGCAACCCACGGCTGTTTCAATAATAGCTATGAAAAGCAGCTGAAGTCCACTGGCGACCCCAAGAACGGCACCAAATGTGATCAAAACTGTAGCCGACATTATATCTGCTTCTGCAAATAAAAAAGACAATTTTAATTAGAAATAAACTTTAAACAAACCTATGATTTTTTATATACCAGGGGGCAGACGGGCCAGAGGCTCATCTGATGTTAAATAACACTCATAACATCTAAATGGGCTCGCGAGTGGGTTGCCGACCTTTTATGAACTTGATGACTTTGACTTGAACTATGAACGAATTGGTTCAGAAATACTTTAGTGGGCAGTTGGTTGAGGCATCCAAGGTGATAAGGCCTCAAATGATTCTGGTTACCGACATTTAAATTGGCTTCACAGAATCTTTATTCTCTTGTATATTACACGATTACTATTAATTACTTAAGTTGTAATGTGGAACATGGTGTAATGGTTGCAGTTCTTTAAAAAATTATACACAAAACTTGGCGATTAAAAAGAGTGGCGGAGTTTATTGTCAGTTCTTCTCTCCCGTTCTACGCCCTTGATTTCAGAACTGGCAATGTAAAATTAGAAGCATTTAATATATATGTATTTCTTTTTTGACGTTCGTAAATGTATTTTGATTTGATTAATACATTATTTTATTCATTTAAAAATAGTAAATACATTTTACTCTATGATATTGGTTGTCATTTGTCAAGTTTAAAAAATTAAATTTTTATTTGATATTTGACCAATGTCATATTTTGATTATTCTATATTCCCAACAGTTAAAACGTTTCACCCAAGTAAAAATAAAACTGCGAGGGACTTCAAATCGGTTTAGTTTGTTTTGCTTACAAAAAATCATAGGATATGTGTGTGATTGAATTACAAATATGGATCAAATAAAATTATGGATGCATACATTTTTACAAAGGAATAAACAAGTAGGCATATTAGGACAAAAACATCAAAAAACATATTCTCAGTGATGTGATTATCACGTTAATGTATTAGCGAAAATCAACAAATATTTATGACAAATGTTAGGTTAGGTGAGGTTATATTAAAATTAAATTGATGTTACTTTGAAAATGCAATTTACGGGTTTGCTCAAGTAATTAAAGTCTAATTTGTACATAATTTATTGTATCTAAGTTTAATATTACTCAGCATTATACTTTTGTATATTTTAGTTCAAATAATTAAATATATATCATATTTGTATATTTTATAGTTTATATCGTCAGTTAAATTACATAGCCATTGAGTCAAGTCTGTTTAAGAAAGTTAATTTTACCCAAAATGTCCATTACAAAATACGAAATTAAATAGGAAATATTTTTGTTTCATTGAATCTGGCGGCGAATTTAATTTGAGGGAGGATAATTTGGAAAGGAGGCCGAAGTCTAATCATCTATATTGTACTGAAATTCATCAGAAAGGCAGAAGCTAAATATGTCTGCTCCTTACTCCACTATACTTTAAAACAAAGACCGAAGACCGATAAAGGTCTTATTTTGTTTGTGTTTTTCTGTGTATGTATTATTTTGTATGTGATATAACTGTAAAAAGTTGCCGTGTTATTGTAATCTGTATCGGTAGCGCATTTTGTTGAAAAAATCTAAATTATTGACACAGACAAAGCATACAATTTAGCTATATTTTTAATGTTTCTAATGGCAGAGGCCGCTGACCTCCACTTGCTATACCACTGACACATCCCATCCCCTTCTTTTACTCCTATAATATTAAAATTCGAAATTCAAAAATGATTTATTCATATAGGTAACAAAGTTGTACACTTTGTTACCACGCCATGAACGTCAAAAAATAAATGTATATGAAATGCTACTAATTTTAAATTTACTGCCAGTTCTCAAATCAAGGGCGTAGAACGAAAGAGAAGAACTGGAAATAAACTCTTCCGTAATGGGTGATTTTGACCTACTCGATTCCAAAAAGTTTCTGAATAACAAACACGCCAAATCTATCCCTTTTTAAATTATGTCACATACATCAGAGTACTCTTAATAATGTCCAGGCCAAGCAATTAAAATAACCTTTTTCAAACAGAAATTATTCGGAAGCGAAACAGAAATAAAGCAATTAGCTTGGAACTCTAGCACACATGGGTAACCGTATGCGGTAAGCTCGTTTGAAATTATTCAAAATTTGCTTGTTTTATATCCCACACACTACCCGATTATTGAATGGTAAACGGATGAATTCAAATTGTGGTTTACATACCATTATTAAGGGATGATTTTAAAATTACAAGGAATTTCTATCATATATGTGTTTTATGGTTATTGGATTTTAAATTTTTTTTGGTCCTTTAAGTAGATACTTGAAAGTAAAGATTTCCCAATGGTAGCTTACGGTTGCCAAACTTGGGCATTATTTCAGAAACATCTTTCAAATTTGAGAACATGCAAAAAAGGAATGGAAAGAAGCATTGTCGGTGTAACACTGAGACATCGCAAAAGAGCAGAAAAGATAAGATTAACGACTAAAGTAGTGGAATTTATAAAAAAAATAAGGCAATTGAAATGGCGCTAGACCAGGCACATGACGAGAGGTAGCAATTTAAAATGGACAAAAAATATTACAGAATGGCAACCGATATAGAAAAATGAAAAGAGGAAGACAGGGCAAGAGATAGGCAGACGACACAAAGAGAATAGGAGGCACAACTTAGACATGAAGAGTAACATTAGAAAAGAACGGAAGCTGCTGGAAGAGGCCTATGTGTCACTGGCGACCAAAACCGGCACATCTGATGTATTAAATTAAGTTAGGTTATGTAACTAAAACAAATGTTTATATATTTATATCAGCAATAAAGTCTTATTTGTAGAGTAGACTAAATTTTAATCCTTCATTTCTTTACTATTAAAAAGGAATCTTGTAAAAGTTACAATTAACATTCGTATATAGGTGGTTATTATTATTATTATTAGTGTGAAATTTTAGAGTAGGTTAATGAACATCGTAATAAACTATTTAAAAATATAAAAATAGCATTATGTGACTAATAAATAGTAATAATTTCTTAGACGATCACAGATATGTGTGCAAGAAGTGACGTTTTTGATGTTTTTTTTAATACATATTTATTCTATTAAGTAATCATCAATCAATTACAATGGAAAGTAATTGAAGTAACCAAATAATTAATAGACTTACATATTTCTTAATTTTCTTAAGTATCACTTTAAAAACTTACCCAACAGCAATTTCTTTGTTAGGTATATTGTGTTGTCCTTCATATGGTAAAAGGATTGGCAGAGTAATGCCCATTGTATGACGAGCGCTGCAAGGAACCAATTAAAGCCAAGGGCACTGTAGGAGTATTTCTTCAAGAATGTCATCAGGAAACCGAAACCGATGAATATCATCACATGAGTGTCTTCAAAACCTGGAAATATATTAAATTTATAACACACGTATATATATATAGCGCTATATCACCTACATCATACCACATACACAAATAATACAAAATTCCACCCGTATCACCTCGATGTCCGCCGTTCCACGAATGTGCGTTTTTCAAGGCAATTTTTGAAACGCACCACCGCATATGGAACCAGCTGCCCACTGAAGTATTTCCGAACTAATTTGACTTCAAGAAAAGAGCGTACCAATTCTTAAATGGCCGGCAACGCACTTGCGAGCCCTCTGGCTTTAAGAGTGTCCATGGGCGGCGGTATCACTTAACATCAGGTGAGCCTCTTGGCCGTTTGCCCCCTGTTCTATAAAAAAGAAATCACATCCTCACGTACAAAGCCTCACTTTTACACCACCACACACACAGCCGAATTAGTTACTACTTAGTTGAATGTATTGAATAATTTTTATTGACTTTTCCTGTTGTAAATGAACTTTTTCGTAAATAAGTATTCCATCTTTGGCTATATGTTTACTATATTTTTTTTGTTATATATAATTAACGAGTATATTAGCTTTAGGATTACGAAATAAATAAATATATCTTTTTAAACAAAGCCTTAGTTTGCCTGAATACTTTTCCCTGGTTTTATACATAGTTTCTTAAGACACTTTGTGCGCTTCAAATAGACATTACGCGAATGACATACACCTAAAGTACGATGCAAAGTTAATTATTCCACTCATTCGAGTTTAAATTATTAACGTATTTGGCAGCGAGACCCGACCCACGAAAAACACCTCAGCCCTTCACACACCCTTGATATCTCTCGGTGTTCGCCAAGGCATTCAACCCAAAGGCTACAGCCTAATGATGAATTTTGGGTTTTAGTATTGTAATACTACTAGTATTTATTTATCCAGCCGATAAATGCAGTGCTAGTATGTATCAAATAGACTAACGTATGTGCCACGACTTAGGGTTCTTCAAGAAAAGGGCGTACCAATTCTTAAAAGGCCGGCAACTTACTTGGGAGCACACATCAGAGCTTCCTGCTAATGTGCTCCTATTATATAAATAAATGAACGCGCCAATCTCCTATGCATTCGTGTGTTCGCACGTAACACACTCTGGACAAATTCCAAATTACATTTTAAAATGTCTTGATAAGCTTTAGTATGGTGGCATTTCATACTTAACTTTAAAATTTCTGCTGTTTTTAAAAGTGAAACATTGTTAAAACTAATGATGCATTTAGTACTAATATAATGACAGAGATACGTAACTATAACAGAGATTTTTGTTATTACATTAAATGTAAACAAATGTTCATTTAATTTTTAACCTTAAATCGTTAGCAATACAGCTGAAAAGGTGAATTCAGTGTTATACCTGTGAATACGACAGCTATAAAGTGTTCAGTGGAACAAGCTATGGAAATAAAAGTAGCAGAGACGAACTTAAAATAAATAATGTTTAACAATAGTTTAATCTTCTTTCTGGAATTTCCTGTCAATGTTATACAAAAAGTTGTTAAGAGAAATAATTAGTAGTGCTTAATCAAAGGGAATTAGATAGAAAATATATTTTAAAAAAACTGTGGGAAACCGAAAAAGGTGGGAATTAGAACCCACCAGGAACGTAAAACGTAAAATAAAAGAGATAGCGGGGAATATTTGGAAAATAGTAGCGAAGATGAGAATGGAAGAATTTGAAGGAGACCTTCATTCCATCGGAGGTCGTGTACTAATATTAAATATAATAAAATATATTTAATATAATCCTTATTATAGTACTAGAATATAGGGTGTTTCTTATTTTTATTTTATTATATCTATTTACCGACAAATAATAACGAAATATATAATATAATAATAATAATAAAAATTTTATATGTTCCGACTTTTCAGTAATACAACTTGCTCGTAAAATATTATACTAACGCATAAAACTGGGTTAATATGGCAATATTTAAATCATAACGTCAATAGTATCAACTTGCATAGCACTCACTGAAAAGCACGAAACCTACGAGTAGTTTAATAAATTCGCGTTTATATCCGTAAAGTTTTACATAAACCAAATACATACACTTTATAATTTATTAATCATTATGTATGTATAATAAAGTACACACATACAAGTACAAAGTAAACCTTTGATCAGATACGAAAAATATTAAATGAAAAATTGCTCTCGAAATCGTACACTGATGGTTAATGCGCCTCCGGGGTATGATGAAAAAAATTATTCACGTGAAAGCATCATCTGCGCGGTTTTCAATTTATTGCCCACAGCTTTGAGGTATGAAACCTTTACCATAAAAATATAACATTACATATCCCGACTTTGCCCAGTCTCGTCTTGCCTTGCTTAAGAGGTTTATCTATAAACTATAAAATATTATTACTAAAAACTTTAGAGGTGTCAAGGGACACCCGGATGGAACGAAATTCCTTTCGATTAATTTATATGTTAATTGGTATCATAACAGTATGATAGATTTTCTCGACACCAATCTTACGACGAAAAAAAAAGCCAACATCACGAGGTGTTCCCAGGCGGTCACCCATCCAAGTACTGACTTCGCCCGACGTTGCTTAACTTTGGTGATCGGACGAGAACCGGTGTATTACAATAGCAAATAGCAAAAAAGTGTCGTGACAACTTTTCGTAAGAATTTTTTCCGTCTAGCACCCTTTCACGACGCGCGATAAGGAACTTCGTTCCAAAACACGTGGAATTTTAATTTACAATTCGTCATTTGAGATTTCAATAAATTATTTTGCATAAAATATAAAAGACTAATATTTCTAAAATTCTCTTTACAAAATTTTAATTTTAAAAATATAACTTCTATAAGGTAATTCGCCCTCCTCACTCTCTCTTAATCGATCTCAATAGCTCTCTCCCTTTTCTTCAACAAAAACGCTTCACATCTTCGTGACGCTAATATTATTATTATTGCGTTTCATCCGTAAAAAATTAACCTCATGCGCCTAAAGAGGTCTTCAAAAACTCGCTAACGTTTAATTAACTTTACACTGTGTGCCTGCAATGTTGTTTCCAGAATACAAGTAATTCTGCACATAAATAGAAAATTAAATAATGCAGAACTTTGAGAATTCAAAGAGTCGTCAAGAGTTTATATAAATTGTTAAACACAGAACATTAACATTGTCGTCCCTTATTAATTCCCAAGGTTCAAAATCAGCAGAGTTTTCCAAATTCCGTCTGCACAATCCAACCTAGGAGTTCAGGCACCTCTCATTCGAATTCTTCGCGAATATAATAGAATAAACCCTTGGACAATTCACACCAATTGACCTAGTCCCATGCTAAGCTGGTGAAGCTTGTGTTATGGGTACTAGGCAACAGATATACATACATATTATAGATATATAAATACATATTTAAACACCCAAGACCTAAGCACAACACCAAATGCTCATCACATCGATGTTTGTCTCAGCCGGGGATCGAACCCGGGACCCATGGATTCGCAGTCAGGGGTACTAACCACTAGACCAATGAGCCGTCAAATTAAATATTGTGATTGTTAAGTGTTTATCTGATACCTTATCTTCATTGTTAAGCAAAAAAATATTAGTAAAATATTAAATTTGTAAGTGTAATATTTTTTACCCTTACAAATTTAAGATTTTGATAATTTGATATTTTTTTGTAACATTTATATTTAACATAGTTGTCATGTAGTTTAGAATATATTTTTGTAACATATACTGTAGATAAAAATGTGGTGAACTTTAATAAAGAATTGAAAATCACATGCTTAAATCAGCTATATAATTAGCTTCATTAATTATGTGTATAATTTATATATTTATACTAGTGTTACATATACCCATATGTAAAATGTATAATTATGTATATTTATGTATTATGTATATTTATGTATTTTAGTATTTTATGTGTATGTACCTATTTTATTACCTATTATATTCATTGTAATTTATACTGAAACATTTTTTTTAATATATGTTATTTTTGTTTAAGTATATTATGTGTAAGAAGATAATTAGATGTAATATCTGGAATTTACAAATGTCTATAAAAAGTATTGTCTTGTAAAATTTTGAATAAGCTCTCTTGACACTTGTTACGAATTATATTGGGAGAAGCCACTGACTCCTGAGATACAGGCACTAAAGCCTAGTTTAGGTGTCAGAGTCTTCATAGGATTTCTGTAATTACAAATATGTCAATAAAGATTATTATTATTATTATTATTATTATAGCTGTTTAATTCTACACAACTATTTCTTATTCTTTTGGTAATAAGAATCTTTGCACTTCAAAAATTAATAGATTCTTATTTATATTTGCTGCCATTTGTCAAATAAAAGGCATACAATGGACAAAAAGAACAGCTGGAAAATCTGTCCGACATTCTTTTAAATTGCCAATGGTTTAATTTTAGAAGATTGTAAGGCTAAAAAAGCTTTACAGCTTAAAAATTACCTAAAGTAAACAAAATTACTAATCATTTACTATATCAGTTTCAAGTGGATATGCGATACGTAATTGATCAAGGAACATCTCAAAGTTACCGACTAAAACCTCTTTAAACTTTACCTCAAAGGAATCTGTTTTGCAATATTGTTTATAACCAAATAGCTTCGTCTTCTATACAAATATAAAAACATGTATATACGTTTTTATATACATAATTATAATTATGGTAGGATTTTTTGGGACTGAAACAATAATCGTAATGTTTCAGTAAATTTACAATAACATAATGAATAAAATACTTAAACCTTTCCCAGGAATCACACGAGAACAATAGAGAAATATATTCGTTTGTATTTGAGTTTCGTGTTTATTCAAATTCACACTCGTAATGGTACAGACGCGGTCAGTCGTCATTTAATAATAACATACATATTTACTTAAAATCTCCTAATATGTGTTCCACAAACTAACAAAACAGTTAATTTACAGGGACAGAAGTATGGTCACATTAATAAAAGAAGACTATCTGTTGCGGCTTCTTGGAATGAAAAGATCATCATCATCAAAAGCAAATCTTCGCACCTCTGTCTTGAAAGACTACTCTGATTGGCTCATGTGTTGTTTATATAAACTTTTTTCCTCGATTTTTGTACTCACAATTCGCATTTTATATTTGCTAACTATTAGACTTTTTTCTAAACTGTCCTATTAAGAGGAACATGCGCTCAGCTACTGCTCTATCATCATCAATAGGTGATGATGAGGTCCCAGTTTGCTGCGACCACCTAACTTATGATCTTTCGTGATTCTTGTAACTTTTTTTTGAAACTATTGTAATTCATTTTAAACCCCTTATTGGCTTTAAATAAACAATTCTAGCTTAACTGTCAAGTACCAAACAATTACTATAGCAAACATTAACTTGTAACACAATCTGACTACATTCGTGGATTTAGTTCCAAAGTTGAACTGTTCATACGATTAATAGGCAAATCAGAAACATGGTAAATTAACTGGAGGACGTCGAAGTTTAAATACAATAAGCTAATAACGTTCAAACTTTAATATATGTTTTTACTGCTATTTAATAGTGAAGTAGTTTTGCATTTATTGCAATGAGTATGCAGAAACTTGTAAAGAGCTTTGATTGAACTTTTGTTTTAAATGTAATAACAAACGTGGAGGAGTATTACACTTCTAAATAACAATAATATAAAATAAACCAGCTTCAAATTAAACGGAAAACGAAGTTGAGGATCAAATTTATAATTTCTCGTATATCGGTATATACTACTGTTTTAAATTACACCTTAAGACGGATATATCTTCTAAAATGTATACCTATAGCTAAATTGTTGGTTTTTGATGATAATTACCTAAGTGGCAATATATATTTAAATTGCTCAATATTTGCTATAACATTTAATTAATTAACCATTTCTAAGACTATTTGATACATACAGGTCAAATTGATAACTTTTTTTAAACCAGTTAAAAAAAAGCATGGCGTTGCATTGCCATAGGTCTACAACGCTTAGTTAAGCAACATAATTATATTTTACAATACTAAACCATTTGCTTTGTGAAATCCATACAAAAAACATTTTGTATTGACTTCAAAATTTGACTGACTGGTACATTTTATGTTTTTGTAAGAAGGTCTTGAGATGTTAGACACTGGTTTCTAAATAATTTTGATAGTTTTAATATTTTAGAAATGAACCCTTCCAAAGTGGAAAAACTGTTGGTAAAAAAGAAATGGAATAAGTGACTTTTCATGATAACCTAGAACGCCATAACGTTTCTCAAGTGTATTGTCATACAAATCGGAAAAAGATGTGCGTCTTAAAGTGAATGAAAAGCTATATATAGTCAGTTTTAAGCATACACGACTATGCCTAAAGTTGCAGGATAAGTTGTAACAATGTAGCGCTACGCCGTAGAAATGTGCATAGGTCAAAATGCTACAGCGTAGCAGCTGCTTCCGGCTCATACTGTACTCCATTCACGAAAATAAGAAAATTTATTAAATAAGTTGCTTACTTTTAAAGGAAATGTCTAGGGAATTTATTTATTGTTGTTATTTCAGAGTTTTAGTAAAAGCAGATGGTTACATTAGGTAATTCAAAAGTATAGCAGTTACTACGTATATAATATAATCTTATAATAATGGAATATAGTAGATCCTATGGTACAACACGAGTTTTTATAAAAACTACTGAAAAAGTTAATAATTGAACATATAGTGATTGATATTTTCGTATAAAATATTATAATTTAAATTGGAATAACATAATGAGGTTATTTTTTGTAAATAATCTTACATTTAGAAAACTTATGAGGTAGTTGGGTAAACAAATTTATTTATTTGCTTATTTTCTTTTCTTACAGTAACATAATACTAATGCAATAGCAAACGTCTTAATACAAAAATTTCACTAAGAACATAAACTTACATACCAAACAAAACAAGAAAACATAAAACCGAGAACCTTAACATTTTTACAGACTACCCCCGCGACCTTCGCTTCTATTTTTACTTAGCCTACCTTTTTAGTAGCTACATACCAAAACATATGTTCCATAGAACATTTTGCTATGCTTCCCGATTTTACTACAAAATTAAAAACCTAAGAACTAAATAATATTTTACAAATTTTTCTCTCCATAAAAACCTTCCTCAGGATTCAGAGAATAAATAAATAAAAAATTACACGATTCGGTCCAGCTGTCTTTGAGATTTTCGCTTAAGAACATATTTTGCGATACATTTTAATTTATACAGATTATAAATAATCTCTTTATGACTTTTATTAGATCTCTCATGCAATAGTATCGTAGATCTGTAATACATGTAATACGCGACTTAATCAGATAAAAGCCTTAAATCTCTCAAATCATAAATAAAAACAAGATTTAATTCTGTAAAAAAGCATTAGTATTCTTGTAGAATACGGGAATAATCAGAGCGATAGCGATGATACGATTTTGAATGAAGATTAATAAACGCTCGATCACGATTTTATTCGAAGGCTTTCAATGCTTTCTAAGGGCCAAACGTAGCATCATAAAATGAAATTTAGGGCACAATTTATATTTAAAATTGTCATTGAAAAATTGCAACGCTTAACCCAGCAATATATTACGACTTCGTTTGTTTCATTTGTTGAAATTCTTAATATTGTTAGCTTTGCCTTTTACCTGCCGACCCTTTTATTTGATTGACAATCAGATTATGGCACTGCAATAATGATTAAGGTTTTGCGAGCGTTGATACTTTCGTTTGTTTTCATATTTAGGTTCTTTAAAAGGGCTTTAATCTCGTAGCAAGCGTATGCTAATTTTAGAGTAGAATGCTGTGTTGTGTACGCATTATTTATTTTCAATCACCTAACTGGTTTTAAGCCACACATGGACACTTAAAATTTTGGTACACTCTTTTCTTGAACATGTTATATTGACCTCTAAAAGTAAATTTCATATGTTTCATTAAAATATATGAAATGACTGAATTTAAATTTCTACTCGTAACACCTCGACGTCCCTTCAAGAGAAGAGCATTTCAATTCTTTAAAAGTTGGCAACGCACTTGCGAGCCTTCTGGAAATGTAAGCGTCCGTGGTGTCCATGGTGTGGGAGGGTGAGCCTCCTGCCCGTTTGCTCTCTATTCGTGATAAATGATGACTTTATCGAACCAAATTAATTAATTAATTAAATTAATTATATCAAAATTTCACGTATAGTATTTTTCGCCCCAATTTATTTCACATTCATTAAAGTACACAAATAATTTATAAAGAGATTCCAATAACCGAAAATATGTTAAAATTTCGCTTTATTTATTTCAACAATTAAACACATTTTATTATAAGTGGAACATCGTTTAAAGATGACTCTTAGAGTATGTTTAAATAATCAAACCACAGAGTGGTGGATTTAAGCATTTAGAAATAAAAAAATGCACTATTATGATATTAAAATGCGTCCTTTAGTGTATTCTACAGCAGGCAGCGTTGAGTTGATAATAAATGGTAAAACACTATAACATATAATATTAGCTTCGCATTTTAAATCAGACTCATAGATTTTGCGTAATATGCTTAAACTTAAAAAACTAGACAGGCGTTATAATTTATTCTTAAAATATTTATTTAATATAAGCACTCTTTGGATTCAAATATTCACGAATAAAAAATAATGTTTCTACAGAAAATTGTATTAGGAAAGGCTCAATCCAATTATAATGAAAATCAATGCTAAATCCCTAACTAAACTTGGGTTTGATGAATAGGGTACAAATACCTGAAACCCATTCTAATGCACCCTCCTGTTAAATGTATTGGGTATTGTGCCCTACCGATCCCTTAATACAAAATCATCGACGATTAATTCGATTCACATGACTCGACCCCGTCTGATATTCGATCATTCCATAATATCGTCAGATGAAATTACCTTAGACGTAGGGTTACTACCTAAATATTTTTATACAACCCACAACGATTTTACTGTTTACTAGTTTTTAAATGCGTTTAGGAGTCGTGATTTATGTCTGTTAAAGTTATTTTAATGGGTTAAACTCAAACTCAAAATATTTTTATTCATAAAGGTTAACAGGTACACTTATGAACGTCAAAAAGAAGTTAAATAAATTGAAAATTTACATTTACTACCAATTCGCAAGTCAAGGGCGTAGAGCGGGTAAGAAGAACTGGCAAGAACCTTTCCGCCACTCTTTTTAATCGCCAAGTATTGTCATACAAATTGTTTGAACTGGAGCAAATCAATTCCAAGGATTAGTATCATTTAAGTATTCATCAAATTTATAAAAAGCTTTATTGATTAATTAACGTTTAACGAGGGCTTTGAATTACTCGCGTAAACCAAATATAACATAACAATAAATTTATTGCTAACGAAACACACACACAGAAACACACATAATAATAATAATAATCAAAAAAGAAAACTAACAAAAAAAATTGAAAAAAAAGTAATAAGGTACATTTTAAGTGTGTTATGTGTATTGTGGTTGTAACTATAATATAAGGAGGTAGATCAGTCAAAACTCAGGAGTTGGAACTTTCCTCTCGGGGATGTCATTATCCATTCGTAGATGTTTTATCACAAGCAATTTTCTATGTAGCGTGTATATTATTAGAGAAAAAAAAATTCTGCCCAATCAGAATTTGAACCCTAGACCTCATGGAATCGAACATGCAATTAAGCTATTGAAATGTAACAATGATGGACTGGTAGCCCTATACAAACGGGATCGTCCGATACCGATAATAAGGCCCGATTGTTCTCACTAAGCCAGCCTCCACATATCGCTAACAATGGGAATCTTGAAGTAATTTGTATTATGTTACGTACAGATAGCAATGGCCTCATAAAACCTTTTCTTATTACTGGACAATAATAAGAGGACTATATTGATATAAAGACCCATTTATAATGATTTAATCAATATCCGTTGTAATTTTATAGAATTACTAGCTGACCCGGCAAACGTCGTTTTGCCATGTATATATTATTTCTAGGAAACATTTTTTTAGTTCAATTAAAATAACTATCTACTTTAATAAAAAATAGGGGTTCATCGTAGAAGAGTGACAATTAAGGGTTGAATGTACCATAAAAAAAAATACAAAAAAAATTGTCTAAAAAATAAAAATTTAGGGGTGGGACCACCCTTAACATTTAGGGGTTTGAAATATAGCTATAGTAGCCGATTCTTAGTCTTACTGAATATGCATAAAAAATTTCATAAGAATCGGCCGAACCGTTTCAGAGGAGTATAGCAACGAACGTTGTGACACAAGAATTTTCTATATTAGACTAGCTGATCCGGCAAACGTCGTTTTGCCATGTATTCATTTATAATAAAAAATAGGGGTTGATCGTAGAGGGTGAAAATTAGGGGTTGTATGTATTTTATAATGCTGTATCATAAAAAAATAGAAATTAAAAATTGTGTCTAAAAAATAAAAAAAAATTTTTAGGGGTGGACTAACCCTAACATTAAGGGGGATGAAAAATAGATGTTGGCTGATTCTCATAGATACCGGATAAGCACAAAAAATTTCATCAAAATCGGTGAAGCCGTTTCGGAGGAGTATGGCAACGAAAACTGTGATACGAGAATTTTATATATTAGATGTACCGGCATTTTGCGGTATCACCTGCAAAATTCATTGGGTTTGTCGACTTCAACAGAACCGAAGGAGTAGGAGGCTGTGATTAAACACCTCTTGTCTCTGATGATAGCTTAAAGTTTGTTGCCTGATCTCGTAATGCTCTAGGGAACCTAATATGATATCCAAACCGGGTATAAAAAAGCAGCCTTGTTTGCCCTCATGCCAAAATACGCGAAATTGAGAGTTAATTTTGAATAAGGCTATGTTCACATGTAACGCGCGTTAACGCGCGTCAACGCGCGATTAAATTTGAAGAGCGTTCAGATGATGAGCGCTAACGCGCGTGCGAGAGTACTCGTCAGTCTAGTTCGATAGAACGTAGAAAATGGACGTGGAAGAGGCTATTATTTTGTGGTTATATTATTTAAAATATAGAAAAAGAAAACGTACACATTGGGTTCATCCAATTTTGAAAAAAAATACAAATTATATTATATTTTTTATACAAATTTGCTATATTCCAACTTGCTGGCCTTTTTTCTACTTCATCGATTAGTAAGTCGATGTCAATATCTTCAATTTCACTCATTTTAAATGCGAGAACAAAATATAATTACGAAAATTAACAAAATTACATGCGATCGCGATGAAAGCGCGCGCTCATCTGAACAGCAAACGGACATTACATTAATATCAAAGCGCGCGTCAACGCGCGATCACCTGCGTCTAGAGACTTTTTCTCTGAGCGCCGCGTTGACGCGCGTTACCGCGCGTTTACGCGCGCTCATGTGAACAGTTGTATGAAAATACCACAATGTCTAGTCGCGCGATTTGAAAACGCGCGTCAAGTTTTGCCATCTGAACATAGCCTAAATGTCTATTATATATATAATAGAGCAGTGTTTGCCTAGTGGCTTCGGCGTGCAACTCTCATCCCTGAGACCGTAGGTTCGATCCCCGGCTGTGCAGCAATAGACTTTCTTTCTATGTGCACATTTAACACTCGCTCGAACGGCAAAGGAAAACATGGCGAGTTACCTGTTTGCCTTAGACCCAAAAAGTTGACGGCATGTGTGGTTTCTTCACGATGTTTTCCTTCACCGTTTGAGCGAGTGTTAAATGCGCATATAGAATGGATTCTCCATTGGCGCACAAAGCACAAAGCCTAACCTTCGATCTTAGGAATAACAGTCTTACGCTAACGCTACTAAGCGAACTGCTCGTAATCACCTATTAGATCATTTTAATTAATATATCAAGTAACGTGATCTTATATCATGAAAATAAGGACGAATCAATTACATCGCAATTTATATTAACACTAAATTATTCAATAATCCTGTTATGAAATACGATATTTGACGTACTGAGTCTAGACTTATTGTTTTCCATCACATTGTTCGTGTGAAATATTAAAGACGCGAAAGATGGGTGCTTTATTTGATGATAATGTTTCGTTCGCTTTCATATACGGTCGTTGACTTTAATTTTGTATGGGTTAGGGTTTATTTAATTTAGAAATATAGTGATGTTTCAGTCTGTACAAATATCATTTAATATCTGTTTTCATACTAATGCGCTTACTGAAGGTACTGTTAGTTTAATTTAGTTTATTTGTTTATTTTTGTGTTTGGTAATATATTGAGGTAAATTTGGATAACGATACTATGACTTAATTTAAGTCGTTGAAGCAGCTCAGCCAGTTATATTACTACTATATTGACACTTGCGGTTTTATCATATAAACTTTAGAATACTACTAAATTGTGGAAAAATATTTTTGTGACAAAAAATATCTGATATTATTTTTTATTAACATGAAATAAATGTTTGATAATCTTCTTATTACTTTTTTGACTAAGTCACTCAGTAATAATATATCTTTGTTCTGTTAAATAAACTGTCATAATTAATAAAGTGAAGTCAAAATAATTACGGCCCTTCCCAAAGGTTCCCCAAAGGTTTCATATGGAGAAGAAGGGCAAGAAACTCCATAATTACTCTTGTTAAAATAGTTTTAACAATATTTTGAATACTTTGATTTTATAATTAAAGACTATGTATGTACCTAGAATAAATAAAACTACTAGGTATACTAAAATAAAAAAGGGCTCATGGTGTTATAAAAAACAATGCAGTAGATAACTATTATGTAGATACGAGAATAATGGTGCTTAGATATTTACAAATATTACAACTATAGATTCTCTTTATAAAAATAGAAATAATCAAGATACTGTCAAACAGTGTGTGGCTTACGTCAAAGTTGATTTCTTTTTCAAAAAAAGAAAAATAAAAGCAAATATAAACCTATATAACTAAATAAGATTTAACATAACATTCAATTATTCGACAGAAATACCACAGAACGTTCATATAAAAAATATAATATAATACCAGTAGCGCTACAGCGAGTGGTAAACGCACATATTGACAGTAAGTCCATTGATGCACAGCCGAGGTTCAAATGTACGACCTTGGGTATTAAAAGATCAACTCGACTCGAATATAGGATTTTATTAGTGTATATGAAATCGTCCTTAACTAAACGAACCCAAGAAAAACGTGTGGCACTCGGGGACTGCCGCGGTAAAGCTATTGCATAGCATTTTTTATAAACTTATGCAATATAATTATTTATTTATTTTTTGCTGTATTTTTTTTCTTTGATATTACAAACAAGCCTATCCGATCACGCTTAACCGATGTGAGACGCAATATGGGTTCTGTCCCGCTCTAACGCGTATTGGTCGCACCTATATTACGTCATCGTGTGTTAGGTTTATTTCGTTACGGAATTTCTTGATTCGGTCGCCGCGCTCAAAGCCCGCGATAAAATCTATGCAATACCTTAAAATCTAAATTAATTACTAAAAGAAACCGGAAGCAATCTATTTTTCTTTAGACGGCAAACTGAATATTTATTAATATTCTGTCATCTACTATCTGTGTTCAATATTCCTTTATAGAAAATAATTCTAGAGTTTAATTGAAACGCTGTAGGCAAGGAGGCACTTTTAGCGATGACAAGCTCTTTCGTTGTGAATATAGGTCACAAATCAGAATCCTATTTCAATGACGTTAACACATGCTCTCGGAAATAAGCTGAATTTAAATTAAATTTAAATTTATTGATTGATTTATATTTGTAAATAGAATACTAGAAGTTCTCCAGAAGAACGTTAAAAATCATTATTCGTTCATGCTTCGTATTCGTAGCAATTTAATGTTTTGTCTTTAATCTCACGTCACTTGGCAACTAAATAAATGTGAGAAAACATTCTTTAGCTAATTGAGGCGGGAGTGTTAAGAATCTATTTGTATTTGCCGAGTATTTTTAAGATATGACGTTACCGTAACGTGTGTTCATTTAGGAAGAATATCCATTCCAATATAAACATTCATTTTAAAAGATCAATCTTATGTGTTCTCCGTAAATGATACTGTTTTAACCCGGTGGTAGGTGAAGGTTTTTTAATTAATATAAGGTTATATAAGGCCTTGTATATTATAAGGCTTTTGTATGCCTTATAATATACATATATATATATATATATATATCCCAGCCTAATTCTTCGGCTTTTTGGTCTTCCAGCAGACCAGCCTCTTCCTCCGCGCCTCTGATTTTTTATATACACTCTAGGGGTAAGGCAGACAAGACCACGTGGGGTGCTCTGATTCGGCTTTGTGTACTTTTTGATGAGATTTTTTTTTGGCAAAAATCAGCATTAAAATCGCTGGTGGCGCGATACGGAATATTATCCAAAGGTTGTAGCAGATACTTGTATGGAGTAATGATGTGTTAGGTTTTAGGTCACGTTCAATGTACATAAATCAGTCTTATGTTAAGACCTTACCTCGTATATTGTGATCTTCCTCGCCTCCATATTTCACAAACATATAGTAAAGAACCATTAGAATTATTTGGAACACCAGCAGCGGCAGGTACTTCAAGTTGGCAAATGTGAAGGCCATTATGAGGATCTGAAAAGAGAAATTAGTATATTATTAGTTTTTATGTTTAGTCCTTAATATGTTTGACCCGCAGTTCTACTACTAACTAATTACGAATTTAGTTGCTTTATAGGGTTTGAAAGCCTATACCAGCTTCACGCGGCTGGCGCCTGTTTTAGTACTTAAAAATTGAAATATTTCGATATTTCAATTTTTGGTTGGCCGTCAGTATCTTGAAGCGTGTCTTGTCCTGTGCCAGATGCAGCAACTCTTCCGCAGTTGCAATACCTGTCCATTTTCTAACGTTGCGAAGCCATGATTTCTTCCTTCTACCAACACGCCGTTTACCCTGGATTTTACCCATTATAATTAATTGAAGGAGGTGGTAGCGGTCATTACGCAACACGTGGCCCAGGTACGCAACTTTCCGTTGTTTAATGTTCTGCAAAAGTTTTTTCGAAATTCCAACTCGTTTCAGAACCTTCTCGTTAGAGACCTCCTGGATCCAGCTTATTCGAAGCATGCGACGATAGCACCACATCTCAAATGCTTCTAAGCGCCGGCGGGTATCTTCTTTAATTGTCCAAGCTTCACAGCCGTATAGAACAATTGGCCATATGTAACAAAGGAGAAGTCTGACTCGGAGTTTAAAGGTCATGTGACGTTCTATGTCTGACGAAGGTGAAATCTTGTGTCTCTAATAAAGGTTTCCTCCTAATAGTTCCCTTTACCATACTAGCTGTTTTTTGTATAACCAATGATCATCCATTAGTACATCACTAGGGATCGAACACACAAATTCTGGTATAATAATTGCACGTTTTTTACCGACGATATAACATGATTAATAAAAAAAAATGTGCGTGAACTAGTGTACACACGTTAGAAGTGAAACTTCTTTATGACCTTATTTTTCGAAAAATTATCTATATGCAACTAACTTTACAGAAATTGGTTAAATAAAGTTAAATTAGATAAAGTTTAACAAAAGGCTTTTAATATCACAGACTTGAATACAAATAATACAATTATTTCATTTTACCTTATTACCACTAAGATTATTACAGAATTTCATAAATTGTAATATAATTTTTAGTATCATTGTTATAGTTATTATAAATTTTTGTTATTAATGGTTTAGAATCTCTTCGAATCAACCGTGGTAGGGACGAGAAAAAGACGCGCGTAACGGTCAAATGTGACGCGTAACCGAAACATGTTGCACTAAATTTTTTTCCAACCCCGATAAAGAAGTTTCACTTCAAAAATGTAAGTAAGTTATATGTATGTTTTAGTGAAGAAATAAAAGATAAAATAATTTCTTTTTACTTGTAAAAAAATCTATACATGTAATTTAGATTCAATATTACAAAATATCTAATTTAAATTCGCGATATACTAAGGTCGTTCTAATACCTGAATCACTTTGATGTATCAATTATTCAAGACACTAGGAGCATATGTGACTTTTTGGATTAACATTTGCTCCAAATAGCGGTTTCCAAATAACTATTCAAACATCGTAAAATATTACAAAAATTTGAAATACATTTTCAATTGCCTTCACAATGACAACCGCTTATGACATACAGATTACAGATAATTTTAATTTTAATCAACGAAGATTCAACTTGATTATATATTATTAAGAAGTGGGATAATTTTGTCTATAAATAACGCATACAGAATTCTAGTATTGACAGGAGTATATAAAACAAAAGGTGAGGAGATGGTGCGTTTTGCTCAATTGTAATTGGTTAACAGTATTTGTAGACCCATCACAAATTAACATTTACATATCACTGATTTAATGTATTTAGTTATGTGTGTGTAGTAAGTTTTGCCTGTGTTTCGGTATAATTTCTATTGTTTAATTTTTTTTAGTAAAATTAAAAATTAAGAAATTACTCTTCGTAGTAAATACTCTTTCGATAGACTATTCGAATGACGTGGATAAATCTGTATTTTGTTACTCTTGAAGTATGTATATTTAGGGGCCTCATAGCCTAGCGGTCTTATTAAGTGGCAACTAGGTGAGGTACCGGGTTCGATTCCCGGTTCGAGGGCAAGTTTTAATTTAATTTAAATTTATTACTACGAAGATTATTATAGAATTTCATTAATTGTAATAGAATTATTACTATCATTGTTATCGTTATTATATATTTTTGTTATTAATGGCTTCGAATCTCTTCGGATCAACCGTGGTATGGACAAGAAAAAGATGACGGTAAATTTTTTTCCAACGCCGATAAAGAAGTTTGAATTCAAAAAGCAACATCGCGCGTAACCGAAAAACGTGACGATTTGCTACAAAATTTCTCCCATACGTCGATAAAGAAGTTTAATTCCAACGCCGATAAAGAAGTTTGACTTGAAAAAGCAACATGGCGCGTAACCGAAAAACGTGACGATTTGCTACAAAATTTCTCCCATACGTCGATAAAGAAGTTTCACTTCAAAAATAAAAAAAGGTATGTATACATATATTAATAATTATGAGTGATCTTAATATGTTTAATTTGCTAAATATTAAAGTGTGTTTCACACAATATTAAAGGGCCTATTGAAGGTTGAAATTCTAATGTAAAACATACATCAAGAGAATAAATAATATATTAAAGAACCTCGCGTGTAGAAAATTAGTTGCGATTAATATTCAGAAACCTTTGAACGATTTTCGATCGCTTAAACTTTAAAAACAGTTTAAACCGCGCAATTTTCTATCGCAATTATATAAGGCAAGGTATAAATCGCGGAAATTTTCGTATGCATTCGTGTGTAATTGCATACAAACAAGGCGTTGTATTGAGTCTATTTCAGCGCAGAGTCGCAATATGATTGCTAAACAAACTGCGAGAGAAAGTCTAATAAATATGCCTTGTGCACATAAAATTAAAGTAACTATATTTGCACAGAGAGCAGTCGTACGATAGATAGAAGGAGTTCTTACAATTTGCTTTTACAGTGAAGGGAAAAGGTTGACTTGATTTGTCGTCATCTGTATAACCTGTACAAAGAAAAGTGGTCAGCCAAACGCAGAAATGAGTTTCCCTCGTGCTGCATTGAAACCTTATTTAGATTTTTATATTACAGTCTCTGGAATAACGTAAATAATTGGTGCATCTTCAAAAACTAATAATTTCATAATCAACAATAAATTTGATGTATAATGTATATAGATGTACATATATCTATATATATATGGTTTGTGTACGGTTCAAGAACTCAAAAAGTTCTACACCGATCCAGCTGAAATTTTAGCATGATATATAATTCGCATCAAGTATTGTTTTTTTTATCCTTTCAGTTTTTCTTTTTTTTCCACAAGTATTGCAAAATTAAACATATATATGAAATGTTTTCTTTGTTTTTCTTTCTCATTTCACAACCATTCACAATGTGCCACAGCGAAGCGTGGCAGGGAACAGCTAGTAGAGATATATATATATATTGTTGTCTCTTACATTGAAAAATCTAAGTCTTATTTTAAAAACTAGCTATAAACTTGAAAATAAATCAACTATCAATACAAAAACCCTGACATTTTAATAATTTTTCAAACAATTTTCCAACGATTAATACCTAATCGAGCGCCTCATTTTTTGCAACGAGAGGCAAGTAATTGAATTTCAAATCCCTAAGGAGAGGTTGATAGGAATATAACCTAGATTTTATCGTTCTCTTATTCATTTTATTCATTTGCATATAACGTAATTGGCTGTTTGGTTTTAATAACTTTTAATAAATCCTTTTCAAATTACAATATGTTTACGTCGTGCTTCAAGCTACAGTATTTGAGACTATTTATATGCTTAGCTTTGAGTTCAAACGCTGACTTTAAACGGAATTGGAACCGACCTCATTAAAAAGGATTTGATCCCTATTAATGGTGACATATATAACCAATAAAACGTTATAAGTATGATTCAGACTTAGTGTATTTTTGCGTGTTTGTCTATCCTCTATCTTTTTTATTTTTATTATTATCAGTCTATAGATACATAGATCTGGGCCTCAGATTTCTGTATCTGTTTTATTATCATTTGTCAATGTAATGGGCAAGTAGCTTCTTGTGCTTGACACTTTTTGGGTCTAAGGCAAGCCGGATTCCTCACGATGTTTTCTTTCACCGTTCGAGCGAATGTTAAATGTGCACATAGAAATAAAGTCCATTGGTGCACAGACGGGGATCGAACCTACGAATATTCCAACTAATCTACGCATTTCTATAGAGGATATATATTATTAGGTCCTTACATATGAAATTGACGTTTTGTTGTAATGTTTGTCTCTTCTTTGGTTAGGAATTCCAAACTCAATTTTTTACAGCTATTTACTCGTGCATTTATTTTTCGGACACCATGATTCATTTCATTTTCCCGTTTTCTTTTTTTTTGTTGCGTCACTCTATTTATAAAATAAAAACATACAAATTCTTAATTAAAGCACCAAATCTAACCTAGGTAAAAAAACAGGTATTTAACTTACTAATTATTAAATTATATACCTACAAAGTCATTTATAATTATTGAAAGCAATATTACGATTTCAGTGTATGGAGAAATTGTCTCGTATTAAATCCGAACAACCAGCTGTTGGAAATGCAATCTAGTCAAGACATCGCCTGATTCTGCACTTTGATACTTCAGCAATTTAACGTGACGTCACTGCCCTGATTGATGACGTATTAGATTGTTTCTCCAATTGATTGGGTTCACTGTTCACTATTCAATTTTAAGTTTAAGATTTTAACAAATGTATAGTAATATTATTAAGCTACTAGCTAAAATGTTAAACAAAAACTGTTCCCTAAACACCCAAAACTTCGATAAAAAGAACACATAAAAATATTTTCACAAAGATACGGGGTTGACATCCCACTAATGTATTGGGATAAATATTTTAAATTAAATGTTGGTTAGGTGTCCCAATATAGTGTAAAATTTCCAAAAAATCTGAGGCCAACTCCCAAAAAGGGTTATAGCGACAGCGAACTGTATGAACCAAGACTAAAAAGCGAGACAAAACAATAATCGTATGTTCAACGCACATGTAAAATCTATGAATCTATGAATAATAGTATGACTCTTTGTCGCAGTACATAATCCTTGTCTATTTCATATTTTCATTTTTTTTGGCAACCGTTACGCAGCACAATTGGGGGATGCCATCAGGCCTGCTCGACTCATGAATGTCCAAGGAAGACAGAGTTTTGCGGACAGCACGTTGCCAGAATATGATATACAGCATCGAAGTATCACACTGCGAAATTCTCGGTGGTGAGAGAAGAGGGGTTATCTCCTTTGCGATTTCCATATCGCAAAT
This sequence comes from Pieris napi, assembly GCF_905475465.1. NCBI lineage: Eukaryota > Metazoa > Arthropoda > Insecta > Lepidoptera > Pieridae > Pieris > Pieris napi. The sequence goes on from NC_062254.1 coordinate 9,661,896, forward strand.
TCCCTTAGACAGCTTTGGCGAGAGTTTTTTTCATTTATTTCATGTAATATCTATAAAGTACTACTTGATCGAAGTACATCAAAGCTGTACATTTATTACAATATTCATAGCGTGTCGTAAAAACGATAAAATGACATACTTAACGCGAAAGGGTACCTTTTTTATTTCCTTGAAATAAAGTAGAAGAGCATTCAATTTTGACATATGACAGTCGCTTTAACCGTAGGCCTTATATAAAAACCTAGGCTGTTATATATGTATATAATAAATCGTAAATTCAAATGTGTTTTTATCAGTATTTAGTGGTGAAATGTTTTTGTTATTTTTTATTATGTATGTTTAGTATTTTTGTATGCACCAGTAGTATTTTCATACGACATAAAATGGATAACTTTTTTTTAATGTAATAAGAGGCAAACGGGCAGGAGGCTCACCTGATGTTAAGTGATACCGCCGCCCATGGACACTCACAATACCAGAAGGCTAGCAAGTGCGTTGCCGGCCTATCAAATAAATAACTGAAATATAGATTTGAATTAAACAGAACCCCTAAATTTCTTACTATAGGACCACGATCAGAACGGTGTATATTGGTTGGGATTTATATCCAAATTCTATATATCAAACACAATTCGTAATGATTACGAGTCTTTTAGAGATTTATTTGCCACGAATTACAAATAACTAATTAGACAAATCAACATGCACATAATATAATTAAAAGCAATTAAATTTATGTGTAAGTATCACAAAATTATATATCTTAAGTCTACCGAAGCACTGTGCTTTTAAAAACTTAACCTCCTTCCCTTTAAACACTTGTTTAAACAGTATAGGGTAGATATTGGTGGATACATAATATAATAATTTATTTTATTTTGTTATTGTTTAAAATAGTGGCGCCTATAAATCTCAGTTGTCTGTATTACTCAAGATCTCAGTGTTGTTTTTGGCTAAACATTGGGTCCTAGACGTACGGGTTTCCTTATGTTACTACTGCATATTAGCATTAGTGGACATAAATGGAAGATTCCATGGGTTGGATCCATGGATTTGAAGGCACGGTCTCAGTTGATAGTCACACGTTGAGCTACTAGGCAAACACTGCATAGTACCAAAGATATCAAACGAATTCCTATATGTACATAACTCTTTCTCAAATCCTGGTATAAGTAATATCAGTCCTTAAATGCATAGCAATAAGAGCTAAAGTATGGCATGTTCATCAATCATTCATTCATGCGAGTTTGGAGTTCGAAACTCATGCTTTGAAACGAACAATTGAAAAATTCGCATCACCGTGTTCAGGCTGAAAATTGCGATAACAAGCGTGTTGTTTGGGCATCGTTTAAATGTCGAATTAAAAACTGGACAAGATCGATTTTGAAGTGTAATTTGAGACTCAATTATACAACATATCCGCTTACAGAAGCAGTATTGAAATAATCCCTTAAACGTGAGCTTTTTTAAATAGAACGTTAATATTAATAAGCGAAAAGGTCGCCCGTAGCATATTTTTTATTATTTATATATATATTACTTATAAGGACATTTTACATAACTAAAACAGATAACAGTGTGTAACTTATTAATCGAAAACAGTAACTTGTTTAAGATATGTTGTATTTAACACTCGCTTGTACGGTGAAGGAAAACATCGTGAGGAAACCGGCATGCCTTAAATCCAATTTACAGCGTGTGTCTGACACAAAAGGCTATTGACCTCTTCTTTAATAAAATCCCAGAGGCTCTTTTATATCTGCCTTTTGATAAATTTAAGGAATATATTAAAGAAAAGCTGTGTGAAATGCTAACTATAAAGTTAACGATTATCTAGTTGATAAAAGGGCCTGGGACTAGTACTAGACAGGCTACTTCTAAATTTTGTATAATAAGTGTTGTTTGATGATTTGCTATTTTAAAAGAGTACCGAGAGTTTTTTACGACGGATTTTTCTCTCGACCTACACTCTCTGACTTCTTTGTGAGTACGGATGTCTACCTATTCAAATTTAATGAAGTGAAATAGGTGATACCTGTATCTTATGTTCCATAATAAACATGTTTTTTTGACCTTGTCGTTAAAAATAGATGATCACAAAACAGATACATGAGGCCCAGACCTTAAAGCGCGCCACTGGTGAACATAAAACAAAGTCAAAAACGATAAATATTTTTAAAATCACCCTTTCAATTAAAATATTAATCGGATGGAAACGCCGCTACCCTTTAAAGTAATGAAAATGTATATTTAACATCGTAATTGTTCTTTTATAGTCGATTAAAACATTTAATAGAGTTAAATTACTTTTCTGAAAACGCCGTTAATTGGTGGAAAGTTAAGTAGGAAGCACACAATAACAGTAATTTAACATTGGGGAAATTAATTTTTAACAAGCAATCGTGTACTTTGAGTTATTATTTTTTTTATAATTATGAAACCTGTTTCACCCAGTTTTATTCTAGTTATGTCGGTTCGCGAATATGTACTAATTGTTTTTTTATGCTTAAGATGAAGAAAATATTGTGAAAAGCCCAGCTGTGAGTCTCGAAAAATTTAGAATTAATTAAATAGTTACAGTGTCCATTTTTGCATTGATCAACAACAAAATCAACAAAAAAATTTAATTACTGTACTGACTAATGTATAAACACTTAAAATTAAATATTAAAAATTTTATTTATTGATTTCTAAAGTTGTTTTAATTTTTTTTTAATTAATAATATTTGCACATTAAACAAAGTCAACAATAATTACCTTCTGTAACTAAAATCAATTTTGAAAAACACACATTTAATATAAAAATATAATACGACGTTTTCAAATTAAGAAATACTAATACGAGGAAATGTTACAGTATAACCACTTTTGCACTCACGTAACGACTGAATTGCTATTCCATATGACACTTCACACACATCCGTCAAATGGTATGTCGCGGCTAGATTAGCTAAATGCGATGTTCAGTAAAAACTCTACAATTATAATCAATTAAAAATCTTAGTACGTACAACGTACAACGGACCAAATGTGCGTTTAAGTGTAGAAACTGAATCCATACTTTGAAATGTAACAATAATATTTACTGATTCCATTGTCTTGTATTCACCGAATCATTAAACGAGAAACAATTTTACAGATTAAAACGCAATGATTGCTATTTTACAGATTTAATTTTGTTTTAATATTTTAAATACAAATAAAAAATTAAAATTAAAAAAGGAATTGTTAAAATTTAAAAAAAAGTTGGTTATAATGGTTTATAAACCTTCATTATTGTTAATCAAGGTGACGATCGTGGAGTCGGAAGCGTTTTAATTAAAAACATTCACTATCGCTCATAAGTGATTAATATGTATTGAGTGTTTATCTCTATATATGTATATAAAATTCTCGCGTCACAATGTTCGATCCCATACTCCTCGGAAACAGTTCGACTGATTCTTATGATTTTTTATGCATATACAGTAAGTCTAAGAATTGGCTACTATCTATCTTTCAAACCCGAAGAAACAAAATTCTCCGTGTTGATAGGCGCACGCGCAACCACTAGGCACTGCTATTAATATGATTTTGATTAAACCGGCGCATCGACAATTAATTGTAAGTATGTGAAGTGGACGTAAGGGTTTTATGCGTATTAACATCATGTTTTCGACAAAAGATTGACTTGTTATCGTATTTTATTATAAGTTAACTAATCTATTATAATGTATGTTACTATATTATAGTAACATGCGCTGGAACATAAGTAACTTTAGTTTAACGAAATATATACTTACGTTACAATTTAGTTTGTTTATTTAGTAACACTTCGTTGCATAATACAATATAATACAATTATTGACAGAATTAAATGAAAAAGAGGGCAACTGGCAGCACTATTAATTTCGAGCGATCTCTTCCAGGCAACAACTGTGAATTAAAAATTAAATTAGAGAAGTGCAAATATACATAATACATATAATTATTTAGACAACAAAGGAGTATTTTTGTAAATAAATAATTAAAAATAAAAACTAAAACAAAAACAAAAACTATCCGAAATAAGTAATAGTACACATGAATCACTATAATTTTAGATCAGTTTCACATCAGTTAGTACGAAAATTAAGGATACGATGTGGAAAGGTAATGTTTGTACATTAGATAATTATTTAAAGGAAGTAGAGTAACTAGTAGGGAAGGTAAGTGTATTCCATAGCCTCACTGCAGAGTCCTTAAAGGTTTCGCCATGAAAGGAAGAGTTATGAGAACCAGCCTAGACGCTTACAGAACGCAGAGATATGGTCATACTTTCTTAGACGGAATATAAAACAGATACATAAATTTTGGAGATGATACAGTTTTTTTTTTTTTTTTATAAAACAGGGGGCAAACGGGCAGGAGGCTCACCTGATGTTAAGTGATACCGCCGCCCATGGACACTCTCAAAGCCAGAGGGCTCGCGAGTGCGTTGCCGGCCTTTCAGGAATCTCTTTTCTTGAAGGACCCTAAGTCGAATTGAATAGTTAAAAGCAGTAGTCTAGTAATTTCAGAAGATTCTGCCAGTGAGGTTTTAGTGCTTAACGCTTTAATCTAAGAAACTACAGGTTTGTTATTGTCATTTTATCAACCAGTTTATATACCACGCTACGGTCGAAATTCCGTGGAAAACGACGCAGTTCCCGTAAGAATTATTTTATACATTTTAATATAGTAAAATACTGTAATATTTTATGGGGAATACAATTCTTCACTTACAATTCTTCGCAATAGGCGTGTATTAGTGTACCTGGAGTTCACAATTACACCCGTAACAATTTGGTGCCCCTCGTTCCAAAACTCAGCATTTTGGCACTATTTGAGCGCTACCATTATTAAAAGCTACCCGTTAATATATCATCAAATCATCATAACTTAGGTTCAAGAAATGTGTATAAATTTTTTGGGATTTAAAAAAAAAACTACGTTCATTTCCCTGAGTACAATTAAAACAACAATTAACTAGTCAATAAAAATTAATTATTATTTGATAATTGATTTGTTGCCTTAATGAATGTTACAGGATGTCAAACAACGTGTTTTGACAACAATGATTACTGGAAAATTGTTTTGATTCAACACGAATCGTTTAAGGAAAGTGTTCAATTATTAATTAACAAGAGTTACCAAAAATCTACGCGGGGTTTTATTAAAGAAACAATTTTTGTTAATATTAGACTTATCACCAGTATTTAACAAGTAGGCATAATTTTATTATCAAGCGACATCTAAAAAAACGGATACACACAACTTATTCATTATTTCGACGCATATTTTAGTCTATATATCTTGGTAATTTTTTTAAATTAGCAAAAATAAAGAGTTATATCCTCTAAAGTAATATCGAAGATTGTAATTGGTACAAATTCAGTAAGCTAATGCTTCACCGCTGTATGAAGAGAAAATTCTGCCCAACATGGACATACTGTTCACACCTCTGGGAGCTCCACAGTACCAGCTCCAATCGTTGGCCCTGCTCTTTCCGATCTGCTTGATCCTTTGGCTTTGCGTAGAGAAGTTCTCACATTATCTTGCAACGCATTTATCACAAGGAGGGCTCAGAAGACTTGTTCCGACTAATATCTTCCATCATCGAACGGCGAGACAGAATGCAAAATTCGATCCTTTCGACGCCTGGTACTTCACAGTACTTTTTAAGGCACTTTCTGCCGCGCACCACCTCTTTATGGAACCAGCTGTCAGTCTACTGATACCTCTTGGTATTTTTAAACCTATCCGACTTAGGGACCTTCAATAAAAAAGAGCGTTCACCAATAGGCCGGCAATACAGGTGTCCATAGGGTTTCATAGACTTCATGACATGAAAACCTCCTTTTTATTATAAATTATGATATTAATACAAAAAAATACAAACAATGCTAAAAAAATATATTTTACGCTTACAAAAATAAAACTATATTGTCTAATTCGCATTTACTACTTCAGAAATATCTCATATCTTCACTGTCATTATCTTGCTACGACGACAAGTCACCTGCAATACAATATATCTGGAATTGCACACTCTGAGCTGCATCTAAAAGACATAATTATAACGTCACATGAAATACAATATTTTTAGCAATTCCTCCTCAGTATCGATTATATAAGTGTTTATGTATGTTAAAGGATTCCAGATATATTCAATTTATTCACCTTGATTTATTGACCTACGTGTTTGCGTGTTGTTTGCACAGTAATGTAAGTGCATTCTCCTATTACACCGTACCTTGCTGTTAGAGGTAAAACATTTAGTTTTCTTAATTATTTATATTTTTTTTTCATTAATTACAATAATTAACTGCTTTAACATGTGACTTGATTGCATGTGCTTACAAATATTTTGTTCCATTGACGGAGAGTTTATTGCAATTCATCTCGTCCGTTCTATACCATTGATTTGAAAACAGAAAATGTAAATTTAGAAGCATTATTTTTATTACAGACGTTTATATATCATATGAATTTATGCCTAGGTCATAATAGATAGATATTTTCCTTTAAGAACACTAATTGAAGTATGGTTATCAGAATTTAATATTAATTATATTATCTATGGTCTACTTACTATATTTTGATAATAAATATATTATAATAAAATAATATACTTTATTTTTAGTAATCGCAATATACATAATATAATGGAGTGGCTGTGTGAAGTCGAGACGGCCTATCCCGAATATATATTTTTTTATGTTTGAAAATAAACCAATGCTACTTAGGAATCATGTAGAAATATAATAATAAAATAATTGGTCTAGTATTTTATATTTTATTCGTTGTAAACAAAAAAAGTACACATCTATATTATTATAATTAATAAATTCCTTTAAAAATATACCCGATTCCAAAATGCACTGAAAAGTATTTAATTTACTAAATTCACATTATTTTATTATTTCTATTGATTGCTTTTGTATTACCAAGAGAATAAAATGTACGAAAATTTATTTATTATAAACGGGGTACGAAGATTTCTTTTAAATTTCGGCTGAACAATACTGGTTTTTAGATAACTGTTGTAACATTTATTATAAACATAAACGTTTTTTAATGAAATACAAATTGCGTTTCACTTAAAAACATTTCTGTTCACTTGAAATATTAATGAAAATATATATTTTGTCTCCATTATTTACTGAATAAATCTTAACAATCGTAATGGCTTAAGGAATTAACAGATTTCGTGAAGATAAAATGTTGTTACGTCTAATCTAATTTAAACTTTTAAGATAAGCGTATATTACTTAACTCGTTTTTTAATTCGTTGTTCTAATTCCTGTAAACTATAGATCAGGTGAAGGACCTCAGTGAAGGCAAGTATGCTGGCCCTGGTACTGCTGGATCTACAGAGTAGAGCCTCCAGCAGGTCAGCTACCAGCGGGAAATGGGACAAAGCAGCGGTATAACTTTTAAGACACATTTTGGGTCTCAGCCAGTGTAGTGAGTACTACAGCCCTGCGATTCTGTAACTCACTTTTCGAACTCATAAACAATAAACTACAAGCTCCCACCTTTTCAGAATGCCAAATCATAAACTGACTGCTTCACGACTGATTTGAGAGCGACCGCCGACGCAAAAACCGCTGAGTGAGTTCGAAAAGTGAGTTACAGAATCGCAGGGCAGTTCACATATTTGTACTTTATGGAACTAAATTCATCGTTTAGCTGTAACATATTAAGTGCCCCTATAATGCATGGGCATTATAAATAGATTCGCAGGGGAGCCTGCCCATTATTGGCAATCACATTGAACGACCTTGCACCTCAATATTTAACGATTCGGGTCAAGTTGTTTAAAGTAGACAAATTTTTTTTTTTTTAAAGGTTATATTTTTGATAAATATTATTATGTGGCACTTAGTAAGAGACAGTAGTACTCTTTGTGCGAAAGGAGAACCAGCGTGGCGGTTATGTGAACGAATCAATTATATTTCTTAGATGTTTAATACAAATACCAAAACAAATCTTCTAAGCATTATGAATATTGGTTACTAATTTAAAAAAATATAAAGGCATGCATACATAAGTTTGTTTGTATGTTCTGCATTTTCTACCGCATTTACCATGGAGAGTGTTCACGTTGAGAGGAGTTGTTCGGATTTCTGCAGCTGAGTTTCATCATCGTATGTCGAGGCAGAATACAAAATTCCACACAACTGAGCGATTCTTAAGGCAATTTCTGTTACGCACCACCACTATGTGGAACCAGCTGCCCACTGAAATATTTCCGAACCAATTCGACTTAGGGTCCTTCAAGAAAAGAGCGTACCAATTTTCAAAAGGACGGCAACGCAATCGCGAGCCCTCTGGCATTGAGAGTGTCCATGGGCTATCACTTAACATCAGGTGAGCTTCCTGCCCATTTGCCCCCTATTCTATAAAAAAAATAAATCACTGAAATATTTCAATCCATCAAGAAACATACTTTTATATTTGTTGTACAAACAAAGTGACCAAGTTGCGGAAGTTAAAAAATTGATTATCGTAAAAGCATGGAATCTTCATGTCATCTCTTTGAAGACGTTTTTGCAGATAACGTGAGGTTTTCATCAAATTAATGAGTGTGGATTAGGTGCTAATCACATTAGGAGATTACATAACTGACGCGCCTCCTCTCGTGAGATACCGCTTATCACCTACTTGACAAATCCTTGGATTGAAATACCATTATAATTAGGAATCTAAATATGTGGTTCCTTGAATAAATTATAACAACGTTTGATGTGCCTTTATAATGAAAATCTATAGAGATACAAATAATATAACAATGATTCAATAGCTCAATGTGTTTTGAAGTTATACTTCTTTAGGCGCGTTATGAAAAATTTATGAGAGTGAAATTTTACGATGAGCGCGCACAGTGACACAAAATTAACAGAATGAAGTTGCCCACGGAAGATGCTACGGCATTGGACATATTTTAAAAACAACATTCGAATAATAAATATTTATTTATTTAATTTTCAAATGTAAACTGAACTTTATTTACTATAATGACTCCTTTTCCAGTCTTTGATTATTTAATTGTAATTAATTATTTGCATGCAATCAAAAACTATTTTTAATAATGCCAAAGAAGTATATCTTCTTACGCGCGTACATAAGTACACGCACCCTTTTTATAGAACAGAGGGCAAATGGGCAGAAGGCTCACCTGGTGTTAAGTGATACCGTCGCGATATAACCTACAATGGACCAAATATGCGCCTAAGTGCGGAAACTGTGTCCACCCTACTAAGTGATACTTGGACACTTTTAATCCCAGAGGGCTCGCAAGTGTGTTGCCGGCCTTTTGAGAATTCGGCTCTTTGCTTGAAGGACCCTAAGTCGTATGTTTGGAAGTTCTTAAGTGGATCTGTTTCCACAGTGGTAGTACAATAACTGCCTTAAGAAAAGCATGAATTGCTGTGTCAGTGTCTCGGGGTGGACTGCGGGGCGCAGTGGAGAGCTGGAGCACTGAGGCGCGCCGGCCCGTAATAACAATTAGTTATGTAAAATATTAAATTAATGTGATTTTGTCTTTTTTTTTAATGGATTACGTGGCTTGCGAAAAAATATATCGTGTAAATTTTAAAATCATGTTCTATATTCATTTTCGTTATAAAATGAATTTAAAGTGTAGTGGCTATGTTTGGATTTTTTTCCTATCAAGCGAAGTTATTTAAATCGTGTATTGATCTTTCAAATGGATACATAACTCCACCACATATATTTTTTTCCATTCGTCCTACTTCAAAAAACGATGACGAAAAATGAAAACAAACAGTGTACTTTTTTGGAGTTCGGCGATCGGTCCTTAAATATGCTCAATATGGCATATACTGAGATGGCTTGGTACATAATATAATAACAAATATAATACTTTTACACGATTCAATACATAGGTTGATCTTATATATTTGCAGTGGTATAATTGTAGGAATAGGCATAATAGACACAACACTGTACCTGTAAAGATAAAGACTATTAGATTTGCTTAGTAGACTCGCAAAGCGTAAGCCTACTTCCGAAAGATTTTAGAATTTCCTAAGTAGAAATTCCATGTACAGACTTAACTCCAACTCTAAGATTATAGTAAAATAAGGTTTATATTAATTTATACATAAGGAATAATAATTTAATTTTTATCATAAAAACATACTAAAGGTTGATTTGTCGAAGCAATGGAAAGGTTTTCTTTGTTTTTTTTATATTCTTTCCTGTTTAGACAATCTATTTGTTATCAAATAGTTACAACCTTTTTCAATGTTGATCTCAGTATCAATGATGTTAAATTGTAATACTTAGGGTCTGTTTCACAATGTATGGATAAAGTACCAAATAGCTATGCAACACATAAATTATTTGTAAGATAAATTGTGCCATTTGACATTCATCGGACGCATAGCTTATGATGGACTTTATGTGACGAATAGCGCTATCTGACGTGAAACGCAACAATAGTGTTTATCCTACCAATAAGTAATAAATAGCTAATTTGGAACTTATGTAGAACTTATACGTACATTGTGAAACAGACCCTTATTGTACAAGTTTAGTTATTGAAAATGAAATTTAATTTAATACAAAAAATACCAAATTAAACCGGAAAATACCGACCGGAAATAATCGCAGTGACAAGGGGTGAGATTCCGGGGCATTTCCGAGATTCAAATTCCTAAAAGACCCCTTTTGTTGCCGTGGTCTGTAGACCAAAATAAACACGACTTTTCTGACAAAAAATGCCCCACATTTTCACACCAAAGAAAAACACTTCCGTTGTGAAAAACACTTCTAGCTGTATGACGTATGTGTTCATAAAAATATTCTTATACGAGTATAGCTTATAACTCATGCATGGTACTTGTTTACTGACTTCAAAAACAAATAACTTGGCGATTTAAAAGAGGCGGAGAGTTTATTGCCAGTTCTTCTCTTCCGTTCTACGCCCTTGATTTGAGAACTGGCAGTAAATGTAAGATTAGACGCGTTTAATATATATTTCTTTTTTGACGTTCATAAGTGTACATTGTGTTACCAATAGTCTAGTCGACAAGTTGAAAATGGAACAAAATAGAGATACTACTCTTAAAATTATGTGCGATAGCTCATTGGATCCGGAATGACGTCTAGAAAAATGTGCTAAAAGCGTGTATTAGCACATAAAAAATTGCAAAAGTTATAGACCATTAAAGATGAAAAAATAATGGCATTTAGTTTTTTGCCAATATTTAAGAAACTATTAATATTTAAGAAATTTCAAATAAAGATTCTGAAAGAGGAGGAAATTTCTAATAAAAAACTCCTGACTCCCAGAACTCTATCTCCATTATTTATAATGTTAATTTAACGCTGAAAATAGGTCTGCGGTTGACATTTTTAGGATTCGCGCGTGGCGTCAAAAGCGACTACGGCACATTAATCAATTTATTTAAGGTATTGAATATTTTTTTTTAAATTTGAAAAAATTATGGTGTGTTCTGAACACTATAATTAATTTATTCCCGTTGAAAATTTTACTTAAAGTTAATTTTTCAACAAGTTAAATAATTGTTAACTAACGAAATTTTCTCGAACGACCGTCTTAATTGTAAGTGAAAAAAAATGTTTAAATAATGGTCGTAAAAATATTTTGCTTCGTAGAGCCTTTCTTACATACATAGTTAACAAGATCGTGCCATAAAAGTTAAAAAAATATTTATACTTTGTTTATAACAATTTTTTTACTTAAACAAAAACTTAAAAATCCATGTAATGATGTTAAAAAAATTTTTTTTTTTCTAAATCATCATATAATCGTTTTTTTATTAATACAAGATATTTATTGATTTGCAAAAAAAAAAATTCCCGCCATTTGTTGATAATTTTTTTTTAAACAAATTGATTAAATCAATATTTTTTTAAAAAATTTTAACACAACTTTATTACATTAAAAATTTTATGATTTTTAAAAAAAAAAATTTTCCTTAATAACAATTTTTAATTGTTTATAATCGTTTTTTTTTATTTTCTATTGTTTAAATAATTAGTTAAGAATTTTTTTTTCCCTAAAAATCATAAATCACAGTCTTCTATAAAGTAACAGAAAAAATTTTTTTTTTAATCAACAATTCTATTGTTTATTAACTTACCAATTTGTTATAAACAAATATTCAACTTTTGTTTATTTTTTTTCTAAAACTTCTAAAATTAACAAAAACAACCATATATAACAAAGTATAGAAAAAAAATTTTTTAATTTTAAATAAAAGTAATATTCATGATAATCAAAAAATTTACAAAAAAAAAATTTCTATACTTTGTTATATATGGTTGTTTTTGTTAATTTTAGAAGTTTTAGAAAAAAAATAAACAAAAGTTGAATATTTGTTTATAACAAATTGGTAAGTTAATAAACAATAGAATTGTTGATTAAAAAAAAAATTTTTTCTGTTACTTTATAGAAGACTGTCAATTATGATTTTTAAGAAAAAAAAATTTCTTAACTAATTATTTAAACAATAGAAAATTAAAAAAAACGATTATAAACAATCAAAAATTGTTATTAAGGAAAATTTTTTTTTTAAAAAATCATAAAATTTTTAATGTAATAAAGTTGTGTTAAAATTTTAAAAAAAAATATTGATTTAATCAATTTGTTTAAAAAAAATTTATCAACAAATGGCGGGAATTTTTTTTTTTGCAAATCAATAAATATCTTGTATTAATAAAAAAACGATTATATGATGATTTAGAAAAAAAAAAAATTTTTTAACATCATTACATGGATTTTTAAGTTTTTGTTTAAGTAAAAAAATTGTTATAAACAAAGTATAAATATTTTTTTAACTTTTATGGCACGATCTTGTCAAGTATGTATGTAAGAAAGGCTCTACGAAGCGAAATATTTTTACGACCATTATTTAAACATTTTTTTTCACTTACAATTAAGACGGTCGTTCGAGAAAATTTCGTTAGTTAACAATTATTTAACTTGTTGAAAAATTAACTTTAAGTAAAATTTTCAACGGGAATAAATTAATTATAGTGTTCAGAACACACCATAATTTTTTCAAATTTAAAAAAAAATATTCAATACCTTAAATAAATTAATTAATGTGCCGTAGTCGCTTTTGACGCCACGCGCGAATCCTAAAAATGTCAACCGCAGACCTATTTTCAGCGTTAAATTAACATTATAAATAATGGAGATAGAGTTCTGGGAGTCAGGAGTTTTTTATTAGAAATTTCCTCCTCTTTCAGAATCTTTATTTGAAATTTCTTAAATATTAATAGTTTCTTAAATATTGGCAAAAAACTAAATGCCATTATTTTTTCATCTTTAATGGTCTATAACTTTTGCAATTTTTTATGTGCTAATACACGCTTTTAGCACATTTTTCTAGACGTCATTCCGGATCCAATGAGCTATCGCACATAATTTTAAGAGTAGTATCTCTATTTTGTTCCATTTTCAACTTGTCGACTAGACTACAATATGAATAAATGATATTGACATGACTTTTTGACTTCAAAAATCCCAAAGGACATTCAAAAGACCTTTATACTTTCAATACATCTTACTTTTTTAATATTAAAGAAGAAACATATTTAATACTTTTAAATGGATTTTGGAGTCGTTTATATTTTTAAAAGGAACATTGTTTTCGCTATCCTGGTGATCCGATACTAAGGAAAAGTTTTATAATCCGTTTTATAACTTGCGTAAATTTCTCACCCGTGATTATCATTGTTGATACGACGAACTTTGACTAGAATAAAATATATCCTTCGGTTTGTGCCCTAGCGGGCAAGTCAAAGAAATATAACATTGTTTGGTTTTCGGGAGGGTTATATATACCAGTGAGCGCTAAATTAACACACATGCACATTGGTTCAGGATGTCCTTCTGACATATATTTCGGTATTATAAACTACTATTCTTAAAGGGTTTCTCTACATATCGCTAAACATAATGTTAGTAATATAATAGGTATTCTACAATTATGCGGTCCTCAAAGGATATAGGAAAACCTCTACAGCCATTGGGTTTGTGGTTAGCTCAACTCAGGCTTCGCGTCAAACTCACCTGTAAGGAATATTGGCAAGTGACAGCTGACAGCTGACGTATGACATATGCCGTCAAGTGACTGCATTGACCACTGATTGGTTATGTCTGGAACACGGGAAGTATATCAACATATCTTATTTTGAATCCTAAAGCTCTTAGGCGTGAATAGGGCTACCAACTAGGTATGAAACAGGGCAACTATTGCTGCCGCGATCGTTTACAAATTTGCTTGAACACACGTATGTGTTGTATGTTGTTACCAGTTGCCGTAAAGACTGACATGTTTAGTTTAACATTTGTATTTTTTAGGTTACTGTTTGTGTATTGTGTAAATGTTTATGGGGAAGATAAGGTGTTATATATTTATTTTGTATATTATGACAGAAGATTAGAATTAAGTAATTCTTTATTCTAACTAGCGATTCAAAGGGGGAACGCTGCCAGTATCTTCGGAACCTTGCCTAAAGGGACTCCTTTTATTAATATATTTTAGTTTATGTTAAGGTTAGTTATTTATTTCAATGTATTACATATATATTATTATTATATAGACTCAACAATCGAGCCTTTAATATCATACAAATTATTTACAATCATGTCAAAAGATTTGAACATTTAAACTTGGACCAGAAACAAGAATAAACGAAAATCATTAAACCTATTGAGAATACAAACCTGACCTAATATAATGAGAGTGTATGTTAGAATGTGTCGGTGTGTCTCATACACGGGGGTGCTTATTTAGCGCTATGGATATCTTTAATTTTACTTTCAACATTCTATATATGTCGAGGCTTAAATAACCTTCAATAATAAAGACGTCTTCGTACGTTTATTTATGTTCTGAAATCAAATTGTCAACCAATCGTGATTTTATAATTATCGGTTGAGTTTATTTGAGTTGCGATACACCTTGCATTACAAACGTAAACAATGTACAAATAGTTTAGTTTCTATCATCTGATAGGACTATATACATATATTTGGAGATAGGGCCGCATTGGACAGTCGAGAGACATGGGCACTCCCTGCTACTCAAGATTAAAAAATCAATATTTTAATTAATAAAACTAATACCAATTACGAACAGAAACAGATAAATATCTATAACTATATATATAGATACTAATGTTGAGAAGCGTGGTGAAAACTTTAATGAAACCGCATTTAAACTTATTAAAACTACGTTAATTAATCAACCTCGCCGCATTCGTATGTGGGACAGTACTTTGATAATTGTAGTTGTTATTGACAATTTATTTTTCTAATTATATGTCGCTGTAGCTTTAAGATCTCCACTAGTAGGGGAGATAGGGGAGGTTTGGACAGTCAGGAGACATAGCCTTTCCCTATTCGTTAGGTTGGTAGTATAGTTTTTCCACTGACAATACTGTTCATGCATTAACTGTGATTTCGTTCCGTTGTCAAACACATACATTATTTTTTTATTTAATTATTAACACTTCGTTGCAAAAAACAATAAATCAACACAATACAAAAAAAAATTATAAGGGATGCAACGGGCGGCCTTATCGCTAATAAGCGATCTCTTCCAGGCAACCCTAGTTAAAGAAAGAACTAAAAAAAAAGAAGAAGATACATTAGCCACATTTTTAGATTAGACGTCGGTCAGTGTAAATATTTTGTTATGGTTTCAAAGTAAATTAACGAAGAATATGTATGGTATGTTATTTTTCATCTTTTTCCAGTGCAAACTTACAAATTATTTAAGTTGTTCTCTTTATGCCTATTAATGTATTAATGTATGTTTTCTGTTTCATATATATACTAGTGGACCCGACAGACGTTGTCCTGCATGACATGTTCAGTGATATACACACTCACAGAAGAATTATATATATAAAGATTGTTTATCTATGTAATCTGTTGGCTTTTGGCTTGTTGGCTTTTTTATATTGTCTAAGTGTTTTGTTTTATTATTTTTGTATGTTAGCTGTAAGATTACTAATAAATATAGAAGTGTTTTTTTTAGATTTCATTGAGATGAAATTTTATTGTAATTATTGACAAAGTCATTGATTTTTAACAGACTTTTGAGACGGATGAGAAGGTTATCAATTCGACATCAGAACAGAATTATCTAACAAAATGTTGAAAAGTCCAATCAACCATAATTCTTCTACCTCAAATTAACTAACATTTGGCTAAATTTTATGAAGATTGGATTCATTATTTCATAGAAATTCGCGAAGGCACAATCAACGTTTTTTATTTAATTTTAAATAAGACAAGCAACGTAAACATTATAAACACAAAGAAAATGATGTTCTCGTTCAATTATTACCGCTTTTAGAAGATTTTCATCTTATTTCCTTAATGTGCTTGCAAGTGAGCTCGAGAAAACATCAGTAAAGAGACGAAACAAATAATAAATTAACTTCCTAAGTAGCCGCGATTATATACAACAACTGCCCAAAATATTCACAATTTTAAAATTGAGACTTATACTCATTACGTTAAGGTTCAAATTTGAATATTTACCTCTGGTAAGTTTCATCCATTAGCCATGCTCTTAAACTTAGCAGATCCTTTATTCCCATAACGTGAAGAGCACTATCGTCCATTGAAACGCCCTGTTCGTGTCTTAAAATAAAATAGAATATTCTCTTGATAGCCACATCTTGGTTCATACAATATTTATGTGAGAGAAACACAAAATGTCGATTACTTGAAATGTGAGGAATGGATGACAGGAGAATTGATTAAATGATTTCGTCTGTAGGTATGTATAAATCTGTGCCATATTTTTCGTCTATCGAGCAACCCACGCTTTTTCACAATAATACCAGTATTTTTTGTTCATTACCATTTTCAGCCTAAATTAGGAATTATTTTTCACTTTTTAGTTTCATGTGCTTTAAAAGCGTGTTTTTTAGTTTTTTTAAACTATATTTATTTTTTAGTTTATTTTTTTCATTTTTTTTTCGGATTATTGCATTGTCATCGATCTTTGACAGGTGTGCAAAGTTTGAATTAAATCTGTCCGTTAAAATCGAGTCCAAAGGAGTCGGTTACATACATACATACATACATACATACATACAGATGAAGCTAATACAAAGCGTGTAAAAAGATATTAAGAGAACTGTCAGATATATTTTGGTGTATTTTTATACGTCTTGGAATTGTTTCAGCAGAGAGAAATCAGTCACCCACGTCGTCTTGGAATGCGTGGCTTGGGCGTCCTAATGAACAGAAATCCTCGGAGCAGTGAGGTCGCTTCGTGAAGCCTGAGAAGTGCCCAGGAGACTTCTGTGCTTCAGGAAGGAGCTAGGCTGGCTTTAAGTACAGCGTCTAAGTTTTTTTTTATGTAATAGGAGGCAAACGGGCAGGCACCTGATGTTAAGTGATACCGCCGCCCATGGACACTCACAATGCCAGAAGGCTCGCAAGTGCGTTGCCGGCCTTTCAAGAATTGGTACGCTCTTTTCTTGAAGGACCCTATGTCGTATTGGTTCGGAAATACTTCTGCGGGCAGCTGGTTCCACATAGTGGTGGTGCGCGGCAAAAACTGCCTTAGAAAACGCTCAGTTGTGGAACGTCGGACGTCGAGGTGATACGGATGGTATTTTGTATTTTGCCTTGACGTCCGATGATGAAACTCAGCTGCAGGTATTAATCCGAACAACTCCTCTGAACACTCTCCATGGTAAATGCGGTAGAAGATGCAGAGAGACACCACATCTCTACGCAACGCCAAGGGATCAAGCCGCACGCATTGAATTTAAAGTTCTCAGAAATGACATATTAGGAATTGTAAAGTGATAACGCAGGGTTAAATATAAGGATTGTGGAGGGATTTTGAGAAGTTTTCTGTTCTTAAAACTATTTGTCTCTAAAGGAATTTGTGAAAGATCTTGCTGCTTAAACAATTTTAAGATTTCATATCTCCGTCTTTACCACGGATTATTTTAATATTTTCGTCGCGGATTTTATATTTTTCCTTTGTTTGTGTCTAAATACAAGGATGGAAAGAAAATTTAATAGTACTTTTATGACAAGAAATTGTGTCTTATGTATCCGACTGTAGCATGTACAACATCAAATTCAGTTTAATTTATATAATATTAATATTTTTTTGAGTGTTGTTATGGCCTAGTGGCTTTAGCGTGCATCTCATCCCTCTGGTTGTAGGTTCCATCCCCGGCTGTGCACCAAGGACTTTCTGTCTATGTGCGCATTTAACATTCGCACGTGTAGTGAAGGAAAACATCGTGAGGAAACTGGCTTGCATTAGACCGAAAAAGTCAACG
Organism: Pieris napi; assembly: GCF_905475465.1. Lineage (NCBI taxonomy): Eukaryota > Metazoa > Arthropoda > Insecta > Lepidoptera > Pieridae > Pieris > Pieris napi. The sequence continues at coordinate 9,680,226 of NC_062254.1, forward strand.
GCGTGTGTCAGGCACAGGAGGCTGATCACCTACTTGCCAAATTGACAAATGATCATGAAACAAATACACAAAAGCTGAGGCCCAGACCTAATAAGGGTTATAGCGCCACTGGTTTATTTTGCTTTTTTATTTCCTTTGTTTCCAAAATTAGGTTAAAATTTAAGGTACGGTCCGGACTTATCTATCCTCTGGCTGCGTGCGATGACCATCCGCGATTCTTAGTGTGCCTGTCACATTGCGGAAAGGCTGAAACTGTCCGACTCATTAAAGTTCTTACGTAACAATTTATTAATTATGTTTCACATTTGTTTAATTAGTTTTGCAATTTATCTTACTTACTTTACAATTTATCTTTAATCAAATGAAAAGGAGGGACTGGTGACCTTATCGCTTTCGGGCGATCCTTTCCAGGCAACCACTATTATGTTTCCTTACCAGAGTTGCGCAAATGAAACCAACATTATATAGACAAGTCCGCAAGTTTTTTTTTTTCATTTTCTAGACATAAAACTGAAGAGACCCTTGGTCCGTGGGGTCCTAGCGCCATACGGCTTTTAAAGGAAACAAGGAAATAGCAAAAAGGTTAGTCGATATCACAGGAGACCGAAGAGCTGGCAGCTACCTCGAAAAAATAATTAGTCTAGATATTCAAAGGGACGCTGCCAGTATCTTCGGAACCTTGCCTAAATGTACTCCTTTAAATAATAAATTTTAGTTATTATATTTTAAGGTTATTTATTGTATTTTTATAAATCAATTAAAAGGCAAGTCTTGAAAAAAACTGCAAAGTATTTGTTTGGTGAACGCGTTATTTCAGAAGTTACTCGTTCGAATTTAAAAAAAATATTTTGTATCGAATAATCCATTTATCGAGAGAGAGGCTTTAGACTCCATAACACCGAATTAACGCTGATTTAACCACGAGGCACAGCTTATTTAAAATATTTAATATTTTGGTAAATACATAAGTATCTTCAAACAATTTAAGGGCTTTTAAACGTATTAAGTATTGATAAGTTAATAAAGCTTGGTTGTTTTGAATAAGGAAATTATTAATTGAGTATTTCTAAAGTGCTATCAACGGTTTCACAAGATAAATATTGGACAATATTTTGCTTATAAGACCTATTCAGTATTTGTTTGACACCATTAAGGTAAGGTTCTTTCAAAAGAGTCTTCAGTTGCTTAGCAGCAGACTCGATATAAATAATGGAAAATAAACAAAACATATTATTTTTAAAATTTTAAAATCCCACACACATCTATCAAAATATATAATGTTATCTGTATTCATTTTTGTAGTAAATATACTATGATGGTTGATAAAAATCGCTTAACATGTAGTATTCTAGTATAATACTCTTTGTTCCTTATTATAATATTATTATTTAAAATTCAACGCTGTGGACAGAATGAATTTTTACTTCGATTTTTAATGTTAGTAAACCAATATATAAACAACGAAAGTTTATACAAATACTAGCTGACCGGGCAAACATCGTTTTGCCATGTATATAATTTACAATAAAAAAATAGGGGTTGATCGTAGAGGGGTAGAAATTGAGGATTGTATGTATTTTTGTATGTTGTATCATAAAAAAATAGAAATTAAAAATTTTGTCTAAAAATAAAAAAAACAAAAAATTTCATCAAAATCGGTCAAGCCGTTTCGGAGGAGTATGGCAACGAAAACTGTGACACGAGAATTTTATATATTAGATATATCAGGTCACAGGTATACCCTATACCTACATACTATATATGTATATATTTTTTTGCAAAAGCTTACCAACGCTCTGCACACTGATACATTGATACCTATGAAAAATAAAATACAATAATTAATGTATCAAACACATCAACTCATAAATTATAAAAGCTAAAGAAAAATTTATTTCAAAGTATAAAGGGAGCAACTATGGATATACAGACCATGATAAGGTATATTAAAAGAAAATATAAATAATTTGTTATATGTAATTACGACTTGATGAATAATGATGATAGTACGTACTTAGTTCCATTATTTTCAAAAATCGCGCGTTGGCGGCACAAAGTTTACCCGCCTTAGACCTTAGTTTATATTGCTTATAGCTAGAAACATGTCAAAATTCCTACGAAATAATAATTGTTTCCGGTGCGCATAAAATATCTGATCGCTTGTATAAATCATTGGTAAAACAATTCCGAAAATATACCCTGTGCCCGAAGGTAACACATAATAATTAATTGTAATTAATAGAGTAGTGTTGGCCTAGCAGCGTGCGACTCTCATACCTGACGTCGTAGGTTCGATCCCCGGCTGTGCACCAATGGACTTTCTTTCCATGTGGGCATTTAACATATTTTGCTCAAACGGTGAAGGAAAACATCGTGAGAAAACCGACATGTCTTAGACCCAAAAAGTCGACAGCGTGTGTCAGGCACTGGAGGCTGATTACCTACTTGCCTATTAGATTTAAAAAATGATCATGAAATGGATTCAGAAATCTGAGGCCAAGACCTAAAGAGGTTGTAGCGCCACAGATTTTTTTGAAAATAATTAATTTAATTTAGACATTGTCTTCTAACACTTTTACACATAATAACAACTTTGTGGTGAAAATATTCTGCATCGAGAGAAAAACCGAGCCACTAAGTGTATTATCTTGCGTTCAATATAATGTAAACTTAACTATAATGGCAATAACGTAATCTTATAAGAAACTTTGTCGGATATTAGCTGGTACATTTGCATTATTTCATTATGTTAATAGGCAACAAGCTTATATTAGGATATAGTATAAACATGCAATAGTTCTCAAATAGTTAACATGTTTTACTGTTTATGTATTCATTAATTATGTTTATTTATTTTATATATTAACACTTCGTTGCATGTACAGTAGTATAATTTACATTATTAAACAAAAAGGAGGGCAACAATAAATCAAAAAAAATTCAATACTTGTAGAATATTTTTATATTTACTAATGTCGGACATTCTACGTAAATTATGTTACGAATTTAAAAATGTATTAGATATATATTCGTTGTAAAGTAAAATCTGTATATTGATTAGATTATTTTGATAACAAAAATATATCTATAGTCCGACTTAGTAAACGTTCCACTAACATGAGACCGGTAGCTACGCCGCTTTAATAATTATATCATATAATTAAAGCTTCAATAATATAAGCATAACTTACTTGGCCTTTGACTTAATGTATCCTATGAGCCCTGTCTTGCGATTCTGTTCTGTAGTTCGAAAAGTAAGTTACAGAATCGCAAGGCTGGAATCAGAGGGCGTCCATAGTGACCCATTATCCGTTTTCGGTCTTGGACTCCTCATTTCACCTCACTCCAAATCATTTCACCTCACTTCCCCTCATCTAAAAATAAAAAGCGTGCATTAAAAAACATTCCAATGACACAGTAAAAAAAATTAACCAACGTTGGAAAATCTTTTGAAAGCTCACTAAGCTCCTACAAGCTATTTGTAGCGTCCCGTTTTTATGAAATTCTGCATCCGGTCGCATTCAGTGTTGAGGCTTCAGAATTTCTGTTTATCTCTATACAGAAAAGGATAAAACCACCTTATTAAAGCGGAGTATTAAATAATAGTAAAGAAAACTTATTTTAAAATATGTAGTTCATGAACGCATCCAATGTTATTACTTAAATTAATCAATAGTATGTATTTTGGCTCGTTCTTCATCTTCATAGAGTAATATATTACTATGTTACCTATAGTCCCTTAGTTGGCTAGTCCGTCAACTTGCATTCGAACATTGCATGTAAAATATATTCCCATATAAAAACGCATTTTTAATAACAATGCCATAATAATATGAAATTGTCTATTTTTTTATGTAATAGGATGCAAACGCGCATTAGACTTACCTGATGTAAAGTGATACTGCTGCCCATGGACACTCACATTGCAAGAAGACTCGAAAGTGCGTTGCCGGCCTTTTAAGAATTGGCACGGTGTAACGACGGACGTCAAGGTAATACGGTAATGGTATTTTGTATTCTGCTTTGACGTCCGAAAAAGAAACTCAGCTGCAAGTGTTAGCCTGAACAACGAGTTCGTCATGTATAGGTATAATTTCAATTCAAATTTAATTGTATTTAACTAATGTCATACATTAAAACACGCATCACAATTTTACTTCGAATTTTAAAATTCTTTGTAAGGTAGCTGGGTCAACGGTATTCTTTAAATAATAGACAATATTATTGTCATTCTATATTCACCACTCACGTACAGCAAAATATTTAATGCTAAATCATTAAATTCTACTATTGCTATGCTCATAAAATGCTAGAAGATAGTGCCTGCGTCTCTCGGGGCGTAACTTCAACGACTTCGGTAATCGCCTCGCTTATAAACTAAGAAACACCTGAGTAAGCAAAATGTACAGCCTTGGTTTGAACATAAATTATATTAACTACGTGAGTGATTATCACATACAACTTTTTAGATCCTCTAATGACGTATTATTTTTTGTAAACTATATTTCATAATTGATATTATTTAGGTTTTACTGAAGAACCATGTGTAACTTAGTCCAGATATTAAAATACGAAAAATCTTTTATCGTAACGAAGTTCCATACGGCAGGCTTGGAGGACATAGGGGTTTTGCTGCGCGATCGAACTGAAAAAAATGTGATAGTAAAACCGTAAGAAAAAGTCCGTGGAATAAAACCGTTAAATGAGACGTGCGCAGGCGCGACAATCGTATACACAAGCTAGTATTGCGCAATATTTTTTAGTCTGTGTTTCGTCGCCAAGGAGGACACACGCGTGCACGCTTCCCAAAAATGGTAGAAAAAGATAATACGAAAGTTAAGGAAAGAGAGTTTATCGTTGTTTAGTCGTTGAAATGGTGGTATTGCTTCCCTCATGTTTGTATTTTTTTCTCAAGTCTTTTAAGAGATTTGCAAACTGTGTTAATTCTACTTCGTTCCTACCTGGTGTCCCACGATACCACATCTTTGGTTTTAGTAACTTTAATTTTCTCAAGAATCGTCGGCGTCATGTCAACAGTACGAGTCAAATGAGAACGACCAGAGGCGACGTTTCTCGCCTTCATTACCGGGCTGAAGTGGACATTAAAATGTATTTTATGTAAATTTCATGAATAAAGATGAGAGCGAATAGTGGTTATTACAATCAACGCGTTTAAATTTAATTGTATTTGTTGTAAACTACTTTTGGATTAACGTAATAAAGTTATATTTTTTAAAGGAAATATTATGTATTGATTTGTAGAATGTGTACGATTTACAACCGTACAGGTATTGCAATGTAAATGACACCATGCAAAATGATTTGCTTGTGTGTTCATTTCCATTATATCTTATTATTTCACTTCAGTTAGTCGGCATTCAGACTTCGTACCGGGCGCGACTCTTAATCTTATCTCACCCCACTAGTTTAGTCCATTGCTCATAAAATAAATAATTATCCCATTAAATATCTTGATAATTTATCCCAACCCCGAACATTGGTCCTTCGAGCCATTAGTCGTATTTTTGGCAGGATCAGGGCGCGTGTGCTTTCGCAATATTTTTTTGCTTAGTGTGTGTGTTATACTGATACCTGCGTATCAAAAGAATACATCTAGAACTACGATTTTTGGATACACCTCCTTTATCCTAATCACATTGCTTTAGAAAGGCAATATACCTCACCATTTGTACACCTCGTGACCTCGGTGCCTTAGAAGGGCACTACATCTCTTCACTTCGTGACCTCGGTGCCCTAGGAAGGCACTACATCTCTTCACTTCGTGACCTCGGTGCCCTAGGAAGGCACTACATCTCTTCACTTCGTGACCTCGGTGCCCTAGGAAGGCACTACATCTCTTCACCTCGTGACCTCGGTGCCATAGGAAGGCACTACATCTCTTCACCTCGTAACCTCGGTGCCTTAGAAGGGCACTACATCTCTTCACTTCGTGACCTCGGTGCCCTAGGAAGGCACTACATCTCTTCACTTCGTGACCTCGGTGCCCTAGGAAGGCACTACATCTCTTCACCTCGTAACCTCGGTGCCTTAGGAAGGCACTACATCTCTTCACCTCGTAACCTCGGTGCCTTAGGAAGGCACTACATCTCTTCACCTCGTAACCTCGGTGCCTTAGGAAGGCACTACATCTCTTCACCTCGTAACCTCGGTGCCTTAGGAAGGCACTACATCTCTTCACCTCGTAACCTCGGTGCCTTAGAAGGGCACTACATCTCTTCACTTCGTGACCTCGGTGCCCTAGGAAGGCACTACATCTCTTCACCTCGTGACCTCGGTGCCATAGGAAGGCACTACATCTCTTCACCTCGTAACCTCGGTGCCTTAGGAAGGCACTACATCTCTTCACCTCGTAACCTCGGTGCCTTAGGAAGGCACTACATCTCTTCACCTCGTAACCTCGGTGCCTTAGGAAGGCACTACATCTCTTCACCTCGTAACCTCGGTGCCATAGGAAAGCACTACATCTTCACCTCGTGACCTCGGTGCCTTAGAAAGGCACTACATCTCTTCACTTCGTGACCTCGGTGCCCTAGGAAGGCACTACATCTCTTTACCTCGTGACTTCGGTGCCTTAGGAAGGCACACTACATCTCGGATTCAGTACAACCTTGCAGGTATTGCAATGTAAATGACACCATGCAAAATGATTTGCTTGTGTGTTCATTTCCATTATATCTTATTATTTCACTTCAGTTAGTCGGCATTCAGACTTCGTACCGGGCGCGACTCTTAATCTTATCTCACCCCACTAGTTTAGTCCATTGCTCATAAAATAAATAATTATCCCATTAAATATCTTGATAATTTATCCCAACCCCGAACAGAATGTTTTCAACATAATTCTTCATTATCTATAAATAACAAAGACCAGAAATTAAATAAAATTAATTAATAATGTATGGGTAAAAATTTAAAAGAATAGCTTTGTTGCCGCACTTGTACTCTATTAATAATAATAATTATTATTATTATAATATTATTCTAATTTACTTCTTATTCTGATTTACGGAAAGGCCTCAGCTACTGATTTCCCATCTAATAATAAATAATTTAATTCTTTAATACTTCAATAATTTAATTAGTTAATAGTATAAATATTTGTTTTATGTAATAGGAGGCAAACGGGCTCACCTGATGTTAAGTGATACCCACGGACACTCACATTACCAGAAAGCTCGCAAGTGCGTTGCTGGTGTTGGTGCATAGCGCCTGAATATTATTGAGTAGCAACTACTACAATTGTCTTAACTGCTACAAACAGAACAAGGGCGTGCTTTAGTTTGTAGTATTACTAATTCATTCCAATTACACCTCTGTACAAAGAAACATCTTTTTTGATTTATAATCCTTTTTTCAAAGAAAATATATTTGTTAACTTTCATACTATCCTGCAGTAACATTGGTCCTTCGAGCCGGATAATAATTGAAATAAATAATTAATTAATTACTTCAATCAAGGTCAGTGGAGGTTATCGAGAAGAAAAAAGGATTTGTAAAGGAGTGTGTCGTGAGTCGGTATAGTTTTTTCTTATGTTATTTAAATGATTTAAAAACCTGATTTAATTATTGTTATGTATAAAAGTGATTTGTGTTAATTATTATATACGTAGTTGGATATTATTATTTTTAATAAAATTGTAGGTGTTACGTACTATTTTACATACCACGTTTTGAATACTGCTACCTACTACTTATGTTCAAAATATATATTTCTTTTAGCGTTTTTGAAGTAGATAATTTAATTCTGTTTTATATTGGTTGATTGTGTGTGTAGGTTTTTTTTTTAATTATATACCTTAGAATATTGACGATAGTTCCAGGATTTAACTGCTGGCTCTGCAAACATGTCTGAAAAAACCGAAGTAGCTGAACTTATTAAAAAGCGCAGCAGCTATAAGGGTCAAGTTACCATTTTCAACGGGTTTTTATCTTCATTTGAATCGCCATCACCTCCCGATGAAAGGGATTATGAGGAGTTGGAGTTGCGCATTAAGAGGTTTGATGCATTGTATAATAAGTTCGATGAGGTGCAAACACGATTGGAATGTTTACAGGATGATGAGAGTCAGGTGTTTGGGGAGCGTGAGGAATTTGGAAATAGATATTATAAGGCATTAAGTAATGCTCAGAAAATTCTTTCAAATTATAAAAAATCTCACATTCCTCTTCCATCTGATGGCGAAGGTAGTGTCATACATAGTGTTAAACTGAATCCTGTCAAATTGCCCACGATCCAAATACCGAAATTTAACGGTTTATTTAACGAGTGGATCGGGTTTAGGGATACGTTTATGAGCCTAATTCACACCAACAACGACCTAGACGATATTAACAAATTCCATTATTTGAAGTCGTCTCTAGAGGGCAGCGCTGCTTTGGTAGTATCTTCCGTTGAGCTCTCAGGAAAGAATTATAGCGTAGCTTGGACATTACTGTGTGACAGATTCGATAATAAAAACTTATTAATCCAACATCATGTTGCTGCACTATTTAAAATTGAAACTGTCACACGGGAGACAGCATGTAATTTAAAGGGTATCGTTGACCAATTAAATAAAAATCTAAGGGCCTTAGATACATTGGGCGAATCCACTAAACATTGGGATACTTTATTAGTTTACCTAATAAGTCAAAAGTTAGACACAAAATCATTCCGAGAATGGGAGGAATATAAAGGCCGGCTACCCACCGACACACGTATTGAACTTTTACACTTATTAGATTTCTTACGTGTTCGCATTACTTTATTAGATTCAGTTGAACACAACACAAATTCAAAAATTAAACCCAGTCACAAAATTATGACGTTACAGACTAATAATATTAACATTAAAGAGATTTGTCCTAAATGTGATGGCGAGCATAAACTGAATACGTGTTCTCAGTTTTTAGCCTTAAATAACGAAGAGCGTCTTCAATTATTGCCAACATTTAAGGTTTGTTTTAATTGTTTCTCTAAATCTCATTTCTCAAATAATTGCAAAAAATCAGGTTGCAAAATATGTAAGAAAAAACATTCAGTTTTAGTTCACGTCGCAGATAAGCAGAAGCTGTTAGTGCGTGGTGAGGGTATTGGTTCTAATGCTACTCCCGCCACCAGTAATCCGAATAACTTGACATTATCAACCAGCGTTTCTTCTGCCGGTCAAGACAATAATTGTCGCCGCGGAAATTTGGTTTTATTATCCACTGCGCTAGTCAAGTTATACGATTCAAACAATCGCGAACACGTTGTTCGTGTTGTATTAGATTCTGGTAGCACATCTAGCCTTTTATCGTACAGGATGTTTCAACAGTTAAATCTGTCGTATAATAAAATAAGTCAATCCGTTCAGGGTATTAATAATGCAATTACCCAAATCGATAAAATGTGTAATCTGCGTTTTAAGTCATTGGATGACTCATTTACGTGTAACATTAATTGTTTTATTTTACCATCGTTAACTGATAGTGTACCAAACAGTACAGTTAATATCTTAAATTTAAATATTCCTACGAATATTTGTTTAGCGGATCCTCATTTTTATAAACCCGCGTCCATCGACCTTATATTAGGCGCTGATGTCTTTTGGGATATAGTAGGAAACCAAAGAATTAAGTTAGGTGATAATAAACCTACTCTTTGTGAAACAAGGTTAGGTTGGATAGTTTCTGGTCCAATTTGTGATACGGTTTTATTTTCAACTTGTCCACCTAATCGTATTCAGTGCAATTTTGTTCATAAAAATTTAATTGATGATGATATTAATTCTAATCATCAAATTCAAAATCAACTTATAAAATTTTGGCAATTAGAAGAAATAATAAGTTCAACTTGTTCTGGTTATTCATATGAACAAAGGACATGTGAAGAACATTTTGTCAGAAATACTATTCGCTTGTCTGATGGTCGTTTTTGTGTTAGAATTCCTCTAAAAGAAAGTCCCACTATCTTAGGTGATTCATTTCAACGAGTGAAACAATGTTTTTACTCATTAGAACGTAGACTTCGGACAAACCCACAACTTTATAATATGTATCGCGATTTCATGACTGAATACGAATCGTTGGGTCATATGACAGAATGTGGGATAAAATATGCATTTTTATTCAAATTAACCTCACGTTCAATCGTGTAAGGGTCGACGTGCTGTAACTAATTACCTTACTGAAACAGAATTAAGTAATTCACTTAACGTTATTATTCGTTCTGCTCAGAGAGAATCTTTTCCAGAATATGATATTCTTTTACAAAAGAAAGAATTACCAGTTAAAAGTGCTTTGTTAAAATTTAATGTATTTTTAGATCAAAATAATTTAATGCGTATTGGCGGTCGTATTAGTAATTCACAATTTTCATATGATAAAAAACATCCTTTACTATTAATGTCCACACATCGATTAACACAATTAATATTTCAACATGAACATTTGAAACTTATGCATGCTGGGCCACAGTTATTGTTATCTTCAATAAGAGAAGTTTATTGGCCTATCGGTGGTAGAAATTTAGCAAAGGCTACTTATAGACGATGTATCAGGTGTACACGCATGAAAGGAAAGATTGAAGCTCCTATTATGGGTAATTTACCCCAGCGTCGAGTAACTCCCGGTAACTATCCTTTTGAGTCTGTTGGCGTGGACTATGCAGGTCCTATTGCTTCTGTCAGTCGTCAAGGTCGAGGCTCTCGTATTGTCAAAGTTTATATAGTTATATTTGTATGTTTTACGACTAAAGCATTACATCTGGAATTAGTGGGTGATTTGACAAGTAACAGTTTTATTTCTACTTTTCGTCGATTCATTGCTCGTCGGGGTAAACCATTGCACTTATATTCAGATAATGGTACTACATTTGTTGGGGCTTGTAAAGATTTAGCTAATTTCTTAATGCGTAACTCTGACTCTCTTGCCACTGATCTCATCAATGATGGCATAAACTTTCATTTCATACCTGCGTATTCACCACATTTTGGTGGGATTTGGGAGGCAGCAGTTAAATCTACGAAATACCATTTATTAAGAGTATTAGGGAACTCTAAATTAACTTTTGAAGAATTGTATACAGTTTTAACGCAAATAGAAGCTATTTTAAACTCACGACCACTCACTCCCTTATCAACGCACCCTGAAGATCTGACCCCACTGACCCCTGGACATTTTTTGATCGGACGTCCACTCACAGCTATTCCAACTGAAAGTTATGTAGACCACAATTATAGTCATCTTTCAAGATTTCGAAGAATTGAACAGCTTCGTCAACATTTCTGGACACGATGGAGCAAGGAGTATATCTCAGAACTCCAAAAACGGACAAAATGGCAAACCCAAGGAAACCCTTTGCAAATTGACTCACTTGTTTTGCTAAAGGAGGAAAATCTGCCACCTATGAAATGGAAGCTGGGTCGCATCGTGGCGCTCTTTCCTGGTGCAGATGATGTTGTTCGTGTCGCAGAAATTAGAACGTCGACTGGAAATGTGAGACGATCATTTTCGAAAATTTGTCCATTGCCGAGTGGATTGGTTGAAGCCAAGCCTTCAACGCCTGGGGGCATGTTGGTGCATAGCGCCTGAATATTATTGAGTAGCAACTACTACAATTGTCTTAACTGCTACAAACAGAACAAGGGCGTGCTTTAGTTTGTAGTATTACTAATTCATTCCAATTACACCTCTGTACAAAGAAACATCTTTTTTGATTTATAATCCTTTTTTCAAAGAAAATATATTTGTTAACTTTCATACTATCCTGCAGTAACAGCTGGGCTTTTAAGAATTGGTACGCTCTTTTCTTAAAGGACCCTAAGTCGAATTAGTTCGCATATATTTCAGTGGGCAACTGGTGGGGTGGTCAGTGGGCACATAGAGGTGGTGCGCGGCAAAAACTACCTTAAGAAGAAGTTGTTTTATATAATATAAAAAAACCGCGTTTTAAAATATCCTACAACCAAAATTTTAAGATACAAATAAACAAAAAGCCCTGTTAAGCCTTTTAGTAAATAAACAGTAAACAAAGTAATTCAAATTTTAATTGGATAAATTTCTATACAAAATTGAAGTTTAACGAAGTAAGTTCTATTTGATTACTAATAATTCAAATGGATAAAACTTCTATTCAGGACGATACTTTTGATAATAAACAAGTTTACAAAATTAATATTGTTTTCACTTACTGAATATTTATGAGTTGGAACGTGATAGCTAAGATAGCCTCTAAGGTAATACCTTTGTAGACCAGCTGTTGACTCGATTGTTTATTTGTTAATTAAACCATTTTACGGTAGACTTAACGTAAATCAAAACTAAAAACACGCTTATTAGCACACATAATTAAGTATGCTGCAGACTGAATGCCACAAATAAATTTACTCAAAATTCAAAAATCATTTATTCACGTAGGTAACACAATGCACACTTGTGATTCGTCATTAAAGAAACCAGTTCTCAAATCAAGGGCGTAGAACGGAAGAGAAGAACTGGCAATAAACTCTCCGCCACTCTTTTTAATCGCCATGTTTTTTTTTACACAACGTTTGTAAGGAGCTGCAACCATTACACCATGTTCCACATGACATCTTAAGTAATTAATAATAATAGCATAAATTAAAAACAAAGACTTGTCCCCTATCAGCAGGAGGCATGGTGAAATAGGAGCACGCACTTACATTCTCGTGGGAACAACACGCAAACACATAGTCGAAATAATTAACATCACCGCATACACGAATTCAAGTACGACCAGTCACCACAAGTAGCACCCGTTCACGAGTATGACGCATGGCCAGCCATCGGCCCCCTCGCCATACCATACTATCCTGAATAAAAAAGAGCAATAACCTGTAACCACTGCACTTCTCTAGTGGTCCTAGACAAACAGCAAAGGAATTAAGATCTTAATCTACAAAGACTTTAGTTTACGCGAGTACTACATATTTAAAAAACTTCTGCATCGGATATAAACACGATATTTAAAAAGTGAGACTTCTTTAGGCGCGTGAGGGTAAATTTTTACGGAAACGTCACGAAGATGTGCAGAGTTTTTGTCGAAGAAAAGGGAGAGAGCGATTGAGACCAATTGAGAAAGAGTGAGAAGGGTGAACCTTATAGAAATTCTATTTTTAAAATTAAAATTTCTTCAAGAGAATTTATGAAATATTAGTATTTTACAAAATAATTTATTGTAATCTCAAATGACGAATTGTAAATTAAAATGCCACGTGTTTTTACTATCGAAGATATAAATTAAAAAAAAAAAAAAATATAATTTGTATTATTTTTACAAAAATCATTGTCATTGAGAGACTTCACATTAAATTAATCTATGTAATAATATATATAAAAAAAATAAATAATATTAAATAGTTATGTATTGACAACAACAAAGAACACAACTCCCAAAGGTTGGTTTGATTACTCAAAAACGTCTGATCGTTCTCTCACTATGCGCGTGCCTCAGGAACTATTGCATTGCAAAACGAGGGTACCTGAAAAAAAACGATTCTACCCACCAAACTATAATAATATTTTTACTCTTCTAAGAACGTACTAAAAACTAGTCAAAGAAATGTTTAATTTATTGTTAATCCAAAATTTATTCAGTCATATCAAATGTTTAGTTTGATATTTCAGATAACTGGGCATTGCGTTTCCGTGAAATAATTAGCTTCCTTACATTGTGTGTGTTTCATCACATAAACATGTATGTTGTATAAGTCTCACATTGGCAGCTATTGTAACAAGTTTGCAACATTCACAAGTCTCAGCTTTCTAGTTACAAACTGTAATATTTTGTTTCGTAAATAAAACATACGACCTTTAAAGTAGACGTACTAATCTACTACATGATTAATGGTGCAATTGTTACGAACGATGGAAAGTTAAGATAATTGTTACTTTAAATATTTATCTTTTATTAAAATCTACATTAGGTTTTACTTTTTAGATTTTAGTTTAGCATTATGTAGTAGTGGCTTGAGCGTGCGACTCTCATACCTGAGGTCGTAGGTTCGATCCCCGGCTGTGCACCAATGGACTTTCTTTCTATGTGCGCATTTAACATTTGCTCGAACGGTGAAGGAAAACATCGTGAGGAAACCGACATGTCTTAGATCCAAAAAGTTGACGGCGTGTGTCAGGCACTGTAGGCTGATCACCTAATTGCCTATTAGATTTAAAAATGATCATTAAACAGATTCAGAAATCTGAGGCCAAGACTTAAAGAGGTTGTAGCGCCACTGATTTGTTATTAATAATATGCAGTAGAATTTTAGTGTTCTTTTACTAGGGTAAGGTCTACTAGGGTTGCCTGAATGTTATCGCTTGTTAGCATTAAGGCCTCCAGTTGCCTAATAATTTATGCAACCTGTTTTTATATGATAGGGACAAATACGGGCCACTGTCTCCTTTATAAACATATTTTTGTCCTTGGCACGACAGACAGTCCCTTGTTCAGAAACTGTGATAGAATATGCATTCTAAGCACTTTGATAAGACAGCCGCATGGCATAACTCCTCTGGGTAGTGTAAACAATAAACTACAAGCTCCCTCCTTATCAGAATGCCAAATCGTAAATTGACTGCTTCACGACTGATTTAAGTGCGACCGCCACTGCAAAAACCGCTGTGCGAGTTCGAAAAGTGAGTTACAGAATTGCAAGACAATTAAAAAATGTGACGATCAGTTTACCCTCATCAAAGTTTATGAAACTAAAATTATGTATTCCGGACGGTATAGATTTTATTTGAAATATATTTTTGACGTGACAACGTCTTATAATTCGACGGAGCCGGCTGCACGCACGAAAAAACATGACGCATGCGGCGTCACCTCGCTCTGAGGCGTTCCATTTAAGGCTTGAAGTGCAAGCGAGAGCGCGGAACGAGCAACAAAGAGGCACAATCGGCTTCCGCGTTCGGCAGCGTTCGACCTCTTTATTGTATATAAAGTATATATCGTATTATATCGATTATATTGTAATCGATCAATTTCATTGTGATTTCCATTCACCTCCTCTATATCCATACAAAATATCTATCAAACAACTAAAATTAAAATTTTCTTTTGAAAAATGCAACCATTCCATCAGTATTTTCTTATGATGTTGTCACGTTCAACTATCTTCAGTAAACCGACTTTACAGACAACCGATTTTTTTTACCAAAAAAAAGGCAAATGTTTTCTAATATAGTGTTAGATGTTGTACGTAGATGTCACCTTGTAGTGTAGACTTAAGACGGTCTATATTTTCATAATAGCATTAATTAGGAAAACCACTTTCCTTAACAACTTAACGCACTTTGAAAATAGAAAGTGTGTCGACGCAAAAATTATTTAGAGGAAAATAGACGGCGTCTTACTGGAGTGATGATTAAAATTTCATTATACAAAATGCACGCGAAAGATTCGCTGAATATTTTAACAAATAAGCAGATGGTGTGGGAGGAGTGGCGTTTGATGTTTCATCTTCACATTTATATTTTACGAATGTACTTTTTTGGGCTAGTACATTTTCGTATTTATTAGGGGGTGTAGTTATAAATTTGTATGAATGTAATGTGTAATTAATATTAAATGAGTAATAAACATTGGTACAGGTTTGTTTAAGGGTTGACGTGTACGACTAGAATTGTGAGTTTAGTATACATTAGTAAATAAGTTACAAAGCTAACTTAGAATGTTGTAACCAGTTGCTCATATAAACCTAACATAGTTACAATTTTAACTTTCTTATATCTTTATATACATATATAATATATATATATAATTCTACTGTACTGTCTCTTAAACGGCTGGACCGCTTTGAATGCGTTTGGGTGGCGCCCTGGATGGTTTAGATTCATAAATCAGCCCATCAGATGGCGCTGCAGTCGGTGTCTAGGTTATTTATGTATACAGCAAATAAACAAGTGATATATAAATAAATCTGTGCATGTGTTCGTAATTAAACTCCTAAGCGGCTGGCAAGATTTTGATGAAGCTTTTTGGGTGTTCAAGTGGAGTCGATAATTGTTTACATTATTATATATTTTTAATAAGTTATACTTCTTTTGGCGCGTTAGGGAAAAATTATGAGAGTAAATTTTGCGCGCGCACACCGTCACAAAAAACCGACACCCTGAATATCCGATCAAACGTCGCGTCGGTAGAACAGTCTGGGCTGCTAGTTGGCGCTTGCTCTGTTCCCGAGCAAGAAAAAACCCGTTCCAACGTGATAAAAAACATAATGTTTATTGTAAAATATCATGATTAGTATATATTATATCGTTTCGATAGGAAGTGACCATTAAAATTGTCAAGAAAAATGCAATTCGAAGAGGGAAACGTCCGTCTAAAGTGCTCGAAGAAAATTATTACGCCAAAGAAGTATAACTTCTAAAGGTGGGAACTGACCAACGTTACGAGGTGTAATGTAACATGTAATGTAATGGTACACAGCGAGTATTCCGTGCAGTCAGTACGTCGTGTTACGGGGAAAAACAACGTAACACGACGTACTGACTGCACGAATGCTCGCTGTACAACATTACATTACATGTTACATTACACTTCGTAACATTGGTCAGTTCCCACCTTAACGCATCTACACACACATACACACACGTTTTTTTTGTATGTAAGACGTGTGTACAGGACAACGTATGTCAGAAGTATGATTGAAATTTGGTTACATATAGTTAGTCCTTATAATTTAATGTAATTAATCGTTGGGCCTTATTATTCATAAAAAATCTACTTCAATTCTCTCTCTCGTTTCGTTTTATCACGCTGTAAACACAATCTAACAGTAAGAGATGTAGTTTCGACTCATTTATAAACAAAGAGTACATTAGTTACCATCCAAACTCCAATTGGTGGTCTGCAAATATAAAAGTGAACGCATTAGGCAGCGTTTCGTTTCACGGTCACGTTACTCGCGTTAATTCAGTTGCTCCCTAGAGGGAGATAACGTTAAAAATTCTTTTTTCCTCCCTCATCACAATTGCTTCTTCAAGTGGATTAACTGCCATGAATCAAGGTCGTTGATATGTCACTTGGTAGCGTCTTTATTTAAGAAACATTTTGTACAATTTTGTTTTTAGTTTACTATCAGTATGATATTAGATTTCTTTCTATATTACATTGTATAAACAGGTTTCGATTACTATTTTGCTTCCTTGAAAGAAGTAACTGACGTGAATTAAATTCGGTGGCGGTTGTTGTATTGATATGTTCAAATACAACACTTTGTTTGCAGTTGGGTAACTGCCGTTAATTGCTTAAAACTTGAGCTTATAACCAAGATAACATTATGGGTAGTGGGGATGCGACGCTGGATTAACAAAAAACTAACTTGACTTATTGAATTTGAGTTCGTAAATCTAAGTGACAATTATTTTATTGGACATTATCGCAATCAAGAATGTTAAATAACAATTCATGAGTGTGGTAAAATCTCATATTGGCTTCAAGTGTGCGATGACTGTGTACACTGTACATTTTGTTTATGCTTTTAATAATAAAATAAAATACATATATATGTAATATAACTAATGTTAGGTTATATAACTCGATTAATAATAAACTTATTATTCGATTATGATATATGTTGAACACTGTTTAATTTATGTTACGGCGTAATTTAGACAATTATTTCCTTAAAATGACAAAAGTTGTTTGCCTGCAAAACCCCACGCGATTTATATACACCACGGCGTTACATCCCACTCATCCAACTAATTTGAACTCACCTTTTATAGCTGTTTTGTAACGTCTCCGTATCATTACTTACTTTATTCATATCACCCGTCGCGAAATAGATAATCTGGAGTTGCTTATCTTGGGTTCGTAGGTCGCCGCTGGTGTGACCCACGAATCTCACAAGTCACATAACAGCTGCGCTAAGGGATGCTATAGACCAAACAAAGTGGAGGGTTATCACTAGCAGGGCAGCAGGCACCTTACAGTGATGCGACCTTCAGCAATGAAGAATACGACTGAGAAGAAGCAAAGTCTCCAGTAGCTCATCAACAAATATTGGAATGTGGTGCGTATTCTTTATAATAATGGCATGCCCATATATTGATGACTAGCCGTTTCCCGTCCGCTTTGCTGGACGAATTAAAATAAATTTTATGTTTCATTATTTTATTTTTTTTCATATTTTTATTATTTTTAACTTCCCGCTAAGAAAATTGAAATATTTCGAAAATCGAGTTTTTAACAGATGTTGACGTTTAGAGGTTCTAGGAAGCCTCCCCGAATGTTTCCGCGGTGAAGTCCGTATGGATAAATTTTCATAAAAGTAAAACAGCAATAAAAAAATGAAGGAACGTTGGAATTTAATAAATAAATAGCCATAAACCATCTAGGTTTTAAAAATTTCGCATCGAATGGTGGTAGTTTCATGTCGATACGATCAGTGGTTTAGGCGTGATTGAGCCTCAAACGAAGGCCATTTTCATTATATATATATATAGATAGATATATTAAGATTACCTACTTGAATGAAGACGTCAATTCTGGATTCACGCTCAAGTAAAGTCTTAAACTAATATATTAATAGCGTGTATGAGTCTGCTGCTCAACTTAAAAAGTATAACAAAGAGGAACTGGAAATTATTTTCCTTAATAATAATCGCTTTGCAAACTGGCTCAGTTAAAGCAGTTATTTAATTGCATTCCCTACCAAAATCTGAAGGAGGATGAAATGTCTTAATTATAGCCTGCCTATTACTATGTTCGAGCACAGCCTGTGCTCAAATGGAATATTGTTGCTATGTTATATATAACTCCTACTCATAGGGCATAGGTAAAGACCCCAAAAACGATTTGTGACCGAATGTACTTTGAAATGGTCTTACCATCACCAGGTGCAGAGGCTTGCCGAAGAGGAGAGAGTGGAGGAAGTTGTGCGGCGCGACACGACCTTCAGAAATTAAGAGTGCGACTGGAGAATAACCAGATCTGAAAGCAGGACTGTAAAGGGTTGTAGCGCCATTGGATAATTATCAAGTAAAATGATATAACGACAATAAGGGAGAGTTAACGTTTGCAACACCTTGAAACCCGTTTATCGCGAATAGTTGACAATACCCACGTATGAGGGGAAATTGGGCAAATCGGATCACTCGCAACGCGATTACGTAGCTCAATCTCAGATACAAATCCTATCCGGTAATTCTAAATTGAATAAGATTCAGCAGGCGTTTGTTGCTGATTGTATTATGACGGGCGCGTGAGCCTTTTGACGAAGAAATTTTATTTCTCGATGTGAATATGACTGAATTTTATTAAGTTTTTCGCTTCGAGTATCGAATTTAGCCGTGCCTGGTTATGAAGTATGCGCAGTTTATACTGAGATTTATAGCTGTGCTGTTTAAATTGCTTTGAACAAAATATATACTGTCGCTAGGGGTTCCTCGTATTTTGTGTGATTCGTTTAAAATTTAGAACGTATTAAAACATTGAAATATAAGTAAATAATATAAAATATAACAAAGTAGATTTTTTAATATAAATGGGACATAAAGAAGCGATTCTGGCTGGCAGTTGGATTTTGTAGCCACAAAAAGAATTAACTAATAATATTGATTTTTTTTTGTTTAAATTGCCATTAATTGAATTAAGACAAGCGTTGGCCTAGTAGTTTCAAACTTCAGTTTCTTCTTTTGAATGGCTTCTTGCAGTTGGCCTTAAGGGCTTTAGCTTAGCTGTTTTGGCGAGCGTAGCTGGGCCGGAATGGGTATTTTCCCGCGACTTTTGACAATTCTCATGAATCGTGAATGGAGCGCCGGTAGCCGGTAGCGGTAGATATTGTAGGAGTATGCACGATGGCTACGCTAGCGTAGGTCATGCACGGTCGGATACACGGTTTGTACAGTGTCACCTTATGTCTCAGGGAAATGTGACTCCTTTTTTTCAGGAAATAGAGGCGAAAGAGGACAAAAGAGGCCTCATTGCGAACAAAATACATGCTGGTGTCGACCGTGACTCCTAGATATTTGATTTTGCCACGGGATAGCTTGCCCGTATAGGGTCACCCCACTTTTTTATGCGAATTTTTTTCCGAGATTGAGCGAGGGTCTTGCCCCTGGCAAAGAGAACTTTCACCTCGGTTTTTGATTGACTTTCTGTCTTTATAATACTCGCTCTTACAGTGGAGGAAAACATCGTGATTACAACGACATGCCTTAGACAAAAAGTCAACGGTTTTTGTCAGGCGTATTTTTTATATTTTTTATATTATGGCAATAGTTTTGACTTTATGCCAGTTTCAAGTAAAAGGTTGGGAAACTACACACGAGAAAAAATAAACAAAGCCATCAAAAGGAAATAAAGGGATAAGCTGGTTAACAACAAAATATGTACACAAAAATATTACATCTTAATATTATTATAGATTATGAAAGAAGATAATACAATACAGGAGATTTTAGTCGGAAACGGAACATGAAGTGATTATAAGGAATTCAGAAAGGAGGTACGGTCATATTGGGAACAAGAAAAAAAAATATGGTGCCTATTAAAAAAAATCACGAAACAGATACAGAAATCTGAGGCTCCGGCCTAAAAGACCGTAGCGCCAATGGTTTTTGGTTATCTGTCACTCAGGTCTCCTGTTACAGAGACCAGTCTCTCACATACACTTCCTAATGTTAAAATCTTAGTTTAATCATAAAAACCTTGTGTGTGAGAGAAGAAAATAAAGATTATTATTATTATTATTATTTGATTATTTAAATTTAATAATATCATTTAACGTGTAGTTCGCAGTATAACCTTCTTATAATAAACAAAAATTAAATAAGGAAACGTTTAAAAAATTTCAGTTCAAATATAATAAAATGTCAAAAATTCATGTAAGGTGAACTCCTTGCCAACTGAAGAGTTGAATCTGGCACAAGATTTGCAGTTGTTGAAATTTTACGCTCGGAACGATAATCGAAGTAAGGTGGAAAATATAAAATGCTTATAACGTTATATAAAAGTAATTATATTACAAGTTTACTATAATGGTAGGGGAGCCCACGATGCTAAATGGGGATTTACTCCAGCGTCGTAGAGACCTATTGGGATTCAAAGCTTAGATAATAAGAAGAAAAAAATGTTATATGATATATACCTTTTCATCGGTGGGGGAAGCGGCTATAGATTGTTAAATATGTAAAAAAAAAACTGTTGCATGGACATCCTCGAGCGCGTCAGATATTGATAGCATCAACGCCCTATGTATTTTTAATAATGTACGTATGTTAATCTGATCGTTTGCATGATGCGGGTGGTTGTATTTAAGGGTTGAAAATGAAAAAAAAAAAAATCGGTTGTCTGTAAAGTCGGTTTACTGACGATAGTTGAACGTGACAACGTCATAAAAAATATTGATGGGATGGTTGCATTTTTAAAAAAAAAAGTGTGTGTATGTCAGCTACGACGCACGATTGGAGTTTACTCCTTACGAACGATAATTATGATATATATCGAATAGAAAAAAAGGGTAAATGAACGCATCTGCTAAAATGATAAGAGAAACAAACATATATCTCTAATTATTCGGATTATTTATATTAATTCAATAAAGCGTATTACATAAAGTATGTTACAAAACAATATAAATAATAATAATAAACGAGTCTATTATTTAAAATAAATCTTGATTTCTATACAAAACGGCACGAACGACTTCCATACTTTATAAGCTGTGGTGTTAGCTGCTGTCCCAGGCTTATAGTTTGGGCTTGTGTCAAATGCACTGCAGAACAAAGATGGCGATAATGTTCTGTGGCTGTCGACCATATTTTCATACTAAAGGTGGTAAGAATATATGTTTTTATAATATAAATGTTTGTAGTAGTAATAAAACGTACCTACATCATCTATGCCCAAATAGGATTTTCTTTCTGTGACCAAAGTTACCTTTATAGTAAGAGAAGAATAAGGGTATGTTCCGATATACACTGCGACCACTGTACAGAGTATCGTCAATTTAGTATACTGTGAAACCGTTTCTCTATAGCCAGCTATACTGGTTACAATTTAAAACGGAACGCAGTCCAGTATACTAGTCAGCTTCGTTTTTCGACACAGTTTTCAAATGAGTGCAAAAAAAATCTATATTAATATTAACTGTCAATTGAATTAATACTACAAAGAAAGTAAGTTAGAATATTAAATGTTTGTTATTAAACTGTAAGTTATATCAGCCGTTAGGCATTCAAGTGGTTTTGATTGATCACGTAATCAAAGCACTGCGAGTACCTTACCTCGAAAACGCCAGTGCTCGCAGTAGAAGTATAGCGGGGATTTGTGACGTCATATATTTCCTAGGACGCTGCGGCTGTATACTGGCAGTCCATAGCGGAACAAATTTTTGAACAGTGGGAGCACTATACAGTACTCGCAGTGTATATCGGAACATACCCTTAGAATGAACAATCTTTTTAGTTTTAATTTCACTGACCATTCTTCCTATTCGGTGCACTCTTGACAGAGCGGTCGTGATCGCTAGGAAGTAGTTGTAGTAGTAGGGGCAGATGTGATGCGTTTCACGACATTTTGCCATCGTCGCCTATTAGTTGTCATCCTGCTGCATTGATTGACAGAGTCTCCTACGGCCGACTTAATTTGGTCAGTCCAACGCGTAGGTGACCTTCCGCGCGGTCTAGTGCCTTCCACCTTCCCCTGGACGACAAGGCGTTCGATGGACTGATCACCACGCCGAGATACGTGACCGAAGAATGTAAGGATGCGAGATTGTACTGTTGAAAACAGACGCTGCTTAATACCGAGTTCTTGAAGTATCGAGACGTTTGTACGAAACTCGGTCCACGAACCCCCAAGCATTCTCCTCCAGCACCACATTTCCAGAGCGTCTATTTTCTGCTTTTCCACATCTCGCAAGGTCCACGTTTCAGCTGCGTACAGAAATATGGGGAATATAAGTGTCTTCACGAGCCTGGTCTTCGTGGCTTTTGTTATATTCCTGTTTCTCCATATTTTTTTCATCTTGTCCATCGCCGTTCTTGTGATGCCCATACGTCGTTTGACCTCATCGATGCATCCGCCATGGCTTGAAATCTGAGCCCCAAGATAAACATAAGATTGGACCACGTTGCATTTCGCGATTTGAGTAACTTGAGGCGAATTATTTCTGGCACGGTCAACAATCATCACCTTGGTTTTGCTGCGATCTATCTTTAGTCCAAACTCATGGCTCACTCGTTCCATCCTTGACAGAAGCTCTTCCAAGTGTTGCGAACTGGATGCAAGCAAAGTGGTATCATCCGCGTAACGCAGGTTCGCAATTCTGTATCCACCAATTGTTACACCGTCTGTCCAGTCTTTCAAAGTGATGCGCATTATTAGCTCCGTGTACACGTTGAATAAGAGCGGTGATATTATGCAACCCTGGCGTACTCCAGCACTAGGATGGAAATCACCTGATAGGACATCATCTGTGCGTACTGAAGCTTCATAAAGCCGTCTTAAAAGGTGCACAAGATGTTTTGGTGTACCCATGTCTAGCAGAGTCTTCCACAGCACCGGCCATCTCACAGAGTCGAATGCTTTTGAGAAATCAACAAAGCAAATGAACACGGGCTTATTAAATTCTCTTGACTTCTCTATGATCTGGCGTAAAATAAGAATTTGTTCCCGAGTGCCTTTCCCCTTGACAAAACCGGCCTGTTCCGGAGCGATCTCCTTAGAGAGATAGGCTTTCAGGCGCTCGTTGAGAATATGTAACAATATTTTGCTAGCGTGTGGTATCAGAGCAATGAGGCGGTAATTGTTACATTTCTTCGTTGAGCCCTTCTTATGACCTCACTGACCATTACTATTGACAAAACTCTATGGCACGCTAGACAATCTACTTTTATTTTTTACACCTGTCAACACTGACAATGTTGTAACGTGGCTGTCAAAACGTGAATTCAAAATAGAAAAGTCTGTGTAATGTATTCCATCTCATTCTTTTACACGTTCAATCCTACAGATATAAATGTTTGTCTCTTTCTACATAACGCCTCAATTTTTCGTGTTACACTTGATTTTACTCCTCATAAAATTTCCGTACCGGGCCTTATAACTCAAATCGTTTCTTAAGGAGTAAACTCCAAAAATTAAATTTTATTTGTTTGATAGGTATTTTGTATGGATATAGAGAAGGAGGTAAATGGAAATCACAATTGAATTGATCAAGTTACATTTATTTGTACGCATAAATTTAATACAATTATTTCAATTTTAAATGGAACGCCTCAGAGCAAGGTAACGCCTCAGAGCGAGGTAACGCCTCAGAGCAAGGTAACGCCTCAGAGTGAGGTAACGCCGCATGAGTCATGTTTTTTCGTGCGTGCAGCCGGCTCCATCGAATTATAAGACGTTGTCACGTCAAAAAAAAAATTATCGAGCGCGTCAGATTTTCTAAGGGAGTGTTAAGTGCACCAAAAAAAAGCTCTCATTCACTAATCTGACGATTTCGATGGGACGCAAACCCACGGCCATTTTCATAATTTGCAAAAAAAAATAGCAATTTTGAAATACTCAAGCGCGTCAGATTAAGATATATGTGGTTCATCTTTATATTCTAAACGTACTGTCTCATAATCTGACGATTATCTAGAGGGATTCGCCTGATCTGACAAACAAAAATTTAGAAAAACGGTTCACTTAAAGGGCCATCCCTGCAACTTCCCGCTAATTCCATTCCTGGGCGCTTAAAATTGATATTTTGAGCTCGCTGAGTTCAAAGAAATAATATTTCTATGCATTTGAGCTCTCCCAGCTCGAAAGTCTGATAGAAGTTTCATAGAACACTATTTTTGGAATTTTCAAACCGCAATAACTTTTGAATGGATCAAGCAATTTTCACGCGGTTGGCGGCATTCGACGCAGTTGTATCATCCTCATAAGTAATTTTGCAATTTGAATTGATCGAACCACAAATTTCGGAGTAATCCCGATATCCACGATATCTCTCGAACGAATCAACCGCTTTTGACCAGCTTGGTGGCGATCGACGTGATTTTTCAAGCTCAAAGGCTGATTAGTTTTTGAAGTTGATCGATAAAGAAACCACTTTTTAAAAAAAATATTTCTTATTTTTTTAAGATTTTTCAAAATTTCACAAAATCTATCGGTCCGAATAGGTTCAAATTCACAGGAAATGTAATTTTGAGGGAAATATTTAGAACGCCGTTTAGTAGATTCCGATTGGTTTAAGGAAATGTAGGCATCACGCAGCTGCACGCATTTAACTTTATGGACGAATTTTTGTTATTTCGGCTTGCAGAAATCGTCAGATTATATATTTTTCATTATTCTTGAATTATTTCCTTCAAAATAAAAAAAAATTAGCTACGCTCAAGAATGTCGGGATGACGTTTTTTTTTACAACTTTGTTGCCCTCCCCTTTTTTTTCGTCACTCTCAAATTGTCAGATTAGAGGAATATACACTTTTTAGGATGTAATTAACTCACCCTACCTTAATCTGACGCGCTCGGGAATTTCTGATGGTCAATTTTTTTTACTAATCTGATCCTGTCTCCTTCACGTTCGGCCTTATATATGGGCCTCATATTTTGTGGAGGTACTTAACCGGGTACAAGGTATCCCCCTATATATTAATCTGTCGCGCTTTAGTAAATCCCGAAATCCCCTGTTGGGCTCCCCTACCATAATAAATTATTTTTAATATAATCGTGACCTTATGTGGTCATTAAAATAAAGTATAAAAAAATACAAGTCATTTCTACAACTTGATTTTGTTACCTTTGGTGGACAGTACCGGTGAGCGCAGAGCTGGTGCTTTTCTCGCTCAACGAGTAAATATCGCATTACAGCAAGGAAACGCTGTCAGCATAAAAGGCACACAGACACAGGTACACAACCTTTTTAATTTTCTTTTCTTCAATTTTTAATAAATTTTTGGGTTATATTACAATAGAACAAATGAATATTGTAAGTATTCGGGCTTTAAGTAAGAACGATTTACTATTAAGTATTTTATTCAAGCTCAAAATAACTTTATCCATATATAACCAAGTACACTTATGAACCTCAACAGAAAAGATGTTAAATTGATTCTAAATTTACATTTACTACCAGTTTGCAAGTCAAGGGCGTAAAGCGGGCAAGAAGCACTGGCAAGAAACTCTCCGCCACTCTAAATACCTATTTTTTTTTAACATATTTTTTAATAAGAAAACTTATTGGTTTATAATTTTTTATATCTACGGATATCTATGTTGTGAGCGGTCTTCGAAAATAAATCTACGCATTTTTTTCTAGTAAAGTTAGAATTGAGTAGAGAAACATTGCAATATATTTCTAAAACAATTTTTAACTCACATATCAACGATTAAAGTGTTCATGAATAAAATATTCTTCTAAGAAGTTTAATACTTATCTAGCGTGCTCTAGCACGTAATACTATGAATAAATTTTAGTAGATATAACAAAAATTTTATATTTATCGAAACATCTATAATATTAACATAAAGTTGCAATCAATAGAATATTTACGTAAGCCGAACACAATAATTTTAGACAATATACAAAGCCAAAAAAGATTACATAGATAAAGAAATAAAAGAATTATTTAAAATAAATTTTAAGTCTTCCCTTTCACACGGTGTCAAAGAGTCCCTTAAAGCGATTGTCCGAGAAAGACGACCACACCAGTAGATACTCATACCAATGTCTTTCCAAAGGATCTAAGTTGTCCCATCCGGCCTATGACCATCGTCCTTGCGATGGCAAGAGGGTATGAGAGAGATGATGCGTCTTTATGTAGCAACTCGAACCGTTCAGTATTGTTTGAAACTCCCTACTGCAATGCACACAAATAGGAATAGTCGTAATCGCCTCGCGTCGGAACAGGCTCCGGACCGTGATTACGACTCGTCGTCCCCGCGCTTACGTCTCTCCGTACCCGAACTCACGTCTCTTCGTCCACCCTTGCCCCTGTCCCCTCCCGCGACAGGAGGCAGCAGCGGTCGACGAGCCGTTAGCGCGATGTTGCCTAGCCATAGCCAAGTTGTCGTACTCCTGTACGTAGCAGCAGCGTAGCATAGCAGCTCCTGCTGCTGATACGCTTTGGTTGCGTGCATACGTTAGGTTGACCCCTGGTTGACGGCGAGGCGAAAGGCGATACGGTGACGATCCCTTTCCGAGTTAATATGTATGCTGTGACCTTTAGTCGCCATTCCAGGCACGTATGATGATTAAGCGTGACGTGGCTAGATAAATAACTTAGGCAGTCTACCATAAGCTGTGTTAAAGTTGAGATGCTGATGAGTTTAGGCTCATAAATTGAATCGCATTTTTTGCACAATTACCTCCCCCGTATTGAAATCGCACAACCGAACGATCTTCTAATTATTTTAAATATTTTTTTATTTCAATAAAATATAGTTTTTATTTCAGCTTGTCTTGAAAAACTCGTTAAATAGAGTGACATGTTGGCGAAGAAGGGATTGCCGCCAAACAAATGAAACTTAGTGTTTTTACGGACGATCAAGCTGAAATTTTTTTCGTATGGTAACTTTTGGTGGAAACTTCTTTATTATTTATTTAACTTAGTTGCAGCTGCTGTTATTTTACACCCTTATTTCATACAAAGTAGCCTGGTTAACTTAGCAATTCTACGTCATATTAACACAAAATGTATGAGTTTCTAACGCTTTGGCTTGCAAATTCTACCCCACTTAAACAAGTTCTCAGAATGTCCCATTAAACTATTCGAAGTAAGTATTGTATCTAATTTCCGACCCTCAAAAGGATTAAGCAGTCAAAGTATTATAGGGGATGGCATATTACAAGGACAGGAAGACAATGTTACTTTTAGTTAAAGGGTACTAATTTTTCAACGATTATTTAAATATACAAGAATCAGTTGAAAAAAATAATGAGTAGTTATTTTTGCAGGTGTACTTCTTTCGACGAGTTAGGAAAATAATGAGTTAATAATTTTTGAAGTTATACTTTTGGTGCGTTAGCGAAAAATGATAAGAGTAAATTTTTAAGATGCCCGCGCAGACCGTCACAAAAAACCGACACCCGCACACCGTCACAAAAAACCGACACCCTGAAGTTAGCATTATGGAATATAAGATACAGGTAAGCATAGTCAAGACTTTAAAATAAAAAGTTACTATTTATTTAATTATGTAGAAATATTTTTTTAGTGATATTTAAATAAACTTTTTTTAGCTAGATAATGCGTTATAATAAAACTTTCAATGTATTAAATACATTTTTTCTATTGTTAGTGTTTTTTTTCTACAAACGTAGAATAAGGCGAAAGATAAAGTTATTTTAAAAAGATTTTTATCTTTTTACGCCAAAGAAATATAACTTCTAACGCGTGTATACACACGTGTTTTTTCATTGCTGGTAGTTACCTACCAGTTTGTGCGACAGTAAAACATAGATAGTAATAAAAACACAATTGACCAGTTATTTCATCTTACAATGTCAGTACTAAAAATACTAGACTAGTAAATAAATGGCCGGTAAAAATGGAATGGGAAGTTCAACAAATAGTTCGGCAGTTTTAGGATAGTTTAGGTTTAGTATGGCCCACTCGTAACTGCCCATTTAGCTATTTCACTGCTTAGTATTTATTATTATTTTTTTTATGTAATAGGAGGCAAACGGGCAGGAGGCTCATCTGATGTTAAGTGATACCGCCGCCCATGGACACTTACAATGCCAGAAGGCTCGCAAGTGCGTTGCCGGCCTTTCAAGAATTGGTACGCGCTTTTCTTGAAGGACCCTAAGTCGTAATGGTTCGGAAATACTTCAGTTGGCAGCTGGTTCCACATAGTGGTAGTGCGCGGCAAAAACTGCCTTAGAAAACGCTCAGTTGTGGAACGACGGACGTCGAGGTGATACGGATGGTATTTTGTATTTTGCCTTGACGTCCGATGATGAAACTCAGCAGCAGGTATTAATCCGAACAACTCCTCTGAACACTCTCCATGGTAAATGAGGTAGAAGATACAGAAATCCATTTTATAATTTTTTACGAATATTTTTTTAATTTAGTGCTAAGTTTTATTTGCCGGACTTGTTACTAAATATGCATTTTGTAATTTTCAACTTCCCAAAACTACATACAACTACCGCGTTAAATCAGTGCCTTAGTTAAAATGGAAATAGAACCTTTGATAATATAATCGGAAAATAATCGAATACGAAACTTGTAATTCGCTGCAGCTTCACACGTTATCTACATGATAAGTGATTGTTTAGTGAATATGTATGAAGTCACATCACAATTTTCGTTAGAGAAAAATAGGGTTTTGATAATGTACTTTTACATTTTGGTCTTTATTTATTTTATTTATTGATTTTGTCTTAAAGTTAAAATTATCATTATGTATTATGTTTCGAATGTCATAGAGCAGTGGATGCCTAGTGGCTTCAGCGTGTGACTATCTATCCTGAGGTCCTAGTTGAGCAATAAAAGACTTTTCTATCTATGTGCTCTTTAACTCACGCTCGTATGATGAACACGATATTGCGAAGAATCGCAAAAAAAGATGGCGTGTTTCGGGCATAGAATACCTACTTGCCTATTAGAATAAAAACAAATGATCACGAATAAGACTCAGAAATCTGACCAGAAACAAAAGGTTGTTATTATGAGTTGATATAAATATTTTTGTTCAACAGTTGTTATGAAAATCAAAGCAAATTTGGCGTTTTTTTTAAATCTAGTTCTCATATATAACACGCAATTTTTCTTCTTGGCCCTTTGAGGACCATAAACTTAATATATTCAAAAATCCCTTTCGATCCTTATCCGTAAAACGAAGGGGGCGCAAGTAATGATATCGTAAACATACCGTGAAGGGAGAATACATAATATATAGTATATGTGAGCACGAAAATAAAATAAGGAAATTGATGAAAAGAAGAAAAATATTATATATATTTTTTTACTCTATGTTTTATTCCAGAGACGCTGCTAGCCGTGATTTTTGCCTCAGACTTCTGTAACACGTGATCATTTGTTTTTCTAATAGCCAAGTAGCTTATCAGCCGTCTGTGCCTGAGAAACACCATCGACTTCTTTAAGTCCAAGGCAGGCCGGTTTCAAATTACGAGCTAGTGTTAAATGCGCACATAGACAGAAAAGTTTATTTGAGTACAGCCGGGTTCAAATTTACGACCTCAGGGATGAAGGTTGCACGATCCTATACGGATACCTTTATACGAATATTTATACATTCACCTCTTCTTACTTCCTTATATGCATTTTATATTAGAAAATAAGGTATAGAAGTGGTAGTGGCAGATACAATCAACAAATATTTGTATTTTATTGATTCGTGAAACATACATAAAAAATAAATAAATCAGTGGCGCTACAACCTCTAGGTCTTGACCTCAGATTTCTGAATCTGTTCCATGATCATTTTTAAATCTAATAGGCAAGCAGGTGATCAACCTTCAGTGCCTGACACACGCCGTCGACTTTTTGGGTCTAAGACATGTCGGTTTCTTCACGATGATTTCCTTCACCGTTCGAGCAAATATTAAAAGCGCACATAGATAGAAAGTTCATTGGTGCACAGACGGGGATCGAACCTACGACCTCTGGTATGAGAGTCGCACGCAGAAGCCATTAGGCCAACACTGCTCCCTGTTGTCCTGCACACTGCTGTTAAACATACATAAATACATTTAAATTATATATGACTGTAGTCACCGTGACCACGCACGCTGTAAAGCACGCGTTTAATATTATTATTATTATTTTCTATTTAGTATTATTATTATTTTTTTTACTACTGAGGTGCAAACTAGCTGCTGTGGTCTCTGGCAGAATGACCAGCGCTGTGGAACTTTTTGCTCCTCAGCATAATGCTGAGCCAGGGCCAATTACAACCACAGTACACACACATTGCACACAAGAAGCGAATCGAATGGCAAAAGGGAATTTTTAATTTTTATTGTTTTTGATGTGTCTTATTTTATTTTTCTTTAAGTATTGTTATTTTGTGTGTTTATGTGTGTGTGTTTTCGTTTGTAATAAATGTTATGTCTATGTCTAAACGTCGGATAAATTTAAAATTATGTAAAATAATTGTAAATAATACATAACTTCAATCCGGTAAAAAAGTGTTTTTCTATATATATGACTGTTCTAAACAAAATGTATAAAAGATACTAATCCTGTTTGATAATTAATTAAGTTAAACAAGTTTTATTTTATATCGCTCAACAGTATCCATATATTTCCTTATTGTTTACGTTAAGTTTAAGGCAGTACAGGGGATAATAACCTTTCTGTAATTCAGGCATATATGAATAAATTGACTTACTTGATTTAAGGTTCTATGTCCCTCAGGTGGGGCTGGATGCCCCCAGCGTAGGAAAATAGCCGGATCGGTATTGGACAGCTGTCCTAATTTCACTCCACACCATTCCACTTTCTTCACCTCTGCAATGATGCTTCGTTGCCAGATCTGTTGTAGACGGCAACCTTTCATTTTCCTTTGAGGATTCCAGTCGAGGGCTTGCTTGGCAATGTGACTTGGATCTATGGCCCATTCACTTCCACTTTCGGCGTTTTATACTGTCAATACGCTAGCCATCATAGCCATATGTATCTCTGATGATTAGAGATTCTGTCAGGCCAGAATATTTCAAGAATTTGAAGAAAGGAACGGTTGTAGCTTGTAGCTTTCCACGTTTCGCAACTATACTGCAACACCGTCTTTATGTTGGATCGGAAGATTTTGAGCGTGACACGTAGTGTTAACTTCCGCGACTGCCAAACTAAACTGAGACGGGCTAACGTTGTTTTGGCTTTTGGGAATATCGAAGAGACGACATTTTCGGTTCATCCAGTGTTGGTGATTACGCTTTCCAACTAGGTAAATATGTGGACCCGTTTTAACCTTTCCTGCACGATATGAAGTGGAGATATGCTAGTGGATCAACCAATTATTATAAAGAATAAATTAACACTCAAATATATAAAAAAACCTGTGTGTACTAATATTATACTTTTTTGGCGTAACAAGATAAAAATTTTATGTAATGTAGAAAAAACGACACTAACAATAGAAAAAAACTAAAATGTTGACTATCTTCAGCTAGCTAACTTGAGGGTGTCGGTTTTTTGTGACGGTTTGCGCGCGCATCGTAAAAATTTACTCTCATCATTTATCCCTAAACGAAGTATAACTTCAATAATGATCTGGTGTCGCTAAAACCTTCAGCCTTCTGTGTATTTTTAAGATAACAGAAGTTTTCGTATAGGTACGTTATGTACAGTGTACACACAATTTCACAAAATATGTAATTGTAGCGCCAAGTGTACTGTATCAACTACTTTTAGTATCAACCTCGCATATTTATTAGTCATAATATTATACAGAACACAGTAATACAGATATTTCAACAGAACCTTTCGAATTAACCTAAAGGCCGTGTACTCCATAGAGAGACAATATCCTATTACTATTGTACTCGAGTCTATGAGTCACATTCTCTTGCAAATGGAAAACAAATGCATTTAGAAGCGGTTGCGTCTCGCCGTACGACAAATTGTTTTAAAGGACCTTGTTTGAAGAACTCTCTAGATGCGCTTTAGACGTGCCCAGAGTGCCTACACTCGGGGAAAATGTGATATTTTTAGTGAAACAATGCAACATGGATCAAGTGATATAGTGTTGTGTGTTTGGCTTAATTGTGAAGCAGCCTTTGAAAAGTCTTATTGTTTTAAGGTCTTTGTCTTAACGAGACTTGTGAATATTAATGTTTTTTTATTAACTTTTATACCTATTTTATATAAGTATTATTATTATTTTTATAGAACGGGGGGCAAACGGGCAGGAGGCTCACCTGATGTAAGTGATACCGCCGCCCATGGACACTCTCAATGCCAGAGGGCTCGCAAGTGCGTCGCCGGCCTTTTAAGAAGAAGAAAGCCTTTGGCTTGGCACCGATCGGGACCGCCAAACATGGAATAAAGAGTTCCATGCAGAACAAATTCGGCGACAGATCGGAATTTGAAGCATCCGACTGAAAGCTTATAGGGCTCGGGTAGGAAGGAAAGAAATACCGTACCCCGTTTAACGACCCTGATTTAAACGTTCTTGCAAGACCTTTTTTTTATAGAACAGGGGGAAAACGGGCAGGAGGCTCACCTGGTGTTAAGTGATACCGCCGCCCATGGACACTCTCAATGCCAGAGGGCTCGCAGGTGCATTGCCGGCTTTTTAAGAATTGGTACGCTCTTTTCTTGAAGGACCCTAAGTCGAATTGGTTCGGAAATACATCAGAGGGCAGCTGATTCTACAAAGTGGTGGTGCGCGGCAAAAACTGTCTTGAAAAACACTCAGTTGTGGAACGGCAGACGTATTTGTTAAAGTTAATCTGGCTGTTCTTTAAATAATACGTTGATATGTTCTACGCTAATAAAGACTTTTTTCATTTAGATTAAGGTGTATTTAATATGAAATTAATTTTAAAGTGATCTAGTCTTGCTTTAATGGCCACACTATCCCTAAACAAAATTAAATAACAATTTAAATGAAACATTACTTTAGAATGTCTGTGAGTAATTATTACGCATTACAAACTAATCAAGAACTTAGATACAATACAATTAAGACTGTTCTAATCAAGACTTAAATCAATAGTTGAAACTTCTTGTCTAAGATTACGAAATGTTTGAGAGTTTGTAAGTAAATATTGTTTAGCAAAGTTATAAAGCTATATTTAAACCACATTTTGTTACAAGAAATTCGCATGACAAATCACGAACATTATCTCCTCGAGCCCAAAACATATCTGTGACAATGGTTCGAACAATGAATTTGAGCAAAACTTGATCTATGGTTAATACTCAAAATTATAAACCTCTCATATATAGGAGTCTTTCCTCCAACTTCGATGTTCCCTTTGGAGTAGAGACTCTTGGGTCGTGGCGTTCAAGTGCACATGCGCTTATTAAATATTTAAGTTGGCGCCTGGTAGATAATACCGGTGACCCCGTAGCTGGTGCTGGCCTCGCCCGTGCGCGGCTAGGAGGGTTCAGTACGGCTGTGAATATTGGATAAAAGAAGATACCCGCTGGCACTCAGAAGCATCTGAGGAGTGGTGTTATCGTCGCATGTTTCGTATGGGCTGGATCAAGGTCTCTAACGAGAACGTTCTTAATCGGTTTGACAAAAAAGCTTATGATAAACAACGACCAGTTACGTACCTCGGCCACGTGTTGCCTTCAATTAATTATTATAATGGGTAAAAGCCAGGGTAAACGGCGTGGGAAAAGGAAAAAATCATGGGTTCGTAATATTCGGAAGAGTTCCAGAACCTGGCACAGGACAAGACGCTTCACGAGACTAACGGCCAACAACCAACGACCGGTTTTTAATGGTTTTATTTGTTATCTCCTATTTACACGCTTTATATTAGCTTCACCTGTATGTATGTATGTATGTAACCTACTCCTTCGGACTCGATTTTGACCCACTTTTAACGGACAGCTTTAATTCAAACTTTGCGCACCTGTCAAAGATCAATGACAATGGGTTGCTCGATAGACGAAAAATATGGCACAGAGCGCGCCACGCTTTTTCACAATAATACCAGTATTTTTTGTTCATTACCATTTTCAGCCTAAATTAGGAATTATTTTTCACTTTTTAGTTTGATGTGCTTTAAAAGCGTGTTTTTTAGTTTTTTTTAACTATATTTTTTTTTTTATAACTTTTACCTTGCTCCTCATGAGGAGCATATTTTTATTTTAATGTTTCATTCTAGGTCATGACTAGACATTAAAATAAAAATAATTTATCCTATATAATTACTAATTATAATTAGTAGATATGGCGAAAAAGAAGCACGCACTTATTATAGTGAGGACAAAGTCAAATAGCTAGTAGTTAGGTATATAAAGGCGGCAAAATATTACGATTCGTAGAACGTCGCCAACACAATGTCTTCAGAGACTGAAATTGAAATAAACACTGGATATCATGTTATTCAATTTCACGCGAACATGCGCATTATTGCGGCATGTCCCTTGTCGAAAGTAACTGCAGTATTGTCAATAAGACAAAGTAAATATTTTATATGATGGTATTATCTATTTAAACACACGTTTATTTTAAGTTATAGTTACATTTATTAAATATGTATTTGTTTTCTTATTTTATATTTTAAATGCAATCTCGCTGTTGGCCTTAAGGGCCTTAACAGCTCAGCTCGGGCTGTTTGTAGCTCGGCCGGAATGGGCAGCACTAAAGTAATATCATCATCTCATTTCTTGAGGCGGAGGTTCAACTGAAGTGATACGTCTC
This sequence comes from Pieris napi, assembly GCF_905475465.1. Lineage (NCBI taxonomy): Eukaryota > Metazoa > Arthropoda > Insecta > Lepidoptera > Pieridae > Pieris > Pieris napi. The sequence continues at coordinate 9,715,531 of NC_062254.1, forward strand.
ACCGTCCACTCACCCTGCCTCTAGAGGGGGCGAGAGGCAAGAGGGCCCGCAAGTGCGTTGCTGGCCTTTTTATAATAGGTACGCTCTTTACTTCAAGGAACTATAGTCAAATTGAATTGATATTGCAGTACTTTTGCCATATCAGGGAATTTGCCATAAATGTTCGTCGGGCATGACAGCTCAATCAACACTTTCATAATCTACGCTCTGAACGGGAACCAAGTCCAAGTAAACGATCAAGGTCACAAAGCTACAAGCCCTCAGAGGCTTTCAAACAAAATATAGGGTCAATAATAATTTTATACCTCTGCATATTTTATTATCTTTAAATTATAAAATAATCAGTTGACAAATCCACCCAAATATAGAAGAAATCCCAAATAATTGAACAGATCAACTGTAATCTTTTCATTACGGACTCTTCTCGAAGGTAAAACCGCATATTAACCCCCAAAAACTCAACTAACGCACGTAAAATAAACAGTGAAATAGCTACACTTACGGGGCACGGATTTTCGCTTTAAACTTGAACAATTCCAATAATCCCGAAAGCCGTCTTCAACCTTTGGTAGGGTTCACTAATTTCCGTGCGTCAGGCAAATTTACATGCCCACATTAATAAGACCTCTAGTACTCGGTGGGTTTCAGGGTGTATGTGTGGGCCTAAAAGGGAACGTGGCTCATGATATACTGGGCACTAGGTCTACATCGATATCACCTGTTTCCTGTTTAACGATAGATTGAGTTACGTTAGTTAGAGATGTATATGGATCTTGAATTACGTTTTAGTGAATATTGGTTGGGACACGGGTTTAGAATTTTAGCGTCTATTAAAATGTGGTTATAGGAAATCTTACTCAATACTATACTGTATTCAAAAGTACAGTTTGTGGCATTTTTGATTAGCCTTCTACCACAGTAAAATTCAAAATCATTTATTCATTTAGGTAACACAATGTACACTTGTGAATAAAGAAATACATATTAAATGCTAAATGCTTCTAATTTTACATTTACTGTCAGTTCTCAAATCAAGGGCGTAGAACGGACGAGAAGAACTGGCAATAAACTCTCCGCCACACTTTTTAATCGCCAAGTTTTTTGGTTTAGACAATTTTTGTAAGGAGCTGCAACCATTACACCTGTTCCACACGACAGCTTAAGTGCCTCTTATCATTAATATACAATTTTCTTAACCTTAAAATCTTAGTAATAATAAAATAAACAAAAATTAAAAAAAGAAAATTAAATCCAATTTAAAAAGTTTGGTCACTGTACCTTTAACGCTGGCAGCATTTCTTTGTTGTATTGCGATACTTATCCGTTGAGCGAGGAAAGCACCAGCTCTGGGGTCACCAATATTAATTACGATAAAGCTAATAAGTCCATGATATATTAATTCTTTATTTTACAACTAGCAGACTCGGCCAAGCGTTGCTGTGGCTAAGATTTTTGCTATAGTAGTAAACTATTCAAGGGAAACGGTAGGAGAACACCAGCCATGGGGACCCCCATGCTTTTTTGGAGGTTGTGCCATTAAATTGTAGCTTATGTGAAACGTTGGTACTTTCAACACAGCGCCATCTGTTAGAATTGTGACTGTTAAATAATAAACAAATATTTGGCAATAAAATAATATTGCGGGTATAAATTGAGATGTTAGCTATCCTATCTTTTAAGTTGGATTAAACTTCATACGGTGTGGAAATTTGATTGATATCGGTTCGGTAGTTTAGGAGTCCATAGCGGACAAACAACGTGACACGTAATTTATATATATTAAGATATTAGAACGATATGATGGCAATATTATATATATAGGCATTGCTATTGTCAGATGGGACGATGGGTCCAGCAGCAGTCTGTGGTGGGACTTTACATTTTTCGTTGTTCCCTTACATTTGGTACAAGGTGATTCACCCGTTTTACCAATAAAAAGTAAAATCGCCGCCTCCCATCCAACAAAGCGTCGTCAAAGCGATTAGTTTTAATCGACGCATATTACTCTAAACAAATTGCGTACCATTTTAGCCGCGGTAAGCCAATTTGGCATTTTACCTCCCTCTGCCCGTTACACGTTGCACATAAATCTATTCTATAAATTATTTATTCCCACAAAGTGCATATTATTTTATGCTGTAATATTTCATAAAATTTTATGCTCACGCGTAAATACCACCTATTGCAAGGGTTAGAAATAACTAATGTTCTATTATACTTTATGTATCTATTTTATTTTTTGTTACGAATTTATTTGGTTTCTGAACAGGTTTTTAATATGTATAGGGTCCTTCAAGAAAAGAGCGTACCAATTCTTAAAAAGCCGGCAATGCACCTGCGAGCCTTCTTGCATTGAGAGTGTGGGCAGCGGTACCACTTAACAACAGGTGAGCCTCCTGCCCGTTTTCCTCCTGTTCTATAAAAGAAAAGGTCTTGCAAGAACGTTTAAACCAGGGCTGTATCTTGGCACCGATCGGGACCGCCAAAAATGGAATAAAGAGTTCCATGCCCTGCAGGACAAATTCGTCGACAGATCGGAATTTGGAGCATCCGACTAAAAGCTTATAGGCCTCCGGTAGAAAGGAAAGAAATACCGTACCCCGTCCGATTCTGTTTAACTATAGTGCCAAATACGGGCCGTCGAGGAACCAAAGGAGGGTCAACGGAGAGTTTGGTAGTTAGATTGGATATGCTCAGTGAGTCGGTCAGTTTCGGTATTTCCGCTATGGAACATATATCCACTCTGACGTACACGAAAACACCCGCCCGCGGCACAAAGGAATGTTTCAGTTCGTCCCCGGATAGGAGAGGTAGGAAGTATCAGCTGACGAGGATATTCACTCCATATTTGTGGCATTATTATAAATTCAAACATCATTTAATCATACGGGTAATACATTGTACACTTATGACTTGTCAGTAAAGAAATACACATTACTGCTTCTAATTTTACATTTAGTGCCTGTTCTCACATAAAAGGCGTAGAATGTAAGTGAAGAAATGGCATACATTATTATGGGAACAACACGCAAATACATAGTCGAAATAATTAAAATCACCGCATACACGAATTTAAGTCCGACCAGTCAAATTCAAATTCAAATTCAAAAATCATTTATTCACGTAGGTAACACAATGTACACTTGTGATTCGTCATTAAAGAAATAAATATTAATGCTTCTAATTTTACATTTACTGCCAGTTCTCAAATCAAGGGCGTAGAACGGAAGAGGAGAACTGGCAATAAACTCTCCACCACTCTTTTTAATCGCCATGTTTTTTTTTTTACACAACGTTTGTAAGGAGCTGCAACCATCACACCATGTCCCACATGACATTTTAAGTAATTAATAATAATAACGTAAATAAAAACAAAGACTTGTCCCCTATCAGCAGGAGGCATGGTGAAATAGGAGCACGCACTTACATTCTCGTGGGAACAACACGCAAACACATAGTCGAAATAATTAACATCACCGCATACACGAATTCAAGTACGACCAGTCACCACAAGCAGCACCCGTTCACGAGTATGATGCATGGCCAGCCATCGGCCCCCTCGCCATATTTTAGGGAGAGAGACAACCCGACGCATGGACGCCGCCACAAGCAATGACATTTAAGCGAGCATGAACACAACCATTAGAAATAAATAGCGAAGTGAGGTTAACACTTCCTCGTATGATGAAATATAGCATGAGGTAACAGGCTGATCCTACTTAATATTAAAGAAAAATGATCACTCAAATGGATGCAAAAATCTGTTCAAGGATTCAGGGTCGTTGAACCACTGTTTTAATATTATTTATAAAAAGGCTAGTTCCCTGTAAACACGGACTAATAGACCAGTGCAGATAGCCTTTAAAATAAATAAAAAGTGAAAAAAATTACAGTAGGATGAAACCCATTAGAAAAGGAGGGGAATATGATCAAAATGAAAGGAAAAATAAATTACGGTCGATCTGAGGTCGGGAAGGGAAGGGGGGGAGTTTTAAGGGTAAAAAACGGTTTATCTCGATTTCCGGCAAAACTAAAAGTCCTATCGAAGAAAATTAAATGGCAAAGTTGTAGGTAATAAAAAGATCTAAAACTTTTGTATTCACACATTTTTCACATAACCTCAAAATTTATGTGAAAAATTCAAAAAACCAAGTTTTTGGTTTTTAATTTTTATCTTTTATAAATTTCTTTTTTTTTTAACGAAATTTGGTGAAAACTTACCTTTCTATGTCCCAAATACGCTGTAATTTATTTGATTAAAAATATTTATTTGTTCACCTTATTTTGAATTAATATCGAAAAAACACCCTAATTTTCAATCGAAAATTCTGACGTCAAAATTTCAGCTTTTTTCAAAAAGTTGGTGTGCTTTCAGTTCGTTGAAATCTCTACTTTCTTATGGTAAAAATATATATAAATATTACCATAGTAAATCTTCTCAGAAAACGCAAAAATCGTATGCAGTAACGACCAGACCTGTCATCCCCTTCCTTCTCTATGAATCTTCTTTAAATTATAATCAGATGCCTATTTATTACTATTTTAAGATAACTTATATATACCTGAGTGACCTAAAAAAAAAAAAATAGCCTTTAGATGGGCTAAAATTTTCGTATTTCATAGAGAAGTAAGGAAGGGGATGACAGGTCTGGGCGTTACTGCATACGATTTTTGCGTTTTCTGAGAAGATTTACTATGGTAGTATTTATATATTTTTTTACCATAGGAAAGTAGAGATTTCAACGAACTGAAACCACACCAATTTTTTGAAAAAAGCTGAAATTTTGACGTCAGAATTTTCGATTGAAAATTAGGGTGTTTTTTCGATATTAATTCAAAACAAAGTGAACAAATAAATATTTTTAATCAAATAAATTACAGCGTATTTGGGACATAGAAAGGTAAGTTTTCACCAAATTTCGTTAAAAAAAAATTATTTTTGTTAAAGATAAAAATTAAAAACCAAAAACTTGGTTTTTTGAATTTTTCACATAAATTTTGAGGGATTGTGAAAAATGTGTGAATACAAAAGTTTTAGATCTTTTTATTACCTACAACTTTGCTATTTAACTTTCTTCGATAGGACTTTTAGTTTTGCCGGAAATCGAGATAAACCGTTTTTTACCCCTAAAACTCCCCCCCTACCCCTTCCCGACCTCAGATCGACCGTAATTTATTTTTCCTTTCATTTTGATCATATTCCCCTCCTTTTCTAATGGGTTTCATCCTACTGTAATTTTTTTTGGTTTCAAAAATTATCGGCACTGGTCTATAAAATAGATTTACAGTTTAATTCCTCAGGGGTTAAAAGTGTTTTGAATTCGGAATGTGGATTTTGTTAGTACATAACCATAGATCACGAAAATTTTATGAAAACTGGCTACTAGCTGTCAAAACATAATCCCCGCACGGAACAAATTTAAAAAACGTTTCTGTAAACGTAAAATCTTTGGTTCTTGTTTGTTTAATTTCGGATTTAAAATACTCAAATATAAAAATAGAAACGTAATCATATAATAAAATATATTCTCCCAATTAATACAGCGTTATTTTATTACTAAGTATTTTAATATCGTATGAAAGTGGTTATGATAATAATAATACATACGGATAGTTAACTTCAATTGTATTGAAGCACTTAGGAAGGTTGATGAGCACAGTTTTTTCACAATTATTTTCTAATTTTACTTAATATTGATTTAAATATTCAATTTAAATCACTTCTGATTATAATTCAGATCCACATATAAAATTCGCACTTGTATAATGAAAATAACTAGGTATGTTTCATAACCTTTTAACTAAGTAACAATAGGTCTTTGTGAAAAAGCATTGCTAAATTTCTTTGAAAAAATAATTAATACTCCTTTATTTGTTTAAAACGTACTACAAAGGTCATTATGGTCATTCAAAAATCTTGTCATAGCTGCTAACTTCACGCATATTCTTTTTTCTTTTTACTTGTAGATTGTCTTAGGGGATGACAGGTCTGGGCGTTACTGCATACGATTTTTGCGTTTTCTGAGAAGATTTACTATGGTAGTATTTATATATTTTTTTACCATAGGAAAGTAGAGATTTCAACGAACTGAAACCACACCAATTTTTTGAAAAAAGCTGAAATTTTGACGTCAGAATTTTCGATTGAAAATTAGGGTGTTTTTTCGATATTAATTCAAAACAAAGTGAACAAATAAATATTTTTAATCAAATAAATTACAGCGTATTTGGGACATAGAAAGGTAAGTTTTCACCAAATTTCGTTAAAAAAAAATTATTTTTGTTAAAGATAAAAATTAAAAACCAAAAACTTGGTTTTTTGAATTTTTCACATAAATTTTGAGGGATTGTGAAAAATGTGTGAATACAAAAGTTTTAGATCTTTTTATTACCTACAACTTTGCTATTTAACTTTCTTCGATAGGACTTTTAGTTTTGCCGGAAATCGAGATAAACCGTTTTTTACCCCTAAAACTCCCCCCCTACCCCTTCCCGACCTCAGATCGACCGTAATTTATTTTTCCTTTCATTTTGATCATATTCCCCTCCTTTTCTAATGGGTTTCATCCTACTGTAATTTTTTTTGGTTTCAAAAATTATCGGCACTGGTCTATAAAATAGATTTACAGTTTAATTCCTCAGGGGTTAAAAGTGTTTTGAATTCGGAATGTGGATTTTGTTAGTACATAACCATAGATCACGAAAATTTTATGAAAACTGGCTACTAGCTGTCAAAACATAATCCCCGCACGGAACAAATTTAAAAAACGTTTCTGTAAACGTAAAATCTTTGGTTCTTGTTTGTTTAATTTCGGATTTAAAATACTCAAATATAAAAATAGAAACGTAATCATATAATAAAATATATTCTCCCAATTAATACAGCGTTATTTTATTACTAAGTATTTTAATATCGTATGAAAGTGGTTATGATAATAATAATACATACGGATAGTTAACTTCAATTGTATTGAAGCACTTAGGAAGGTTGATGAGCACAGTTTTTTCACAATTATTTTCTAATTTTACTTAATATTGATTTAAATATTCAATTTAAATCACTTCTGATTATAATTCAGATCCACATATAAAATTCGCACTTGTATAATGAAAATAACTAGGTATGTTTCATAACCTTTTAACTAAGTAACAATAGGTCTTTGTGAAAAAGCATTGCTAAATTTCTTTGAAAAAATAATTAATACTCCTTTATTTGTTTAAAACGTACTACAAAGGTCATTATGGTCATTCAAAAATCTTGTCATAGCTGCTAACTTCACGCATATTCTTTTTTCTTTTTACTTGTAGATTGTCTTATTCCCATCTCGCTCGCGCACGTTCGGCGCCCGGCTGGTTTAAAAAGAATTCGTTAGTGGGCAACTTCATACTGATAATTTTGTGTCACGGTGCGCGCGCATCGTAAAATTTCACTCTCATCAATTTTTCATAACGCGGTTATAAGGTTACGCGTATATTACGCGCATAATAAGGTTTACGCGTTTCGGTTGCCTGTGTGAAGCTGCTAGTGATTAATAAACAAGTTGGAGATACAGTATTGTACTTTATTTGCTCGAACCTACACACTCCAAAAAAATCAATTATTTAAAACCTACATCGTTTTCTTGTATTTTTATCCACCTCAAAGCTTCTTTGTTGACCTTTTGTTTGAGTATAAAAGCAACACAAAATACTCTGAGTACTTTTGTAGGTTGGCAGAGCTAATGTGATTAGATACTGCCACTTCCAACCATTAGCACTGTGAGATATGACTCGAGTTGAGACTTCGAAGTTTTTGAAAGTTTAAGCTGACTCTTTAGACGAAAATTCTGTATGAATTTTATACTTTCGTTAACTTTAAATGATCAGTTGCTCGATACAAAAAACGTGATTGTTGGAAAAACATATTTTTTATATCATAAATTTTTATCGTATAATATTATATATTTATTTATATAATCATATTTTAACTCGGCCGATCGTCGTCACATTTGATACTAACTTTTTTGTTTTGCTTGGGTTATGCTAGACGCATTTTGAATTTGTTTATATATTTATTAGTAAAGCCTTCAATTGTATATTTTTTTGGTGACTCTTTGTGCATATTTGAATTTTTTCAAGCCAAAGTATGTGCTACTATATTATATATCTAACCACTTATTGTTCTCATACTAATATCCTCCTTATCCTCACGACTGACTATTGTCTGCCTTTCTTCATATTAACAATATATGGAAACGAGATTAGTACGCTTATTTAATTAAGATAAAATTGTATATCGACGGCCACCGAACCGTTCTTTCTGACAAAACAGTGAAACAGTTCACTCGCCGAAGAAAACTAATTTAAAATTGGAATGTTTAAAAATAATAAAAATAAAATAAATCAATGGCGCTACAACCTTTTTAGGTCTGGGCCTCAGATTACTGTATGGTAGGTGATAGTAATAGGCAAGTAGGTGATCAGCCTTCAGTGCCTGACGCACGCCATTAACTTTTGGGGTTTAAGGCAAGCAGTTTTCCTCACGATGTTTTCCTTCACCATTCGAGCGAATATTAAATGCGCACATAGAAAGAAAGTCCATTGGGTTCACAGCTGGGGATCGAACATACGACCTCAGGGATAAGAGTTGCACGCTGAAGCCACTAGGCCAACACTGCTAAAAATAATATTGTATATTAAAATTTTCTTCACTTCTCACTAGAAATTCTAAAATCATCAAAACTAAGCGGACATAATTTTTTTAATGAGATAAACCACAAAATTCGTTATATTGAAAATTCAATATTCAACCTGAACTTAATGTACAATACAGTCAGATATTACAAAATTCATTAAATACCAAAGGTAATATCAACAAAATAAATAATAATATACCAATAATATTGCTTATTATATTGCGTAGTTTACTACACAGCATTTTGTTCCAGTATAATTTCCGTTTATAAACCTTGAAAATACTCCAAAATCTTCAACTGAACCGACAAATTAACGAAATAGATTTCGATTCACGAAAAGTTACTCTTATAATCATTATGAAACTCATTTCGGCAAAAATTGAGAAATTCACGTTACGCAAAAATTGCTTATTTCGCGTAGTCGAGGTGAAATAACAGTTCCCGGGCCTCTTGTACTGTTAAATTAAACCGTTATGCCTCAAATATACGATTTTCGGTCTTTAAATGCTAGCCGTTTGTTACAGAGCGTGTGATGGAAATGTACGCAGTTTGCGTTTTAAATTTAAACTGTATTTTACATGTAAAATGGTGTATTTTAACGATGCTACTTTTAGCATATCGCACTGATAAAATTTTTGTTGCGCGTTCATATTCAAACATTTAAATTTCGAATTTTATGACCAAGAAATTGATAAATAAGGATAGGTATTGTATACCAGTGTGTGTATGCAAAGAATAGCAATATTTTTTGATATATTATTTATTTCTTGGTTTTGTTTTTTATTAAACACGCTGATTTCATAGATGAAGTTTTGACTAATTGATTATAAATACTCAAAGCGTTCGTTAATTTAAAATATTAACTGTCATTAATCAATACCGACGTTGATAGAACTTTTCACTTTAGCTAATGACAAAAGAAAAAATATAACTTATATTTTATATATTTTATAGAATTTAAATCAAATTATTTCAAAAGGAAACCAGGTGATTTAAATAGTCAGTAAATCTCATATGATCATTATAAATGAAAGAAAATTTTAGCTTGGATTTCACCTGGTAAGCAAAATTGTAATAACAGTTAAGATACTTCGTTCTACTTAACACTGCGGCTTTAATTTGATCCCATGAAACACAGGTGTAGGAACTCGTACATAAATACTTTTCATACGTATCGCGTTTGCGTTTATAATAATACGTACAATGTTATTAATGTAATATTTTTTTTTTGGTTTTAGTTATTATTTCTTTTGTTTTTATTATTTATTTTGTCGTTGCTTGTTTAAGCTTTTCCCTTGCTAGCTTGCTTATGTGATGTGTATGTGTGTAAAATTTGTGATGTCATATCTTCTTGTATACTTTTATGCAAACACGTTAATTTAGAACTTATAAATAAATATGTATAGGTATAAAATTTACATGCACACATGATGTCTCAGGTTCAAATTCCGAGTTCTTCTTCTTATAGTGGCATCTCTTTGCGGTTGGCGGAAGGTTGCCGATCATCATGGCTAGTTTAATTTTGAATGCCGCGCTTCTAAACATTGACTTGGTGCTTTGACCAAACCATTGTCTTAGGTTTTTCAACCAAGACGTGCGTCTGCGGCCAGGTCTCCTTCTACCTGTCACATTGCCTTGTATGATTAGTTGAAGGAGCTCGTATTTTTTGGTGTTACGTTAAAGGCGGCCGAAGTAAATTCCGAGTTGAGGTTGCTAAAAAGAGAAATATCGATGATAATGTAAGTTTACATAACTTAGCAGAATCTAAACAATATAATTACTTCGGCTAACATACATATATGCCCTACTTAGATGGACTCTTTTGAGTGGAATTAAACGCAAAACAGTTTTAAGAAATTAATAAATTTAGACGTTAATAAATCTGTACTAAAATTGTAAAGCTTGTGATGCGTGATCTTTAATATATTTTTACTACCTTATATCTCGGAGTTCGGTGTGCCTCTTGGCAAAGGCCTTCATTTCACTCCCATTTTGTCAATATTTTGCTCCATTTTTCATGGAATATAAATACTTATTTGTTGTGAACAAAATCCACCTTCACGTCATTTGACATCTTAAGAGATAAAATAACTCCGCGAGGAAATAATTCAGAGCTAGTTATACTGCTGGGAACGTTTCTATAAAACCGCAGCCCATATAAACAGCATCTTATCTGACGTATCCTTACTCCAAACTCCATAACTGCTTGAGTGTTTCATCCATTATGATATAAAGGTGCGGAGTTGGACAATTTCGTGGCTTCATTTATGCCAACTAATTAAAATGGTGTTAAACTTAGGCCCTTGGGCGTCGTAAAAACTTCTGTGAATACTTAAAGTGAGGGTGCAAGAGAAGGTTTTGATTTAGTTCTGTGTTGAAGTATGTTGGCTGTCTTGTGAAAGTTGCTTGGATTGCACCTAAGGGCTTTGTGGAAGTTTGAAGAGGTTTACGTAGAATTAGCTTGAATCAAATTGTATTTCTTTTAAAAAGTTACAAGTTAATCAAAGCTTATTTTCGCGGAATATAACGTGATTAAATGTTCCTAGTTTTTTATAGAACAGGGGGCAAACGGTCAGGAGGCTCATCTGATGTTAAGTGATACCACCCATGGACACTCTCAATGCCAGAGGGCTTGCGAGTGCTTTGCCGACCTTTTAAGAATTGGTACTCTTTTCTTGAAGGACCCTAAGTCGAATTGGTTTGGAAATACTTTAGTAGGCAGCTGGTTCCACAATGTGGTGGTGTGCGACAAAAACTGTCTTGAAAAACGCTCAGTTGTGGAACGGTAAGAGCATTAGCTCTGGGGTATGTCCCGCTGAAGTTATGATTTGATTTGTGATTCCCGTAGAGATACAGTCAAAAATTGCGTGGACGCATTTGTTCTCGTGTTTACTTAATAGGATCCAGCGAATATTAAAACATCGGCTATAGATAGGCTTTAGAAATGACATTTCAATAGACTTTAATAAATCTGTCATCCTATTGTAGCAGTCTCTTGTTTATAATTTTTCTGTCTTTTCTTATTTTTGATACTAAGTAGTAGTATATGACGCTACTTTATGTATCGTAGCATAATGTATTTTAGATGTGGATATTTATAAATCATTGGTATGTTATTTAATTTAAATTGTATTAGCAAATAGTAGCTTATTTCATACCAATAGTTAAATGACCCAGATTTTTGCGAAGTTATTAGACTCCAGTGCCAACGAACAAAGCATCAATTTGTTTCTTTACGAACTCCAGACTTCATCTTCAGGCTTCAGTGGTACAACTATCAATGTGTCTAAAAAATATATAAGGTTTCTTTTGACCAAAAATATAATCTATAACAAGTACTGTGAATAGAGAAAGCTGATCCTAGATTCCTGACGATTGAGATCCTAACGATTTTGTTCCTAACTTTAATATGGAATTTGGAAGCTGGCATTGAACCGTGTGTCTACGGTATAAAAACCCTATATGGAAGTGAGTACTGGGTCTGTTCTTGTAAAAAATAAATGAGTGGCACTAGAAACTTTTTAGGTCTGCTCCTTAGATTTCCTTATCTGTTTCGAGATCATTTGTCAATCTTTCAGGTGATCAGCCTCCTGTGCCTGACACACGCCATCGGCTTTTTGTGTCTAAGGTAAGCCGGTTTCCTCACAATATTTTCCATCACCATTTGAGCTAATGTTAAAACCGTACATAGACAGAATGTCCATTAATGCACAGCCTGGGATCAAACCTACGACCTCAGGGATGAGAGTCGCTCGCTGAAACCACTAGGCCAACAATGCTATCTGTTTTTGTAGGTTTCAAATAAAACAAAGTCTTCTTAACATCAACCTTTATTTAAATTTATAGAATACATTACACGAGTCATTCCATATGCCACAATATACATTATACCTAAATTAATATGTAAAATAATATTATGCGAAACAAATTTAAATAACAATATTAATATGCCGTATTATCCCCGTAATACATTTATGTACGAATCGTTAAGTGGTTTACTGTTAATATTTTAGCTGAATCAATGTACAATATATTAATGTTAAAGCAACATAATAAAAGGTTTTTGCGTAAAATGTGCTTAATAACTGTATTTACCTTAAGGGTACAGTAGGTGATGAAGCAATAGCGCATCTCCTACTCCAATGTGTATAAATTTACTGACTACGTTATTTCTGTCCCTGTGGAATAAATTGCTTTTATATTTTTCTTAAGTAAGAGGAAAAGTCTAGTTTAATAAGTATTGTAATGAAAGCTTTTTATTGAATTTATTTATTAACATTGACGAAGGTTGATAGCGGAGCTTTTCCATTGAAAATTCTCAGTAATTGCAAAGAAAAGTCCTACGCATTAAAGGTTAATCCATAAACAGTTGGATGAAGTTATACGCGGCCATGTTTTACCACAAAATTTTCTTTGTATTGTGTTTTTGCGTGTCAAAATTTCAGCAAGGAAGGTTAGTTGCCATGGTAACCATTAGACGGCGATTAGGTCGTCAAAGACAGAGACGGTGGTATTTTAAATGTGGAATGAAAATTCTTTAGTATTTGTTACGCTTTCGAAGTTTTATTAAAAGAAAATGATTACCATTGTAATTATCTGTAGCTAAATTCTTATCAAAGGACGTCGTTTGCTGAATTTTAATCCTTTGGGCTTTTTGAAGTCCGTTATTGTTAAAGTAACTAACACGGTTTATTATACATTTTACAATTCGCCCGAGTTTAAATTTGACAATAGAAATAGGAGACACTAAAATATATTTTATCAGAATATTCTAAATTCTCAGCTAAGTGACATATTCGAATGGGCAAAATTTTAATTTTGAAAATAGATTAAGTTGAAAATAACTACGAAGAGGATTTGAAATGAAAAAGCGATTGTGCACTCACTGATGGAAAATTTATTCTAAAATTACCGCAACCACAGAAACGTTAATTAAAATTCAAGTTTAATTAGTAATGGACGTTTTGCGATCGTTTTTGCGGATTGGAATAACATTTTACTAATATGGTTTGTATTCATTGAATATATTTAAAATTGTTTTTAAAGTCCTGCCTTTTCAAACTTAATAAAACATTTTAAATAATCTCACTTAGCGCACAACCTTCTTTCTTGTTTGTTTCGGTACGGTACTTTTAGCCAAAAATTCAGTTAAAGACCCAATACGTTTTGACTTTTTTTTTTCATTTTTCAATACTCAGATTCGTATATTAATTTTCTTAACGTCCGATGAAAAAAGTATCTTTGTAACCTCTTTACTAATGTTTGTTTATCCATGACTTTTTGAAGTTATACTTCTTTAGGCGCGTTATGAAAAATTGGTGAGAGTGAAATTTTACGATGCGCGCGCACCGTGACACAAAATTATCAGTATGAAGATTTTAAACCAGCCGGGCGCCGCGCCTGCGCGAGCGAGATGGGAATAAGACAATCTACAAGTAAAAAGAAATAGAATATGCGTGAAGTTAGCAGCTATTCCAAGAATTTTGAATGACCATAATAACCTTTGTAGTACCTTTTAAACAAATAAAGGAGTTTTAATTATTTTTTCAAAGAAATTTAGCAATGCTTTTTCACAAAGACCTATTGTTACTTAGTTAAAAGGTTATGAAACATACCTAGTTATTAAATTGAATGAATAATATAATAAAAATAATAAATAATTATTATTATTATAATTAATATTAATTAATAATTGAATAATATATTAAATATTATTAAATTATTAACGTTAAATATTTATTATTAATTATTTAATATTTAAAAAAAAATAAAGAAAGCTAAAGAAGTATAACTTCTTACGCGCGTACATAAGTACACGCACCCTTTTTTTGTACTTGGGTTAATTATAGCTTAATGAATGATTCCGAGCGATCCCTTCTTTTTGATAAACCATATATGCTTGAAATGCTAGTTTAGATTTGAATTTCAAGTTTTGAAATAAATCCACTCTCTATGCTAAAATACTACAAAATAACTTTTCCAGTTATATAGGTTGTAGTGTGAAAAGTTTTTTTCATCACGAGGTCAAATGGCAAATAAAATCAGGAGTTACGACAGCTCCGTTCGCCAAATATTTTGTTATTTCAGATAAAATCTCTAAACGTCGGGAGGGCCTTTTAGTTAAAATTGCCTCTCCCTACGAGGTCACGCATCTCTCATTATCATCACTAACTGCGATAGTTTGTCCTTTAATTTGGTCCCCTTAATTCTCTACATAAGGGTACGGGTCAAAACTATTACGATGAAGAGACATTTTTGAAATTCGTGCCGAAATATTCGCTTTAATTATGAACTGACGAACATTGAACGAAATAAGTAACAAATTAAGAATTCTTTAGATAAAAATTATTTAACATATACAAACAAAATGCTTTTAGCTATCGTATTAAGCAACACCACAGTCAAAAACGATTTGAAATCCTTGAATATTGGAAAAAAACTGTATTTTAGTTATAATAACTAATAGAATTAAAATAGATTTTGTAGTAATTTTATACATTTACTAGCTGATCCAGCAAACGTCGTTTTGCCATGTATATCATTTATGATAAAAAATAGGGGTTGATCGGAGAGGGATGAAAGTTAGGGGTTGTATGTATTTTTTAATGCTGTATCATAAAAAAATAAAACAGAAAAAAATATCTAAAAATAAAAAAAAATATTAAGGGGTGGACTACCCTTAACATTTAGGGGGATGAAAAATAGTTGTTGTCCGATTTTCAGACATACCCAATATGCACAAAAAATGTCATGAGAATTGGTCGAGCCGTTTCGGAGGAGTTTAACCACAAACACCGCGACACGAGAATTTTATATATTAGATTAAAAAACCATAAATTACTGTATGCTGTCTAATTAGACAATAATAAGCCGCGTATTATTTTTCAAAGCTAAATTACACTGTTCTATAGATATTAATTATATATAATTGTTAGATGACTTTTACCACGACTGTTGCATACAGATGACTCAAATTATAACATTATATGATATATTTACAATAAAGTCTATACTTAAGAATTTCTTTAGTTACACATCTATTATTTACAAAACGAATCTATAACAAGAAAGATAAATGTCGAAGTTTCTAATAAAAACAACATCCATGATAAAACAAATATTTCTTACAATTATATCACATTTCTTTACAAAATCTCTATATTATATTTACAAAAGTTGTACATACAGATAGATTAAAATATCGATTATGTACATTTTCACAAAGGGCAAATTGTAAGGAACAGAGCACAAAGAATCTCATTTATAACTTAATCTATTCAATAATAATGCGGTGAACGCAAATGACAGGCTATTAGCACAAAGCTATTGAAACTATATTTTTTCCGCCTTTTATAAAATTACCTTATAAACAAGACAAATAGAATGCAACAATAAAATTCTATCGCGGAAACGTAACAAATATCTTTACCCTAACAATAAAAGTAATGATAGGAGGAAAACTGAAATATTTACGCCGATCGTCGATATAGACGATGTTGTGATGAGATTCCTATAATCCTTCGCTTCGTTTTGAGACGGGTAAGTGTAGGTCCTATCGGTTACGCTCTTAACCTCGGCGGGACAAGGCAATAATTCCACAGGAATTTGTAATAACGTTCTTTCGTTATCACCTCTCACTTTCTTGGGTTCGTCTAAGTAACTTTCATCGATTTCATCGTGAAACTCTTCTGTATTTTCGGCATCGTCTTTTATTTTATCGCTATCTACATTATTTTTCGTATCAATTCTCTCGTAGTACGTAAAATGGGAGTTGGGTAATAGAGTAAAGTTGAATTTACAGAGAAAATTTTCTAAAGACGTTCTCACTTTAATACTTTTTGCCTCATTACGTAATTTGTGCATCCAAGCCAGGTGGCAGTCGCAATCGAAATCGTTACCTGTAAAAGATAATTTCATTTTAATTTCTCCCCTAATAAGCATTTCATTACTATTTATTTTCCAACTTAAATATTACACTTGGCAAATTCACATTTTAATTGCCTACTGAAATACCAATGGAGGCTACAAGATATTAATTGCAATATAAGATACAAGTATCACTTATTCCACGTTATTAAATTGAAATAGGTAGACATCCTACTCATCGGCAAAGAAGACAGAGAGAGAGAAAAAGCCGGCGTAAAAAACTCTCGGTACTCTTTTAAAATAGCAAATCATAAAACATCACCTATTTTAAAACAAATATTGCAAATAATTTAGAAGTAGCTTGTCTAGCACTAGTCCCATGCCCTTTTATCAACTAGATAATCGTTAACTTACAGAAATACCAATGGACGCTACAAGATATTAATTGCAATACAACTACATTGATTTAATTTTTTACAGTGCAGCCTTGCGATTCTGTAACTCACACAGCGGTTTTCGCATCGGCGGTCGCTCTCAAATCAGTCGTGAAGCAGTCATTTTATGATTTTGCATTCTGATAAGGTGGGAGCTTGTAGTTTATTGTTTAAACTCGGATTCGGATTCGTTCGGATTTAGTTCGGATTTGAGAGCGACCGGCGGCCGCCGTGAAAACCGCTATGTGAGTTCGAACAGTGAGTTACAGAATCGCAATGCTGTATTAAAATAGAAATTCAATCGTTCATAATTCCGTCTTACCTTCTAAAGAAATTTCACTTTTCTGTAATTTGATGTTATCATAAATCGGACGTAGATTATCAATTGTGAATCTCTTTAACTTATTATGACGCAGGTTGAGTGCAGACAATCCTCGTACTCCTTCAAACAGCCCATCAGCTAATGTTATTAATCTGTTATAACTTAAGCTTAACTTTTTCAACTGTGATAAACCATCGAATGTCCTCTGAGCTAGTTCATATATTTCATTATAATCTAATAAGAGCTCTTGTAAGTTCCATAATTCGATAAATGTAAATGAATTCAATATAGCTATCTTATTTCTTCTTAAATCTAATCTTTTTAAATTAGCAAGTCCGTCGAAACATTCCTTTTTCAAATCGCTTATATTATTTCTATCGAGTTCTAATTCTAATAAATTAACCAGGTGTTTGAATGCACCATCCTCTATTACAGTGATATTATTACTTGTAAGGAAAAGTTTTTGAAGTGCTGGTAGCTCGAAAAAGGTTTCTGTTTCTAATTTTTTAATTTTATTCTCATCTAATGTTAGAACTGTTAGATTTGGAAGGTTGTAAAAAGCGTGTCTATTCAAAACGACAATTTGATTTTTTGTTAGCGTCATCTCATGTACGGATGTTAAGTTAGTGAATGTGAAACTTTCTATTCTAGGTATAGAGCTATATTTAATGCTAAACTGTGTTAACTTTCGGAGGTATCTCAGAACTCTGGTAGGGACAAAGCTCAAGCCGCCATCTGCGCGTACATTGAATGCGAGAATTTCGATATTCATTTGCGACGTGAAACTTGTCCACAGCGGGTCCGTTTTCTCTATTCCGCCATTGAACACCCAACATTCTGTTTTAGTGGCTTCGTTGATTTCTGGGCTGTGTTCGCAGTAGCAGTGCACTTTTGAATCCCTGTCGCTGATGTCGCAAATATTTATTGAGGTTTGAATGACTTTTTCTTTTTGCTTCCTTCTATTTGCGTGCAGAGAATCGATTGCGATGAGCAATAGTAGCAAGGCAGCGGGTATCCTTTGAGCCCGCATACCTTCTATCTGAAACAAGGGAATTTGAAATGTAAAAAACGTCGCCACACATCGAATTTATACACATATATTCTATACATATATGTGTATAAATACTGTTGCATTGTGTTTTTTATCTGACATCCAAAATACTGAATAGTATTATGTAAATCAATAAAATAAAAAAAACAAGTAATTTATTAAAACCATTTAGATTAGTCCAATTTATCACAGCGTAAGCATAATAATAAGAGAAAGAAACCTAAGTTAAAACAGGATATTAAGACTATATTTTTATTCAACAGATTCATATTATAATTTGATAAATTAATATTTTGTAGTTCCTAGAAACTAATTAGAAAATTTATTATTAAAAAAGTAACTAAGCTAAATTTGTTCTAGAAAACGAAATAACTATAAAAATTATTAAAATGATTTCCATGACTTATTTGTGTACTTTTCACGTTTAATAGATTAGTATTCAGATAATTAATTGCATTAAGATTTGTTTAGGTTTTTATTATGACTATTAACATCTAATTAAGGTAAATTAAATAGGTACATTAGAGGAAATTAAAAACATAAATTAACAACTAGGGTCACAAGACTGAGCTGAATTTTAATTGCAAAAAGGTTTAACCAGAGTTAGATGGACTACAAGGGGTTTCTAAGTAGCTTTAATTAAAGCCCTAATTGAAAATGAAATTTAGTGTTTTTATTAAAGTGGGATTTAGTGGAATTAAAATATCTACGCTTTAGTAAAAATAGCATTTAATTACAATGCTTAAACAAACATTTAAGGTTATTAGTTAAACCTTAATTATAATCTGACACACATAATTTAATAATTTATATACAGCAATAACATAATTTCTTCTTTTCTCAAGATAAAACTTTAATTTATATTTGCTTATAATCATTGTAAACTTCAAATATAAATTGAAGTTTTTTTGGAAATTAAATGAATTGATTTATTTTTTAGAAATATTGAGCTGTTAACGTTAGAGACATATCACATTCTGAAAAGATATTTTTATTTTATTTATTTATAAAAGTTTACCACATCATACATAGTACTAAATCTACGGTATATTTTACAAATCTTCCATCTAAAATGTATGACAATTTAAGTAAACATAAGTGTTACAAAAAAAATATAAAAAAGTACAAAATATATACAAGTTTAAAAGTACGTTCGTTTTTGAAATTTATAAAATTTGTATTGAGTGTAAAATAAAAATTTTGAATTCTTTTACGAGATATTACAAGTCTTTAGATCAATGGTGACTATGGTAGTAATGAACTAGCCAATGGATCATATAATCTTGTATATTTCCGTACATAGCTCGCTTCAGCCGACACCCTTGGCACACGCTGAGTGGTTTTGTTAAGCCTAATAGACCAGCCTACGAGCAATTTGATAAAGCAACGGCTCGCTGGTTTCAAATTTTTCGCTTCAATTTACAAATAACAAGTAAAAATTTAAAGAATACACGGTCGTAAAAAGTTCTTGCGTTTAATTACATTGAGTTATAAAAATTTAATTTAAAATTTACGGAATGAAAATCTGGTAAGTTCTTGATGAATTCATAAATTATGTTTTTTATGTTAATTTTGGAACGAAGTTCCTTATCGCGCGTTGTGAAAGGGGGCTAGTCGGAAAAAATTCTTACGAAAAGTTGTCACGACACTTTTTTGCTATTTGCTATTGTAATACACCGGTTCTCGTCCGATCACCGAAGTTAAGCAACGTCGGGCGAGGTCAGTACTTGGATGGGTGACCGCCTGGGAACACCTCGTGATGTTGGCTTTTCATACTGTACAAATCTATCATACTGTTATGATACCAATTAACATATAAATTAATCGAAAGGAATTTCGTTCCATCTGGGTGTCCCTTGACACCTCTAAAGTTTTTTGTTATTGTTAAAATAAAAAAGGGTATATATAATATGGGTGTTGATTATTGAATACCTCATAGTTTTTACGATAAAATATACTTAAAACCGGTATTATTGTACCATTTTAACTACAGAGATTCTGCTTTTCTTCACAGCGTAAGAACAATAGGAGAGAGACAAAGGAGTAATTTAGATACATCTTTATTTAGGTGTAATGAATTAAGTGTGACTATTAAAAACATGGAAAGCGTCTTTCCTCTTCAAACGCTTTCAAAGATAATACCATGAGTTGAACTATTTTTATTTCTAAGATATGTGCATTGAGACACACACACCCGCGCGCTTGCACACACACACTCACACATACGCACACACCCCAAATTCATTTTTACGACTCCGATTGCATGGTTTTCTTTTAGCCCTTACTTATTTTCTTCTATAGTGTCTTATGACAATGACCTAATTGTGCGTGTTCCGGTCCGGTGGTGGAGAGGCTGGCTAGCTGTCACTCAGGTCTCCTGTTACAGAGACCAGTCTCCACATAATAACCTTGTATGTATATGTGAGAGAAGAAATAAAGATTATTATTATTATTTGATTATTAAAAAACTTCAAGCAAACATGCTTCAGCTTTTATTTTTTTATTTTTTTTTTGCGATCTGATCAGTTTGAGACTTATTGCGGTACCTATATCATTTTTTTAAGAAAAATAAATCAGTGGCGATACTACCTCTTTAGGTTTAAGTCTCTGATTTCTGAATCTGTTTCATAATCATTTCTTTTCAGGTCTTAGAGGCGTAGTAGTTGATCAAACTCCTGTGCCTGACACACGCCGTCGTGGGTCCAAGACAAGCCGGTTTCCACACGATGTTTTCCTTCACCGTTCGAACAAAAACACAAAAAAGGCCATTGGTGCACAGCTGGGGATCGAACCTACGACCTCAGGATATTTTTCGACTTCTGCTATAAACTGTACTCAAAATTTAAACTATGTGCCAGGCTGTCCACCTATCACGAGTAAAAATGCAATTTTTACAGTGATATCAAAGCTATAAATGACTCCCTAATTACCGTTTGAAAACTGCACAATGTCAATTCCTTTGTAGTCAAACCCTCGCAGTTGTGGAGTTAATTAAGGGGCCATCCCCAAGTTAAATAGTTAGCTGATGCGCAAATTGGTTAGATTTCATAATAAATTGAGTTAGCGCTGACGCCGGCTAACTTTATTACGTGGAAATTGTTAGGTTTGTCGGGATATTTTATTTCGTTAAGACCATGTTACTGCAACTGACCTAGAAGCTTGAACGTACCTGGCGCGGTCTTTTCGTAATATTTGAGGTAGCATCGTATTCAAAAAGTAAGCTTACTGATTGCAAGTGATACCGCCGCCGCCCATGGACACTCTCAATGCCAGAGGGCTCGCAAGAGCGATTCCGGCCTTTTAAGAATTGGTACGCTCTTTCCTTGAAGGACCCTAATACTTCAGTGGGCAGCTGGTTCCACAAAGTGGTGGTAAGCGGCAAAAACTGCCTTGACAAACGCTCAGTTTTGGAACGGTGGATGTCGAGGTGATACGGGTGGAATTTCGTATTCTGCCTAGACATCCGATGATGAAACTCAGCTGCAGGTATTAATCCGAATAACTCCTCTGAACACTCTCCATGGTAAATGCGGTAGAAGATGCAGAGTGACCCCACATCTCTACGCAACGCCAAAGGATCAAGCTGCTCGGAGAGGGATGTTTGTTTATAACTATGTAATTGTTTTTATGCATTACTGGATACATATACTTTCTTTGATTTAAAAGACAAAAGATTTTGTAGTTTATTGTCCGTTACGTATTTGTCTTCTAAATAATCAAGAATACCGATGAGAAACTTAAAGATTAACAATTATTTATGAGAATCCAACCCAAGATGTCTTGATTATACGCCATAGTTAATATCACTTAGCTTCTTGATAATTTTTCTATTTACACCAACCCGAAAAAACATTGATTGAACTTGTACGCAATGATTTAATAATTCATACGTGAACCATGTGTTCGCGTCTTGCCCCTTTATAAGGTTAATAAAATAAGTATTTAAAAAACTCGCGTTTCAGTGCAGCGTGTTTTGTTAGTATTATAGCTTATCTTTGGCTGATACGCTTAACCAGAATTAACTAAATGAAATATTCAAAGCGTACACAACTAGGTAAAGAAACTGTCAGACATAAGAGGAATGGACGTCGTATCGTAAAATCGCATGAGCCTAAGCTTTACTGCAGGCAAAATGGCTGCCATGTGTTGGTATTTCAGTTTTAGTTTATACAGGAGCCACACGAAAGCGTTTAAATAACATATTTCTTATACATGCTGTGTATTCGTTCCTTTTATTATATTACTTGACTAGTGCAAGTAGTACTTGGAAGTAATTTGATCCTGAGATGAACCATGTTGATCGATGCCAAAACAGTGCAGAATACAAAATACCATCCGTATCACCTCTTCGTCCGTCGTTCCACACTGCCTTAAAAAACTTTAGAGGTGTCAAGGGACACCCGGATGGAACGAAATTCCTTTCGATTAATTTATATGTTAATTGGTATCATAACAGTACGATAGATTTTCTCGACACCAATCTTACGACGAAAAAAAAAAGCCAACATCACGAGGTGTTCCCAGGCGGTCACCCATCCAAGTACTGACCTCGCCCGACGTTGCTTAACTTCGGTGATCGGACGAGAACCGGTGTATTCAACGTGGTATGGACGTTGACGATAGATACATCGAAAATGTAAAATATAACAACTATAGCACAAAGTGTCGTAACAACTTTTGGTCTTAATTTATTCCGTCTAGGCCCCTTTCGCAACGCTCGATAACTTCGTTCCAACAAGACTAATTTAGTTAAGCGATTCCAAAAATAATTTTCATTTCTAATCCCTACAAAAAAAAGCCAACATCACGAGGTGTTCTCAGGTGGTCACCCATCCAAGTACTGACCTCGCCCGACGTTGCTTAACTTCGGTGATCGGACGAGAACCGGTGTATTACAATAGCAAATAGCAAAAAAGTGTCGTGACAACTTTTCGTAAGAATTTTTTCCGTCCAGCCCCCTTTCACAGCGCGCGATTAGGAACTTCGTTCCAAAAACTTAAGGTAGTTTTTTGCCTACTGAAGTATTTCCGACAAGGTCAGTACCAATTAGACTTAGGGTCCTTCAAGAAAAGCGTACCAATTATTAAAAGGCCGGCAACGCACTTGCGAGCTTTCTCGCAATATGAGTGTCCTCAGGCTGCGGTATCCCTTAATATCCATTTGCCTTCTATTACATAAAAAAAACAAAAAACGAAACGCAACTTGATTATAATTGGTCCACAGCTGAGGAATCACAGAAATGCAATACGTCTCTTGACCAATGACAGTTCAACGTAACGCAACAATGTACAGTAGGTGCCACGTTACCGTGCGGTCTATAACTTCAAAATTAAGCATCTAGGCTAGGCAAGGTTGATATTTTCGGATTCAGTGATGAAGATACTATAGTCAATAGTGCATAGAGGTCAGATGCATTTTCGAAAATTTCGACCTGTTCTGTAGGTGCATGCTCTAAGGTGCTAAAAATATGGGTCAAAGCAGCAGGTAACATGAATCGCTGGGGCCACAGAATCAGCATCCAAGGTAGCGCCAACTTATCAGAAACCTACAGCTCACGTTCTGGCAGAACGACACTTGGAACGCCTACAACAAACATACTTCTTGTAAACTTATCTACTTTGTTGACATGGAACGGTCACCCGCATCTCGTAGGCCATACATCGCTTCGCCACTTTTGTATAATCTAAGCATGCCTTCATAGCGGGTACTCACGAGACCCTTACTGCTAGAATTGAAGTTGTTTTGTCAACAAGAGTACTAAAGTGTGATGATACCTACATATGAGCACATTTAAACATGAGCTGACGCTGACATCGCTTGCTTATCACAAAGTCGGCCGATAACCAAACGGTTATCTTACTCAGGAAAATCCGATGAATTTTGTTTATGTCTATTACGTCTTCTGCGTTATCAGTATTCGGTTGAGTAAAGTTCAGCTGACGAGGTCTCGGCATTGTTTTTTATACTTAGAATCATTCATGTACCTAATCATTTGTTTACTACGAAGCAGGCCGCTTGCTGATAAGTTATATTTTTGAGGGAATTCCGATTTTTTTTTAAATAACTTCTAGGTTATCAGTGTTGACTTTCGTCCGGCAACAATACACCTATAAAATAAGCAGTCGAAACGACTGCTCATCAATTAACGTTCAACACTTCAGCAAGAAACATAAACAAAAGGCCGCACAACTTCATCGTGTCACAATGGCGTTACAAGAAGAAAAGAAGTCACAAAGTTTCACAGTAAATGACTTTGCGAAACGAGGTTTTCGTCTACCGTGTGGGGCCCCCTTCAGCGTGAACCGATATTTACATTTTGATAGTGAATATCGACGGTTTCTCCTGTCCATGAACAGAACTGAAGTAACTTTCTTCAACGGCAAATCCTTCCAAGTGCTATACAACTTCGATGGCACAAGAACGGAGGAAGATCGCTTGCTTATCAACTGGGATACCCTAACACCTCTATTCGGAGGAGTGGCCCCATCGGGTTATAGAAGTTTCGTCAGACTGTCGAAGATAGCGAAGTTCGTTGAAAGGCGCATCCATCTAGACCAGTGCAAGGTTGGCTTGCATAACTCCTGTTTCTGTGGAAGAACACCGCCAGATGACCTGGACAATTTTTGGGACTCATGCAGTGATCAACACTTCCATCATTTTTGTTCACTGCACGTCCGCTCGTGGTTGTATCTGTATCTGCATCCGAAGATTTTATATCAAGAATCAAAAGAACTGTTCTACGAGACCGTCTGGCTAAGACACTCGAACAATCTAGATGTCTTGGCGTATTATTCAACGGAGCCCTGTGAAGATACGGAGATTTTATTTAAAATAGGGGTTGTATGTATTTTTGTATGTTGTATCATAAAAAAATATTTAAAATTTGACACTGCGATGGTAGCGCCGTCTGTTGGATCCAAAGTAAAACGTTCCAAAATCAACAACTACTAATAAATTAAAAATAAAATTAATTTTTTTATTTTATTTTCACAATTCACCTATATTTCGAAGCTCTTCAATTTCGTCAAGCGCATACATATGGATGACTGTTCAATGGGTGACTACTCTTCTTGCTCCTGTCGGCACAATATCCGACCAGGTCAGGAGCATTTCGACTACAGTTGTCAAGATAATCACTGGCATCACTACTGCGCGGGCCACGTCGGTCTATGGCTGCAGTTCTACCTGGAACGTGCGATTCTGTTGAAAGAATCTAAGAAGCACTATGAACTATGAACTATGGCTTTTATTATTCAATCGGCGAGATGGCGACTGCAGAATATTGGCTACAGTGGGCTCGCAACGGTACTAACTGGCAGCGTGTATTTCAAAACGAAATCGATAATGTGTTGTAACAATGATGTAGTGAAATGAATATGTATGAGAAACAAGTTTTTTTTTTAAGCACAAATTCTTTAACAAAGTATCATATCTATGAGCCCGCATTACTCTGGCCGGTTATGTGTTCCGCGCCACGATGCCTGCTCGCGCAAAGCTGCTGCATACTGCCTCACGCGCTCCGCAATTAGCTCTTGCTCTTCCTGCTGACGCTTCCTCTCATCACGCTCCTTGTCTTGTCTGCACTTCTCTTCCTCGGCGTACCGACGAGCGGCTTCTCCGGAGTTTCCACTATTGTTCCCCCACATGGTGACTATGTCGAGGGTATTAGTGTTGATTGACTGTATAGCTCCTGGTGATTATGTCGGGGGTAATGATGCTAATGATTGAATGTATAGGTCCTTCCCTCAATTTATACTAATTTGAAACCTACCTAATGTGTTCCGGTTAGCATTTTATAGTTATCAGGATTTTTTTTGTTTTTAACAAAACTCGCTAATGATATCGAATTTAGGTAGAGAAAAGTATTTTGCGATACAAATTGGGCTATATTGATGATGTTAACGGAAAATACATATCGGCATTACCCAATTATTTTCAACGGAAGAAGGGAAAAATGTTGAAGATAATACATGCAGTTTTATCTTTTATTTTGGCACCGATGTCATAGACTGTTAACTTTCCGATTAGCTTGCACAATCATGCTCCGTATAGGAAAAAAATACAGGTAAGCTTCAGGAGATACTCGCTATGGTACAAAAATGCAACTAAAGAGTTTAAAATGTAACTGCAGGCTGCCTGGCATGAGGAGCATGCAGGGAGTCTTGCTACGTGACCAGCAGTCTTACATATGTTATATTCGGTGAAGGGTCCGTTTCACCGAGTATTCCACCACAGCGTTGCAGCGTGCACTCATGTCCGCAAAGAAGTTCACCACGGAACTTGAGAAACTTAGGTTTACATTGATTCATCCATCCACACAATCGTTGGATAATGAACACTCAGTTACCTTCATAGGTGTGCCTGTGTTTCATCGTAGGTATGACGTCGTGAACTATGGTGTATTGTTTTATTTCCCCGAACGATTAATATCATAATGAACCCCACCGGCCCGATAAGATTGGTTAGTTAAGCTCGATAACTTTTTTAATTGGATCACAGAAAATTCACATTGATACCATTTAAATTTAGCGATAACAGCGTTATCGCCGTCACGGTAGGTCGCTCTAATGTCATGACATTACGTGGCAATTTGCCGATATTAATTTTGCTACCTAGAACCAATGTGCACTCATAGGTTAGCAGTTAAGTGTTTTCGCGCTCGCATTCACAGAGACCTAAGGTTAGGGGAACTTGAATCTAGGTCTCATGTTCACATAGCACAACCTAGAACTTCTTAAACAATCATACTTTTCCTGAGTCCACTATGCATCAGAGTCACTTCTCCGCTGCATACATTGGTATCACCCTCCCCTTACCCCGGTCCACCATTTTGAATTTTTGCCCCGTACGGTCTTATGACCATGACTGTATCGCTTTGCTTTACATTCCCCATTTACACAAATTTCGGACGTGTGTAAAATATTATCACATTTATACTTTTGCGGTAAAAACAAAAACCCACCCTGTAGTTTAGTTAAGGGATATAATGGAAAGGTCTTCTATGGTTATTGCTACAATTTTATGTGAATCGAGGTAGCGAAATATATAGAGCAATTGCCTAGAGTCTAGACTTTAAGGGTGGAGGGCTAAAATTATCTTTTATATGTGATATCGTTTGTAGAATTTATTATTAAGTTAGACTATTTTTTGTCGCTCTTTTTATGGCTATAATGGTGAATTCCATAATTTTTAATTAGTGCGCTTTGTATGGCTTTAAAATTCAAATGAAATATTCATAATTTCCCGAAAATATTCTAAAGTACAGATACCGGCAAACATCATGAACAAGTGTCATTGCCTGCGCAGAAGCGATTTTTAGGTATCACTAAGGGGGGAGAGTGACGTGTCGATCGCGTGTTATACACGCGCCACAAAATATTTATTGTATTGTAAGGAATCGATCCAACACAAATAACCGTTAAACACCACCTATCGTTTAATCGTATTAAAAATATAAAGTATGTCAATAGTCTCTCCATAGAACGCAACCAGCCGCAGTCTACTTAAATGAAAATCAAAGCTTTGAATAATTGAAATATAGCCGGACATTTGATTCGGCATCGAGCGCAAGCTTTCCTTTACGATTTCATGAAACAAATCAAATCCGTATACGCAGTGTCGCAAAAGAATAAAAAAGTGAACGGGCTGCAAATTATTTTTTTCGAATCGAAAACCCGAGCACAAACGCTTCACTTTGCTCCGTGTTTTCTGGAACGTTTGAAATCGAAACGCTTTTGAGGAATGCTTTATATTAGTTCTGTGCAAAACTCGAACTAGAGTATTCTTACGATGACTCGATTATTCAAATGCATCGGTTTAATTGATTTCTTTTTACCTTATTTTAAACGATTAAAGTACAGTGTTTGTTGCCACGCTGTTATTTAGGACTAAGGACTAGCGTGATGCTCGCGCTCTCCATCCATATTCCATCACTTAATGCTAAACCTTTTTCATATCTCTAGAAGATTTCTTACTAGCTGTCCCCGTGAACTTTGTTTCTCCTTAATGTGATTTTACTTAGCCTACCTTTTTAGTACATACCAACATGGAAAAAAATTCTATGCTATGTTACATTTTTCGGAATGAAAACTTTTTAGGTTTTTCTGTGAATTTTTCTCTATATAACCCGCTGAATTCAAGTTATAATAGTTCAAAATATGGATTGCTTGTAGAGGGGTGAAAATTAAGGGTTGTATGTATTTTTGTATCTATCATAAAAAAAATAAAAACAAAAATGTATCACTTAGGGGTTTGAAAAGTAGATAGTAGCCGAGTCTCAGAGTTACTGAATATGCATAAAAATGTCTTAAGAATCGGTCGAGCCGTTTCTGAGCAGTATGGGAACGAACATTGTGACACGAGAATGTTATATACATATTAGAAGATTATAAGCATTACTTATCCATGATTCATGTGCATTTTATGCTTGTATTGTAGTTGTGCTGTGTATATGTAGTTTCACACATCTTGCACTTTACCAAAATATAATTTTAATTAAACTATAGGTAACAAATACCGTACTAACCTTAGTCCACGCTTTAAGGCTGCTAATTCTAAGGCAAATTCGGTAATGTTCAAACTACTTTTACTGATTGTTTATATTAAAAAAACTGTGCTTTGGTAATAAATATTGAAGAATATCTAGTTTATGTAGTATGTAGTAGTAGTAGTTCTACAATAATAGCCCAAATGGATAGGCCTTCTACCCAAAGAGCTTCGGCCAACTACTAGGAAATTGCTTACTGTTTCCAATATACGTCTTCTACCACACAGTGTCCTATATGGCAGTACAATTGCCATATGAAATACATTCGTCATCGAGAGAGGCGTGACTATTCTGTCAGAAATTTATAAAGATGGATTCCAAATTACAAACTTTAATTATAATCTATGCTTTGAGATTAATAAGACCCACAGCATAGGACCTGTATTGTGTGTTTTTGAAGCGAATACAATAGCAAGTTGTTCAGTGCCTCAATAGTTCATAAATAACTAACGAGAATGTTTTCTGTTATACCAGCGTAGCATTTTTGCCCATGCATTATATTCATTTTTTATTCATGCATATGCTGCAAAAAATCTTCTAGAATGTAAATGATTTATCGAAGATTGATTAAATTAGTATAAAAAATGTGACGCAAAATATAATTTCTTCATGTATGCTATTGCACCGGCCGCAGAGGCGACTACTGAAAATTAGTTTTTAATGTAGCGTAAGATCATTTTGTATATGTGTTATTCAGAATGAAGAAATAAAGCCTTTTTTGAAGTTATACTTCTTTAGGCGCGTTATGAAAAATTTATGAGAGTGAAATTTTACGATGCGCGCGCACCGTGACACAAAATTAACAGAATGAAGTTTCCAACGGAAGATGCTACGGCATTGTACATTATTTAAAAACAACATTCGAATAATAATAGAATTTATGTTACACTGTAAGAGAATAATAATAAAAAAATATTTATTTAATTTTTCAAATGTAAACTGAACTTTATTGACTATAATGACTCCTTTTCCAGTCTTTGATTATTTAATTGTAACTAATTATTTGCATGCAATCAAAAACTATTTTTACTAATGCCAAAGAAGTAAAACTTCTTACGCGCGTACATAAGTACACGCACCCTTTTTTATTGATATTACTTCTTCAAATGAACGTCAAAGAATAAGCAAGAGCATAGAACTGACGAGAAGAAATGTGAACTCTTCGAGCCCTTTTGTTTAACAAAATATTTTACCATGCTGGTATTACGTAGAGCTGTTGCTTTAGTGCTCCATTAAAAAAACCAACAAAGAAGATATATTGTACTTTCTCAAAACCATAGAAGAATAAAAAGAAGATAAAGGAACATGTTTATTTATTGATCATTTTACTTATTTGAAGTGTGTAGTATCAACTATGTGATCCTTATTTAGTCTATAAATAATCGCAAATATATATAATGATAATATTATGTTGAAGATTAACTATTAAATAAGGTGTTAATATTTGTTTGTACATAAAGCCAAGACGGCAAGGGGCTTGATATAATCTGGGAATTATTTATGAATATTCAAATTCCAGTTTTGACAGTCCCTATGTATTAATTCAGACTAAGTTGAATAACTTCAAAATTGGGGAATTAGAGCGTAAAATACCTTTACTCGTCCGCCATTCTATTCAATGATCTATAATGGACACAAATCGACAAATTTACTAGGAAAAGCTTTAAAACTCTGGGTTACGCCACTGTAAAGCTTACAAAACACGCAGCACTACGATCGCTGTATACAATACTCTTGAGCAAAGTACTCTGCAATACTGTAGTATTGTGTGTAACCTCCACAAAGAAGCCCACATAAAAAAAAGGGTGCGTGTACTTATGTACGCGCGTAAGAAGTTATACTTCTTTGACATTATTAAAAATAGTTTTTGATTGCATGCAAATAATTAATTACAATTAAATAATCAAAGACTGGAAAAGGAGTCAATAAAGTCAATAAAGTTCAGTTTACATTTGAAAAATTAAATAAATAAATATTTATTATTATTCTCTTACATTAAACAAATAAAACCCTATTTATCTTTAAAACATTTTTATTTCATTATACTATTTATTTTTAAGTGACTCTAATGTCTTCATCAGGATTTCGGTTTGTAATTTTAAATTAATCATTACTTGGTTGTGCATCTACGAGGCTTCTCCAAAACTAAAACTACTACTTGCTTTCTGCAACAAATAAGAGAATATTAATTTAAGCTCTGTCCATGCAAAACTTAAAAAATTGTATAATTCATATTATAAAATTTTTAACACATTTATATTAATATAATTATATAAATGTGTTAATAATATAATTTGTAGCACATGCTACAGACCTGGATAGCAACTTTCTTTTATTCTATTTAGAGATAGAGATAATTTAAATATAATACCGGTGTCTTCCTTGTAGGTTTCTTTTGAGTTGTTTGGGGATTCTTGTTGTTCAGTTCGACATGATTTTCTTTAACCTTTCTTTAATCCTACAAAATAATGAAATTGTTAAGTTATGTTGTCACTGTTGTGCACACCTTTGTTTGGCATTTTTAGTATTCAAGTTATGTCAAAACTGATTTATTACCTTGTCATTGTTGGCTTTATTTGCTTTTGGGATAGCAATTGTTTCCAAAATGATTTTATTTGTAATATCCTGAAATATATAAATAACATCTATTAATTTAAGTATCATGGTGAGTGGTTCGCACTCAGGTATTAAGGTGTATTATACCCACTGTCCATTATAAGTGGGAATGGGCTCACATCTGGCTGGACAGAGTTTCGGTACAACAAGAGCAACATGGATGTTTTGAGGTATTACAATATCTCTAACTACCCTGTAGGGGAATAAAGTATGTGCCTATGCTTGAGAGGTTGAACCTTGAACATCACCATCATATTTATAATTAACATTCCTTCCTCGACACCATCACAATCAAATTCATTGAAATCTACTTCAAACCGTTTCGGTATCATCTCTGCCATATCCATTGTGTCTGGAGAAGGTGATGGTGGCTTTGTTCCACCTCTAGTTTTTGATGTTTCACGGCGATAAGATGACAACTCTTTTTTTTTATTCAATTTAGTGCACTTCCACTGATTCATCAATTGTTTTTTGTCTCTTGTCCTTATATTTGCTAGATTAAATCTGAAAAATTACATGTTTTGATTAAATAATGTAATCATTTTTTTGAGATACAGGTACTTATTAAAATGTTTACTTCTCTGTAATATCGCTCCAAGCCTTCATTTTCTCCTTATTAGTATTCGTGTTTAAATCTTTGTTCTCAATTATTGATATATAGGGTCGTAGAATATTTCTAAAAAGTTGCTGTAACAAACGCAATAAACAAAAGCAATGAATAATGGTTCATGTTTCAATTTTAATCAACAATAATACTCGATAATACATACGGATAGTTAACCTCAATTGTATTGAAGCACTCAGGAAGTTTAGCACAGTTTTTTCACAAATATTTTATCATATTAATTAGTATTGATTTAGATATTCAATTTAAATCACTTCTGATTATAATTCAGACGCACATATAAAATTCGCACTTGTATAATGAAAATAACTAGATACATAGATAATCTTTTATTTTAAACAATAATTCAAACTCCTATATTTGTTTAAAAGGTAAATGTCAATGTCAGATGTCAATTGTCATGGATATTCAAAATTCTTGTTAAGCTGCTAAGCTAAGAAATAGAATATGCGTGAAGTTAGCTTATATTCTATTTCTTTTGTAGATTGCGCACGCTATAATCACACTCCGAATTTTGTGTCATAGGTGCGCGCGCATCGTAAAATTTCACTCTCATCAAATTTTCATAACGCGCCTAAAGAAGTATAACTTCAAAAAGGTTTTCTTTTGTAAAGACAAACATGCAAAAAAATATTTAAGCCTTGACTTGTTTAAGCTATCGCGGAATATGGTTAAAAGGAGTATTAAGCATGAGCATACCCCACATACACACATTCACGTACTTACCCTCACTTTTACACTATCATAGAAAAATTAGGTATTACTTAGAATGTATTGAATATTTTTTATTTGTTTGTTTCCTTTTGTAAATTTTGAACCTTTTTGTAGTTAAATGTATTATGTATTCCATCTCTGGCTATATTTTCAGTGTAACTGTTTGTTATTATATATAATTTATGTTAGCTGTAGGATTACGAAATAAATAAATAAATGATCGTAAAGCAAGCGTCTACAGCACTACAATTTAAAATCACTTCCTTTTTGTAGGAATCTCCTGGATGCTTGCTTTATAAACTATATGCTGGATTAACCTCAAATCTTGTTTAAATTGAGCAGAGGTTTGAGACTTTGCAAAAAAGCGGATACCTATATCCACGGAGCACATTAATTTGGGGTTATACGCTTGACTAAACAGAATGGCTAGAATGTGCAATCGGGTGCAGAGCATCTTGATTTTTTCGGATCGCTCATGCGATTACTGGAAGGGCATTCTGTTATCACTTAATTTTGCAATTTAAGGTATTTTTTGTTGTAATCCGTTTGTAATAATTATCTTTGTAATTATGTGTGCCCATTAATTATAGGCATTATTTCATTATAATCAATACGTTTGTGCACGCTGCGTCGTTTGTATTATCGTAGCTTCACATTGGTTCTAATTTTTATAACTACTTTCTTTCCTCTTTTTACTTCTTTGTTAGGTTGCTATAAATAAATAAATAATGGTAGAATAACTATTAATGAATTGCATTTCTTCGTATGATTATAATTTAATTAAAAATATTTCATAATTATTAACGCATTTGATTCACTAGAACCTTTTTAACATTAAAAATTTGTATCATATATGTTTGTAATTATGATTTATGTAATATATGTTTATATTCAAGTATACATTCATTATTTGTTTATAGCGTAAGGGTAATTAACAAATCCTTAATATTTATGTTAGAAGCAGGAATGTAAATGTAAATTTCAAATGTATATGAAATGTATGCATGCGACATGACAAAAAGCCAAATCCATTCAGTTAAAAGCAAGTTGTGGTTAGCCAGTCTCCGGATGACATACATCAAATGCATATTCAATTATTAAAATCATTGACTTGGCGAAACTCCAGCGAGATGTTACTCTCAACTTATATTTTAAATTATTTTGATTTGTTTGAGTTTGCAAAAGATATGTAAAGTACAAGGATACTTTGCAGAGTAGATAAGTTATTTATTTAAGGAAATGTATTTTAAATTACATATACTTTGAATTTTCGTTGCAGTCTTAAAATTAATTCTCTTTGTCGTAGCTTACACGACTTGTATTTGAGGAACGCGCAACTACAACTTGAACTTGTGTACACGGGACTAAAGTTCTCGATTTTTTTTGTATTTTGTATCTCAAACATAAAAAGATTTCCACAACTGAGCGTTTTTCAAGGCAGTTTTTGCCGCGCACCACCACTATGTGGAACCAGCTGCCCATTGAAGATTTGGGTCCATCAGGAAAAGAGCGTTCTAATTCTTAAAACGCACTCGCGGGCCCTCTGGCATTGAGAGTGTCCATGGGCGTCGGAATCACTTAACATCAGGTGAGCCTCCTGCCCGTTTGTCCCTGTTCTATTAAAAAAATCCAAAGAATCGCTCTGCCTTTACGCTTGTGGAATACCTTTCTAGTCGCTATTATTTTAAGAGTACCAAAAATAGTCCAATAGAAACTCATGTAATTTTTGCTATCGCTTATAACCTTAATACTATAAAATGAAGATTGCATGAGATACAGCGTCGAGACTCAGGGATAGTAGCGTAGCGTAAGGTCGTGGATTAGATAATAACCATTTTCTAATGAAATAGATTTTTTTAAATACATATTGTGAAGTAATTTATCTATCAGGCACGTATAACAGTCTTGGTCACACACATTAGTTGTTGGCTGTAGTTGGAAGTTGAAAAATACGTGTTGAGGTATAGTTTTGTATGTGTATCTACTTTGTTTGTGTCATTATTGAATGGCGAAATTAATAAGACTAATTATTTTGAAGCAAATTTAAATGAATCTAAAAAATGTAACGTAAGCTTGCATGGATTTCGTGGAACTTTTTTGTGAACTTTAATCGATTTATTGCAGTCAAATCACATAAGGTAAAAACTTAATTAGTAATAGGTTTTGATTCTTAAAAGATCGGCAACGCACTCGCGATCCCTTTGGCATTGAAAATGTCAATGGGCGTCGGTATCACTTAACATCAAGTTAGTCTCCTGCCCGTTTGGGGGCAAACGGGTTCCATAAAAGAAATATACTAAAATACTTAACATCTTCAGTTACACTATCCTGTTCATACAGACAGACGCAGCCATTTGAAGGACTTCTTATACCTGTAAGGCGATATAGGATACTTCCTGTTGTATTCTATTTTATTTTACAGAAAGACTGCCTTTTTTTACAACGTAAATAACTTTTGTTTTACTCTTTCATATTCTTATAGTATAAGATCCCGATATACAACGACCTTCACCGAGATGCTTATTTAATGAAACGTATTTTATATTTAATTTAATATATCAATAAATATAATACATATGGGTTGCCTAGCAAATTTCAGTCCAGAGTATGTTTAATTAATATAAAAAAAAAAATTTTTTTTATAATTTTGCATGTAGTAAAAAATTTAATTTTTTTTCAATCAATATTTTTAATCAGGGTAGTATTATATATGTATCACTATAACCTTCTTTTTTACTAAAGATGTATATATACTTTAGTGTCACATAAAAAATATACACATAAATAATTAATTGATTAAAAACAACCTAACGTTTGCATATTCTATGGGCTTCATACTTTCGATTGGTATAGAATTTATCAAATAATCATACCGGTGAAATTTTTAAAAAAATATATATTTTTTTAAATATTAATAAACATACTCTGGACTGAAATTTGCTAGGCAACCCATATGGATTATATTTATTGACATATAAAATTAAATATAAAATACGTTTCATTCAATAAGCATCTCGTTGAAGGTCGTTGTATATCGGGATCTTAGACCATTACGATTTTTTGTATATCGAATACGTATTATGTATAATATCTGGTTCAACCAGAACGTACAATGCTAGCTTGAAACTTCAGAAAATATATAATTTTCTTTATTAATATCCTTTTATGAAAAATTATTCCGGCCGGATCAAGGATGCGAACATAAAGCATGAAGGATGTGATTTACAATCTCATTTGTGAGTGGGCCAGACGTTTTAGAAATGCTGCCTCGGTGCCTGCCCCATGTCTGGGAAAACAATAAAATTGAATGATAGCCGAAGCAGTAAACTCTAAAATTATTATAATAACATCTGGAATGACCATTGAATACAGTTGGAATCGATAAAGTTTTGTTTTATTATTCAAAGTAAGTTGGGAGTCGGCAAAACGCATTTGGCGACCACTGTGGGTGAATTGTAGCTATGAATGCGTTTGTGATACAAATATTTATAGTAGAAACCTATATACTTCATTCTAAACAGTTGTTTGACTATATTCTCAAACTTCAAGAAATAATAAGCTTATATGACCATGCATCATACTCGTGAACGGGTGCTACTTGTGGTGACTGGTCGGACTTGAATTCGTGTATGTGTATGTTAGTTCTTTTGACTATGTATTTGCGTGTTGTTCCCACGAGAATGAAGTGTGTGTTCTTATTTCACCATGCCTACTGTTGATAGAGGATAAATCTTTGTTTTTTTTATATTATTCATTAATTATTAAATACTTAAGATGTCATGTGGAACATGGTGTAATGGTTGCAGCTCCTTACAAACGTTGTGTAAAACAAATAACTTGGTGAATAAAAAGACTGGCGGAGAGTTTATTGCCAGTTCTTTTCATCCGTTCTACGCCCTTGATTTGAGAACTGGCAGTGAATGTAAAATTAGAAGCATTTAGCATTTAATATGTATTTCTTTATTACAGTGTACATTGTGTTACCTAAATGAATAAATGATTTTGGCTTTTTGAATTTTATGCTCTCAACAGGTATACTCAGTTCATGTTCATATTTTGCTAACTAGAGTTAGCAAAGTAAAAAGGATGACACATAATATCAAAAATTGTCTTTACTGACGCCATTAGGTCACATATTTGTGTCAGGATTAAGAACGCCAGTAGGATAAGTGATTATTATTTAGGAAGTTATACTCAAGTAAACTTGATTCAAGTAAATGTAAAATTCTATGTTTTTGGCATGACGTAATAATAAATGATCGGAAATTAAGATTTGAGTTTCTTGGCTCATTATTCTGAACGCTTCTAAAGTACTCTTTTATATCTTTCTCATAACTTGATTTTACGCTGTGATGAACAGAGATAGAAGACATTTTTAATATTGCTGTTTTTCATGACCTTAGTTTTTAAGCTTGCGATTAAATTAATAGATAGACTATAGATATATTTTGATTTTGATCGAATTGATTCTTTGAAGTATTTAGAAGTAACTCGTAAAAACGTAGTGCGTGCTAAACCTTATTTGGTAGTCGGCAAATCGGACCGGGTAACTTTTGGCGCGACCCATCTAAGTCAGGAATGGGTATAGTTGACTGACTTGAATAATTTATGACTTGGTACGCCACTAGTCTTGGTTAAGTCGAAACAATCTGTTGTATATAATAATGTCGTTATGTAAAGCTGGTTACGGCGATTGTGCTTTGTTTTTTAAAATTTATACAATAGCATGAGTTATTAAGTACTTATTTTTATTTAAAAAAAGCTCTTTTGATTTCTTATTATCTTTACCTTAATTATGATATGTGATGGATATATTTTTGATAACTAATTACCAAATCGGTTTTTTTTAATTGATAAAAAGCTTGCCAACTTAGGCCGTGAGATTTAAGTGCACATACGATAATTAAAGATTTTTAGTTAACGCCTGGTAGATAGTGCCGGTGACCGTAGAGCTGGTGCTTTCCTCGATCAACATACATGGAATTTAACAGAGTATTGAATAAGAGATTTCCTTTCTCATTTCAGCATTAAAGGTATCATATTTACGCCTTTAGACATTAAACCGTTTTCTATCATAGGCAAAATATATTCCATACGTAATTGAAGGCAACTATCACGATTTTTTCGGCATTATAATTCAAGGTAAAATAGCTAGTAATATTGCCAATACACTATCAATAGTGGTTCGCCAAAATAGCTCCTGTTTAGACCTGCGGGAACCATTGATTTGTGGTCTGGGACGTACCGTCTTCACCGATCATCTATTGATGTTAACTGAACCGGATCTAACCGGTTATTTAGTAAGTTTCATTTTAATAGTTCAGTGATTTTAATGGCATACAGCTTTGTAGTACAAATTAATAAATGACTTTGAATAAAGCTGCAGAGATGTTGTGTTAAAAGGGGTTATCAGGAACTATTTTGAAATTGAACTTTAGTGGAGATCAATATATTTAATTACTTTCTAGCTGTAGCAAACAACAAATTTTCTCTGAATAAAGGAATAAAGTGATATTACCTACATTCTACGGTTACAATCACTGTGATGACGTCATACCCTGTATACCTTAGCCACTGGTCAGGTCAACAGCGAGATTCCATTCCAAAAAAAGCCACTGGTGTAACAAAATAAATCCAAAGCGCGGCAAAACCAATACAGACTAGGGTCTAGAAAAACCGCCGTCACCGGGGAAGGCAGTCACGTACCATGCACTTCGCGCGCTCCTGTGAGCTTCCATCCTATCCTGACCACCCTATGAAACCTGGAGAGACGCTCTTGCGCCAGTCGCTAGCTAAAACAGCCCAACCTGAGTTGTCCTTCAGGGCAACAGCTTGATTTCATATAAAAAAAACTGCCACTGGCTACTGGGCCTATCGAGACACCGAGTCAATGGTTAGAATGGTCGAGGGTCCTCTCAGAAGTTA
This sequence comes from Pieris napi, assembly GCF_905475465.1. Lineage (NCBI taxonomy): Eukaryota > Metazoa > Arthropoda > Insecta > Lepidoptera > Pieridae > Pieris > Pieris napi. Next base: position 9,754,305 of record NC_062254.1, read on the forward strand.
GAAGGACTGTTTACTTTCCTCCACAACATTGACATGTTAAAAAAATCTTATTAATTACTAGCTGACCGGGCAAACGTCGTTTTGCCATATCATTTATAATAAAAAAATAGGGGTTGATCGTAGAGGGGTGAAAGTTAGGGGTTGTATGTATTTTTGTATGTTGTATCATAAAAAAATAGAAATTAAAAATTTTGTCTAAAAAATAAAAATAAAAATTTAGGGGTGGACTACCCCTAACATTTAGGGGTATGAAAAATAGATGTTGGCCGATTCTCATAGATACCGGATAAGCACAAAAAATTTCATCAAAATCGGTCAAGCCGTTTCGGAGGAGTATGGCAACGAAAACTGTGACACGAGAATTTTATATATTAGATAGAAGTATAATGAAAATTATTCACCTAACTCAGGTGTCATAAAAGCTGGCAACACACTCGAGAGGCTTCTGACATTAAATGCACCCGCATAAAGTCGAATAAGAATCACTTGACTACATAAAATGCAATGATTAATTAAATAATATTAACATCACAGGCAAACAAACAGTTGTGGAATAGGTAAGACAATACACACTCTTTATGTATTGTAAAGTTGATATAAGAAGGGTGTCCCGCTAACAAAATAGAGAACTGAAATCTGAAGAGATTTTTCTGGGGCGATTTATAAAAATAACGAATGTATTTCTTACTAAAATAATATAGATAATATAGTAAAAAATAGTTCCAATACCTATATCGCTCAAGAAAAATTATAACTTTTTCACCAGAGCACAAAATTGAATAGAAGTATTCACATAGTTGCAGCGGAATAACGTTGAGTTTTCTCTGGTCTGATTCGCGAAATGTTATTCTAAGCACGTACTCGCTGTTGAGAGAGACATTAGTTAAATTGTTACTGAAATTACAGACTACTAAAAGTATGCGAAATATGCTTATTTTTCAATTTTATTATGTTTTTATTGATTTTGGTCTATTCAACCTTATATTAATAATTTTTAATTTATATGGTAATACAAATGAATATAGTACACTAGCTGACCCGACAAACGTTGTTTTGCCACGTATATTATTTCTTGGAAACATTGTTTTAGTTCAATAAAAATAACTATATCTACAATAATAAAAAATAAGAGTTAATCGTAGAGGGATTAAAATTAGGGGTTTTATGTATTTTTGTATGCTGTATCATAAATAAATAAAAACAAAATAAAAAATCTCTGCCGCTTTGTGGTTTGAGACATAAATAGTAGCCGATTCTCATACTTCCTGAATATGCATAAAAAAATTCATAAGAATCGGTTAAGCCGTTTCGAACATTGTGACACGAGAATTTTATATATAGAGATAAAACATTTATAGAGTGAATTTTAATCAAATAAAGCACAAAAGTTACACGGTTTATATTTATTTAATAAATAGTGGTATCGCACAAAAGAATAATCACTTTTTTTTATGTAATAGGAGGTAAACGGGCAGGATGCTCACCAGATGTTATGTGATATCGCCGCTGTGCGTTGCCGGCCTTTTAAGAATTGGTACGCTCTTTTCTTGAAGTAAGAAAATACTTCTCAGTGGGTAGATGGTTCCACATAATGGTGGTGTGTGCCTAAAACTGCCTTGAGAAACGCTCAGTTGACAAGGATCAAACGTCAAGGATCTCCTGATACGGATGGTATCTCGTGTTCTGCCTTGACGTCCAATATTGAAACTCAACTTACTGTATCATATAATTCAAACGTACATACATCGTATGATTTTAGTAATTAATAATTTTACATTGAAATATAAAATTTTATCTAATTTATGCGTTTAGTTAGTTAAATTTTTTGTAACTTGGGGTTTTTTTATTTCAAAAGGAAAGCATTTTTTGAATTTCAAACATGCAAATTCAAGTTTGAAACAGTAAAATTCCTGTTTACATTATGTTTATAAAATGAAAAGAGAAATAAATTTGTAATTTTTAAGTTTATTAAAAAATACACCTTTCACCCTCTTTTGTTTTTTCTGTCAAATATATAAAAAAAGAGACTGCATTTCACACAAAGTATTTTATACTAAATAAACTGCAAAGCCACAACGCAAAACAATACAAACCACAACGCGTGGCTAGAGCTACAGCTAATTTCAGTTAATTAGTTCTAAACGTATTGTTATTCAGCCTTCATCGATAAATATACAATTAAATTAGGGAATTTGATTCATAATAGTTGTTCATGTTCAATCAAACCAGACCTTATAAAAACTCAGTGTCATCAATGGCTATACTTGCCCCTAAGCCTCCTCAAGTACACGTCAACATCGCAATCTATCCAGTGCTTCCCGCGTCCAACTTCGAGATCCTGGACAACTCCATCCCACCAACGCAGCCACGGTCTACCGGGTTTTCTCATAATCATCATAATTAATGTGACATGCCTATTTTTATATGGCTGATCGAGCGGGTTTTTTTGATTAATCAATCTGAATGTACAACTTTATTTGCAAATAAACGATATATTTTATTTATTTATTTGGTTTCACTGCAAGCTGTATGCCGTATTTCGCTATACTTAGGATTTTTATGATAAAAACTGAGCAAATAGAAAATAGTGGAGAGTTTCTTTACAGTTCATCATGTTCGTTATACGACGCCCTTGATTAGAGAACTGTAAATGTAAATTCTGAAAGCAGGACAGTAAAGATTTTCTTTTAAATTTTATTTTTAAAAAGATATTTAAAAAAAACTAACAAATACATTGCGTACTTTACGCAAATGATAAATACACAATATACTTTTTGGCGGATATTTGGTCAGACATGCACAGTATAATTGAAACCGCGTTCAAATTGTCGGTAAACTAATTGCAGTTTTCATGTATCAAATAGTGGTTTGTTTGTAATTCACGCGCAGTATTTATTCAATTAATTGTTGGATTGTTTCAAGAATAATACATTTACAATTAATAAAGGAAATAATCTTGTTTGAATTATTGGATATCACAGTGATAAAATACTAAGCAATCTTTCCAAAGCACTTGCAAGCCTTCTTCTTGTAGTGCCTATCCACTACTGAAGGTTGGCGGTCAGCTCGTCATACTTCTTATTCTTTCCAAGCGCATCAGCTGTTCTACGCTGGCCCATCCATTCTCTGATATTGCGGAGCCACGACTTCCTCCTTCTGCCAGCGCATCTTTTCCCCTCGACCTTCCCCATCATGATGATTTGAAGAAGTCGGTACGTGTCGAAGGTGTAATGGTTGCAGCTCCTTACAAACGTTGTGTAAAACAAAAAAACTTGGCGATTAAAAAGAGTGGAGAGTTTATAGCCAGTTCTTCTCTTCCGTTCTACGCCCTTGATTTGAGAACTGGCAGTAAATGTAAAATTAGAAGCATTTAATGTATTTTTTTTAACGTTTATAAGTGTACATTGTGTTACCTACATGATTAAATGATTTTTGTTTGTTTGTTTGTTTGAAGCACATGGCCCAAGTAACTTATTCTTTTTAATGGTCAAAGTGAGCGAGCCTTACGGCAGTTTAAATGCTGCCCGTTAGCCCCCTGTTTTATAAAAACAACAAACAAAACTCTTTATACGATAAAAACACATTCAAAATAAAAAACTTTATCCAACTCCATTAAAACACGTGGATACATTAAGTTTTTCCTATATCACTAAAATGTTCAGCATTTAGTCTTAAGTGCTACGCTCCACATTCAGACGGAATACGAAATACTTCCAGACTAACTGAGCAACGATTATAATTCTAAAAGGCACCCTGTTTACTTTAATGAGATGAAAAACTTTCACAAGACGACTGAGTTAACGTTAAAAGCTACAAAGTACATAAACTTGTTTTTTTTGTATTACCGTAGGTAGTACATATATATGTCACCGTAAAATTGTAAGCACCGTTAGATTGTAATCTATCTCGCGAAATTATAAACTGTCGAAAGATTGTGAACCTCAACGAACAATTTGACAATTTTAAGATTGTAATTTGACGTATTCACTTCGATAGATTACAATCTACCGAATAATACGTTAAATTGTAAGCAGTACGTTGAGTTCACAATCTTTCGACAGTTCACAATCTCGCGAGATAGATTATAATCTAACGGTGTTTACAATTATACGGTGACATTTATAAGATCTATCAAGCTTAGAAGCGTACTTTAGGACCAAAGAGTAAAATGGTAAGTTAAAACAGTCCTAGGCCATATTTACAAGATAATACGTTAACATTTCTAGACAGCCAATTTTGCATGAGTCACAAAATTATTACGGTAATAACAGTATCATCAAATAAAAGGGAAAATGAAACCGTGCGTATAATTGTGATTGGAATTATCTTATATATAAAATCCTTGTGTCACAATGTTCGTTCCCATACTCCTCCGAAACGGCTCGACCGATTCTTATGAAACGTTTTATGCAAATTCAGTAAGTCTGAGAATCGGCTACTATATATATATATATCTTTCAAACCCTTAAATGTTAATGGTGATCCACCCCTAAATTATTTTTTTATGGTACAACATACAAAGATACATACAACACTTCATTGACACCCCTTAACGATCAACCCCGATTTTTTATTTATAGTAGTTATTTTTATCGATAAAAAAAAATGTTTCCTAGAAATAATATACAGTCCAAAATAACGTTTGCCCGATCAGCTAGTGTGTGTTGCAGTCTTTCTTAACCAATGTACTAACCTATATCTGTTGACCAATCACGATTAAATGGATTGCACCGTCGTTATTTTTACTCACGATGAGTTTATTATGAACACAAACGTCTTAACGTCGCCGTTACATATTTATATGTGTATTTAAAGTTGTAGACCTCTTACTATTACGACGGTTTAAAGGCGACTATTACTCAGATGTACGGACTCTATTGGCGAAAAAATTTCATACAAAGTTTACATTAAAACTAGTATCGTAACATTGGAAGGCATTCATGAACTTTGTTAATATTTGCCAATTTTCCGGGAGTAATGATCGATCAGTGTCGAAATATTCATCGAGTCACCTTACAGCGGACGTACGACATTACCTTTATGAAACATACGTAGTGTTTTTAATACATTTAAAGCCAGATCGAAATTTCAATAGTACGATGACGTCAAGATAGATTCTTGCTAGTTTCATTAAATTTATTTTTATATTAAGGACATAATATGAGAAACGATTTTTGAATAATATTCGGCCAGACTAAATTCTTTAGACCATACCGCCTCGTCTTACGTATATTTTTGCTTGCAAAGTCTATAATCGCGTTGGGAAATATTTAGCAAAAGCCTCAATGGACAAGTGATTAAGTTTCTTTTTTCATATTCTTACTGTTAAAAGCTTTGTCACAGACTGCATAGTTTTATAGAATCGCTACAGACTATAAATATTCTTAATCTTTTCCAGGCAACCCGATTAAAATTAAAACAATGATGCAAAACAATCCAAGATGTACAAATCGTTTTGCCAAAAAACCGATTCAAAAATTCTAAAAAACCGATTTCAATTAATAAGTTTACAAATATTATTTACCTAGATAATAAAACTCCAAATCCTGTTTATTTCATACAAAAATTCATGCATATTCATTTCTCAAAACTGTTTCAGTGGAGACTATTTCATTAATTTATAATTAATATAAAATAATATATCGATATTGCTTCTAATTTCTGATAAATCTCTGCATATTACTCACATTTCTGAACAGGTGTTTAGCCTAAAAAATATCATACTCAATTATTATCCAAATCCACCAATATCACATGCTATAACCTCTTTTTTACGAGTAAAATTAAAAAAGTATATTTTACTAAGTTAATTCAAATAAACGTACTAAATTCATTAAACACTAAGAAGAATTATGGCGGAATCAAAACGACAGTTTTCAACAAAGGAATTGGATTCCGTTCTAGATTTGTGGCTGGGATATAAGACAATTTCTAGGAAAAATCACGACGCGGAAGAGAAAGATTCAGAAAAGCTTAATGGGTGAAATTGTAACGTTATCTACGTTATTCCTATTGATCGCTTTATCTATCTTTATTATCCCCTATTAGTTTTATATATCTATGTTGGTGATGGGCAATATTACCGACAAGCTGATACCTATAGATTTGGCGCGAAATCGTAAGACGTACTAGAGAAAGTATAAGCAATGTTTGAGGTGACGTAGTAGGCGACAAATATGAGAATGTATTTTTTTGAAGTGAAACTTCTTTAGGTGCGAGCAATTTTTTTTTTGCGGAACGTCGAGCGATTGATACCGATTGAGAGAGAGCGAGACGGGTGAATTTCCTTATAAAAATTCTATTTTTAAAATTAATATTTCTTATAGAGAATTTATGAAATCTAATATTTCATAAGTTATGCAAAATAATTTATTGAAATCTCAAAATACTAACTTGTTCTTATTATCGAAGAAATACATTTAGGCTATTTTATTTTATTCTAGGCACCTGCCTAGTGCGTAGGCTACAGACTATACTACACTAGGCAAAATACAAATGAATAAGTCTGATTAAAGTAGTATTAGTCTAAACCCACTTTAAACCCTGAATCACAGCCCTATAGATAGTATTAGAAAATAAATTATCGTTCTAAAAAAGTTCAATGTGGAATATACGATAGGTATCACTTATTCCACGTCCTTAAATTTGAATCGGTAGACATACCTACGCATCGGCAAAGAAGACAGAGGGTGTAGGCCGAGAGAAAAAACCGGCGTAAAAAACTCTCGGTACTCTTTTAAAATAGCAAAACATGAAACAACACTTATTTTAAAACAAATATCGCAAATTAATTGGAAGAAGCCTGACTAGTACTAGTCCCAGGCCCTTTTGTCAACTAGACAATCGACCCAAAATAGAATCTAATTCAACAAATCTTAAATTTCCAACACGGGTAATTTACGGCTTTGTGGGTGCCGCACGCTAGCAAAGTAAAAAAAATAATATTTATAAAACGTGCTTCAAAAACACAATAAAATTTTGAAGGGAGAATTATGTTTATAATTACAAAAACCTCTGCTACAGGTGATGTTTTTGTTATAAATTAATCCTATGAAATTATTCTTAGAATAATTTTCGCGAGGCTGTGTGCTTTTCTTCCTGTATATAACTTGCTTGTATAAAACTTTGCACGCAACTCATAAGACAAAACTTAGAATCACAGATTAAACTAGAAAATTATTTACTAGTTTAATCTGTGATTCTAAGTTTCGAAACTTGGGCAGTGAATTAATGACAATCGAATGTGATTTTAATTATACGAAAATAATTGTCTAAATAAACGCTATTAGACCCGAAAATAAACGCGTGACATGCACAGAAGGCTAGTCACCTACTTGCTAATTAACAAAACCTATCTATTAAAACAATCAATAAAATTATCTACTGTTGAGGCACAGACACAGAATGTTATTATAAATAAATAAGTAATTAATACAGTGCTTAATAGTGTAATCAAACCACATTAAACAGACTACAATGAAACCGTTTAATGGTCATTTAATTCGCGATACAATCCTAAATGCCTTATCTGGGTCGGGTCTATTAATCTTTGACCTTTTCAACCCTCAGGGCATAGAATAGCGCGATACAAACAATTTGATACTTTAAACCTCACACACGTACCAAATAAATGCGTTTCATTTAAAGAAAAGAACAAAAGAAAAGAGGCCATAATTCAAATACTGTTTGCGCTATATCGCTGACAGTCAAAAAGGTTTACAACCGTCTTAGGGATTTTGACAGCCCAGGTGGCTGACGGTTGACATCCCAGATGAAAAGAAGTTGTTATTGAGCGCGCGCACAATTTTCGTATTTTTTTTAAATTGTATGTTTATCACCATAGAGCACTGTTGGCCTAGTGGCTTCAGCGTGCGACTCTCATCCCTGAGGACGTAGGTTCGATCCCCAGCTGTGTACCAATGGTGAAGGTGAATACTCGAACGGTGAAGAAAAATATCGTGAGGAAACCGACATGTCTTAGACCCAAAAAGTCAACGTCGTGTGTCTGACACAGGAGGCTGATCACCTACTTGCCTATTAGATTGAAAAATGATCATGAAAGAGGTTGTAGCGCCACTGATGTTTTTTTTTTTATTTATCACCATGTCTTGTCAAGATAAATTGGGATCGAGAGCACTGTTGGTTACCATCATCCCCACCAAAGCTTAGTGCTAGCTAATCATAATATTTCCATCGGCATTCCTTTGTTTCTTATAGCACAGGTGGCAAAAAAGTAGAATGCTTACCTGATCTTAAGTGATAGCGTCGCCCATGGACACTCAATGCCAGAGGGCTCGCGAGTGCATTGCCGACCTTTTAGGAAGTCTCAATGGGCAAGTGATTAAGTTTTCTTTTTTTCATATTCCTACTGTTAAAAGCTTTGTCACAGACAACAAAGTTTTATAGAATCGCTACAGACTATAAATATTCTTAATATTTTCCAGGCAACCCGGTTAAAATTAAAACAATGATACAAAACAATCCAAGATATTCAAATCGTATAGCCTAACATTAAGATATAAAGCAATTAAAGTTATTTAAATACCGATTTCAAATAAATTTACAACTTATTATTTATCTAAGATAATAAAAGTATATATAAATATTTTATTATTAATTACTTAAACATGTCATGTGGAACATGTTGTAATGGTTGCAGCTCCTTACAAACATTTTGTAAAACAAAAAACTTGGCGGTTAAAAATAATGGCGGAGAGTTTATTGCCCCTTTTCGTCCGTCCTACGTCCTTGATTTAAGAACTGGGTGTAAATGAAAATTAGAAATATTTAATATGTATTTCTTTATTGACGTTCATTAGTGTAAATTTTGTTACCTAAATGAATAAATGATTTTGAATTTGGATTTGAAATGTATAGACACAAAATTTGTTTTCTTTTTTTTTACTCTTTAATGTATAATATTCTACGGTTTCGATATTTGTAAATATGTGAGGAACATGTATACTAACAATATGACCTACCCGCTGCATTGCTTAATTTGTAAGTAATACTTAGTGCCTATTTTAGTATAGTAGTTTTATTCTAGGAGTACATTGTCTTCACATATAATTATTTAACTAATGTAAAAAAAATATTGTAAGACATATTTTAAAAGAGTAATTGTGGTGTTTCTTGCCCACACGAAACTACCTTTTGGTAGGGGCAACTAGAATCATCTTTATATTTTATTTGACGTTTAAAAGTGCCATCATTAGGTGGTCTAATTGAAACAAATGATTTGACTTTAAATATATTTCATACAACCTATGCAAATTAATATTAAGATGGCGCCTGGAACGAACTTTTCCGAGATTAAATAAGAAACGCTTTTTAAGCAACAAAAAACTTAATAAAGTTACGTGTTTAAAGCCGGTTCAAACATTCGTATCTCGAATAATAAGAAATTGGAATCTGAGGCCACAGTTGCGCCATCCAACCCAATAAGCAATTCGATTAAATCGCCTAAATTGCAAATATGATTCAGATATTCTGGTACTCACCTAGAAACGAACATGTAAGTGAATTCGAATGTAGGTACGGTAACGTTAATATTATTCACGTGAAAGTGGGTTTAATGCTAAATCTGTCCAAGACATATTCCATAAATAACTGAAAGAAATAGTCTCTTGATATTGTAAATCATTAAGAAAGTTTTGTATCGCGCAGTCCGGACATACAACGACCAATATTTAGGCCTTGGCTTGTTTAAGCTTTCGCGGAATATGGTTAAGGAGTATTAAGAATATCCATAGCGCAAAATCAACTGCATCATGAGCATTCCCTACCTCACTTTTACACCATCACACAGCAGCACACAGCCAAATTAGATACCACTTAGTTTGATGTATTGAATATTTTTTATTGTTTGTTTTCTTTTGTAAATTTTTGAAGCTTTTGTAGTTAAATATTATGTATTCCATCTATATATTTAATTTTGTTTAGCTGTAGGATTACAAAATAAATTACAAAATCTTTACCGAATTACCCGCAGTATATAAATCGTTTTGGTCAAAATAATGAAACGCTACAAGCGTTCGAAAATTATTAGATGCGGTGTACCGCATCTTTATACAGGCGTTCATAAAAGCAGTTATAGCAAATATATTGATATATATTTCAGAGGAAGTGTTTAGGATTTCTAGAAAAATTCGACTAAAAACGAAAATTGTAGAGAGAATACGGCCCTTCTGTTCCTTGTTTTCTTGTGGGCAAGAAATATAAATTAATATTTAAACTTTTAATTAAAAATAAATATAATTACATTTAATATTCGTTTCGGCTTTAACCGACTTTAAATAGACATTAAATATTTTCTTAAATACCAAAGATATGTTGTCTTTAGTTGACATGAGTATATCTGTACCTTAAGGGATAAAAACACAAATTGATTAGATTTTTTACACAACTGGACATCAAAACCAAACATCGAGTGGCACTAGAACCTTTTAAGTCTTGGTCTCACATGTCTTTAATCTAAGAAGCAAGTGGGTGACCAGTCTTTGTCGTCTTTGAGTTTAAGGCTGGTTCTCACGCTGTTTTCTTCTATTTCCATTAAGACGGAAAGGTGATTTTGGTAAAGTTCCCAGGGCATCTGTACTTCTGGAAGGAGCTAGGCTGGCTTAGTTAGCCAGAACTTTAGACACAACGGACCGAGTACGAGTCTAAGTGTGGAAATGGAGTCAACCATAACGAACTTGCTGAGTTTCTTGCCCGTTCTTCTCAGAACAAGGCCTCCTGGCAGACTAATGAACGGATGGCGTAAATTTGACTTGCATAAGTGTACAAACCTAAATGAATAAATAACTTTTGAATTTGAATTACCATACCATAGTACATGGGAGTCGAACATAGGACCTTAGGGATAAGAATCGCACGGTGAAGCCACTTGGTCCACACTACTCACGATTGCTTTAAATCACTGAATGTAAATCTATATATATAAAAATGAAACCCGTTTTCCGTTGTCACGACATAACATGAAAACGGCTTGACCGATTTGTCTGATTCTTTTTTTATAATATTCCTTGAAGTACGAAGATGGTTCTTACGGAGAGAAAAATTAAAAAAAATTGAGTGGAAAAGTCTAAAAACAACACTTTTCTATATTCCCATACAAAATATTCGTAATAATACTTAAAAGTCAACTTGAACTTTAATACCATATGATAAAGTTCAAGCGTTAGTGGAGGGGTTCCGGGAAGGTAAATTTTAAATTTTTGACATAATGTATTTGTTGTCTTATCAACTTTCTTTTTTTTATCTTACTAGCTAGACCGGTGTCCCGAATAGCAGAATAAGTATTTAAAAAAAATAAAGAATCAACTGTTAGGCGGTACGATGTTCGCCAGGCCAGCTAGTAATTTAATAAATTCCGTATTCAATGTTTATTAAGCCCACGAAAGGGGGAAACTTTTAAGCAAGTAATAAACACAATTTATTGAATGGACATCCTCCGCTCTCATTACATATACCCAATATTAGATTTTACCGTGCGATAAATACTAATAATGTCATAATATGGAGCGAACGTTTTCGGTTTAATGAGGGTCTTCATATTAACCGAAATTGTCTCATTATGTTAAATAAATACGCGGTGTTCCCAATGTTTGTAAATATCTACTTTTGTGGCTGTAATGCGATTTTCTAGGATTTCATCTTGTTTTATTATTTAAAATGTTTCAAGCGTTATTGTCTCCTTAAAGCGTTTCGCAATTTTTGTTTTTTGAAGTGAAACATCTTTAGGCGCATGAGGTAACATTTTAACGGATGAAACGCAATAATAATAATATTAGAGTTCGTTTCCAGCCTTTTAAGAATTGGTACACTCTTTTCTTGAAGGACCTTAAGTCGAATCGGCTCGGAAATAGTTCAGTGGGCAGCTGGTTCCACATAGTGAACGACAATGAAACTTAGGTCAGCAGCAGGTATTAATCCGAACTACTCTATTATTAATTTATTATTAATAATAATAATGACATAATTTTGTTCAACGAAGTGTATTGTAAGCCGTAATCCAATAGCACCACATACGACGATACTAAAAAATTACTCACTATACAAGTCAGTTAAAATATACAACCCTATTAATATATAAATCCATATATTTAAATAGAACAACTTTATCTTCTTATAGTGCCATCTCCTTGCGAAGGTTGGCGATCATCATGGCTATTTTAATTTTGTATGCCGCGCTTCTAAACAATGACTTGGTGCTTTGACCAAACCATTGTATCAAGTTTTTCAACCAATTTATTAAATTTCTTGTACATAGTTTTTTTTTAAATAAAACCTATAATAGATGCTATTTTAATAAAACGGTATGAGTTAAAGTTTTTTGTTTAGAAAATCGCATGTAAATAATATATATTTAACTCAAATTGTGGAGTAAATAAATTCTCAGTTAATATTGTTTGATTTTAATAGCGTAATAGTTGTATTGATTGCTATCATATTTAATTACCCTTCTGTGAATCATGTAAAGAATTTTTAGTAAAAATAAATTGAGTCGGATAGTGTTTGGGTTGAAGTCTAACTTCAATAGAAGCAGAAGTTGGAATATATACAACCAAATATCTCTCTAAATGTATTCTGAGGATGTCGTGAAAGCCTTCTTACGTGAAAGAGCGACGTATTGAGCTTACACAGACTAAAACGAACAGCTTAGCTGGAATCTTAAACGAGTCCATTCACTGAAATATGAACCGGGAATGGATTAGTAGTTTGTATAAACTATACTAAATTCTTTACAACTTTTTACTATTTACAAGTTCGAATACACGACTTATATCACACGAATTAAAGGAAGAATTAAAATTTCGTAAAGAGAATTTATGAAATATTAGTATTCTTATAAAACAATCTCCACAGAGCAAGTCGGACCGAGTGAGGGGTAACAGAGAGGAGTGGAACTGGGAACACCGGAAATGTGGCGATTGGCGCGCGGACGTGACAGACGCGGGAGTTTTTTGTTATTTATGGTGGCGTTGTGTAAAAGATTGTCTTCTGGTTGCGTATAATTTTCACTGTGGTATTTTAGTTAATTAAAAATTGTTTTGTAAGGAATAAAACTTCCTAGGTTGAGTGTTTTGTTACTTTTAATATTTATCGTTTGTGATTTCCAAGATCAGAAGTGGGATAACCACGCGTTTAGACCGTTTGTTATCTAAATTTAGTACTTATTAGTGTTCAGTATTGGAGGAACCTCATCTCGGCCGTAAGTTTTATTTCTTATAAAAGCAAAATGTCTGGTCTTTCGTCGCGACTCGAGGGACAAAGGCATAGTCGCGAAAACCGGCGTTCTAGTTGTCGCGAAGCACGTCGCGATAGTGTAGATTCCCGATATACGCCGCCTGGTAGAAGTCTCTATAGTAGTTCATCAAACCGCCGGAATCGGACTTCCAGGCGTCGTGATGTATCGCACGACCCTCATAGCTCTCGTAAACGCCGCGATAGTTCACGCTATGTAGCTTTTGATAGGATTCTTAGTAGATTAGAAGTGATCGAAGCTACACTACCTGTATCCATAGATAGCGTGACTCCGTCGCGTCCTGTGAACGGGAGTAATTTAGTTTCTACTTCATTGGCTGTACAGAGTTCTGCTAGTAAGCCAGGCTCAGGCATGGCTGAAGAGGTTATTGAGGGTAGTATTCCACACACACTGGATATGAAAACCAGTGAAGCAAAGGAGGAGGGGAGCGGTATTGTTGAAGCATTGACTGCATTGTTCAAAGAAAAGTCTCACAACTTTTATATATCGCCCTTTGATCCAAATGTACACGACTTTGATGTTTGGTGCAACGAGGTTGACCGTGCCCGGCTTCTAAATAATTGGGATGATCACGAATGTTTAGGACGGATACGTAGTTGTTTGAAAGGAGATGCGAAGTTGTGGTTAAACGATTGGGTGACAAATGATCGATCGTGGAGTAATTTTAAACTAGAATTTAGATCGTTATGTCCACGTAACGTTGACATGGCTTCTGTATTATTTGAGGTAATGAGTACAAACTCTAATAAGTTTTCTACTTATACGGAATACGCGCGTAAATCTTTGCTACGTCTTAATATCGTTAAAGGTTTATCTGATGAGCTGAAAACCGCTATTGTTGTTAGAGGCATTAGTGATCCCCAAATAAAAGCCGCGGCCGCAAATGCTAAATTACACTCAAAAGGTTTGATTGAATTTTTATCTGTTTATATAAAACCTAAATACGATTACCGCCAATCTAACAATACCGTTCGTTCTTTTAGTAGTTCAGGTCCGTCTTACACGCGAAACCGCGAGGCATCTAGGTTTGATAATAACAAAATTACTTTACATTACATTAGGAATATTTGAAAATGCCCTACGAGTTGGCCAATGCACCAATTGTTTATCAGAGAATCATTTCCAAAACTTTAAAAACTAATAGATGCTGGCAAAGCCCTTACGTATATAGACGACGTTTTATTACTGTCAAATTCAGTAGAGTAAGGTCTTGACACGTTGAAAGAAGTTTTACAGACATTAAATACAGCAGGGTTTTCGTTTTCTATTAATAAAAAAAAAATTACCTTTTTAGACTCAGAAATTGAATACTTGGGGCGATTGATTGGTCATGCTCAGGTTAGGCCGAGTCTGGGGAAGGTCGATGCACTTATTAGATCTCCAAAACCCACAAATGTCAAGGAGGTTCGCCAGTTTGTAGGCTTAGCGGGATATTTCCGTCGCTACATATCGGGTTATGCTTCTAAGACTGCATGTATTGGTAGGGGAGCCCACGATGCTAAATGGGGATTTACTCGAGCGTCGTAGAGACCTATTGGGATGCAAAGCTTAGATAAAAAGAAGAAGAAAATGTTATATGATAAATTCCTTTTCATCGGTGGGGGAAGCGGCTATAGATAGTTAAATATGTAAAAAAAAACTGTTGCATGGACATCCTCGAGCGCGTCAGATATTGATAGCATCTATGCCCTACGTATTTTTAATAATGTACGTATGTTAATCTGATCGTTTGCATGATGCGGGTGGTTGTATTTAAGGGTTGAAAATTAAAAAAAAAAAATTTTATCGAGCGCGTCAGATTTTCTAAGGGAGTGTTAAGTGCACCAAAAAAAAGCTCTCATTCACTAATCTGACGATTTCGATGGGACGCAAACCCACAGCCATTTTCTTAATTTGCAAAAAAAAATCGCAATTTTGAAATACTCAAGCGCGTCAGATTAAGATATATGTGGTTCATCTTTATGTTCTAAACATACTGTCTCATAATCTGACGATTATCTAGAGGGATTCGCCTGATCTGACAAAAAAATAATAGAAAAACGGTTCACCTAAAGGGCCATCCCTGCAACTTCCCGCTAATTCCATTCCTGGGCCCTTAAAATTAATATTTTGAGCTCGCTGAGTTCAAAGAAATAACATTTCTATGCATTTGAGCTCTCCAAGCTCGAAAGTCTGATAGAAGTTTCATAAAACACTATTTTTGGAATTTTCAAACCGCAATAACTTTTGAATGGATCAAGCAATTTTCACGCGGTTGGCGGCATTCGACGCAGTTTTATCTACTTCATAAGTCATTTTGCAATTTTAATTGATCGAACCACAAATTTCGGAGTAATCCCGAAAAAACACTTTTTCGGGTTTCTTTCGTGTACGATATCTCTCGAACGAATCAACCGCTTTTGACTAGCTTGGTGGCGATCGACGTGGTTTTTTAAGCTCAAAGGCGGATTAGTTTTTGAAGTTGATCGATAAAGAAACCACTTTAAAAAAAATATTTCTTATTTTTTTAAGATTTTTCAAAATTTCTCAAAATCTATCGGTACGAATCGGTTCAAATTCACAGGAAATGTAATTTTGAGGGAAATATTTAGAACGCCGTTTAGTAGATTCCGATCGGTTTAAGGAAATGTAGGCATCACGCAGCTGCACGCATTTAACTTTATCGACGAATTTTTGTTATTTCGGCTTGCGGAAATCGTCAGATTATATATTTTTCATTATTCTTGAATTATTTCCTTCAAAATAAAAAAAAAATTAGCTACGCTCGAGAATGTCGAGATGACGTTTTTTTTTTACAACTTTGTTGCCCTCCCCTTTTTTTCCGTCACTCTCAAATTGTCAGATTAGTGGAATATACACTTTTTAGGATGTAATTAACTCACCCTACCTTAATCTGACGCGCTCGGGAATTTCTGATGGTCAATTTTTTTTTACTAAACTGATCCTGTCTCCTTCACGTGCGGCCTTATATATGGGCCTCATATTTTGTGGAGGTACTTAACCGGGTACAAGGTATCCCCCTATATATTAATCTGCCGCGCTTTAGTAAATCCCGAAATCCCCTCTTGGGCTCCCCTACCATATAGCAAAGTTGTTAAGAAAAGGGTTACCATTTTTGTGGGGTGCTGAGCAGGATACTGCTCGCGATTATATAATTCACTGTATGACAAATGAACCGGTTTTAGCGATATTTAATCCCCGGCTGCCTACGGAACTTCACACCTAGTGCTATTGGTCTTGGTGCTATTTTATTACAGGAACATGCCGGTGGGAGAAAGAGGGTTGTCGGTTATTTTAGTAAGTCCACCCAGGGCGCAGAGTCGCGGTACCACAGCTATGAGCTGGAGACGTTAGCTGTCGTACGTGCGCTCAGCACTTCCGCCACTATTTGATTGGTAATTGGTATAGCCTTTAAAATAGTGACTGATTGCAATTCATTAAAATTGACGGAGCGTAAAAAAGATCAGTTGCCTCGAGTTGCGCGCTGGTGGGTATATTTACAAGATTTTAATTTTACTTTAGATTATCGAAAAGGGGCTTAAATGCAATGTGTAATGTAATCCTCCTCTTCCCACTGCCAATGTGTCTCATATTCGGAATCTGAGCAGCTAGGCGAAGATCGCTCAAACCGCTGATGTGGAGACACAAGAGTTAATTTCTAGATTAAGAGACGGGCAGCTTGACGATACTAGGTATGCGATAAAAAAATGATTTGTTGTACTATAAATATACACCAACTGGGGAAGACCCGCGACTCTTGTGTCCGACCTAAAGGGTCACAGACTCAGCTTGTTGAGGGTGTTCCACGATGAACATGATCATATTGGGACTGACAGAACAACTGACTTAATATTAAGACACTTTTGGTTTCCTAGTTTGCGACAGTTTGTAAATAAGTACATAAGTCATTGTCTTGTATGTTTAGCACGTAAAAAAAAAAAGTTCCCAGGGCTCCGAGGGCTACTTTCTGTACAGACAAAACACTGACGAGCTAAAACGAGTTTTTTCAAATGCGGTGTCATTATTTGGTACGCCGTCTACAATAGTATGTGACCACGCTAGAATGTTCGAAAGCGCTACATTCCAAAATTGGGTCAGTGATTTGGGATGCTCGATACATTTCATCACGCCTGGTATGCACCGCGAAAATGGGCAAGCGGAGCGGTACTGCAGGACAGTTCTCAACATGCTACGTGTTGAAGTAGGCAACAAAGGTTCCCAATGGTCCGATGTGCTGTGGAGGATGCAGTTCACTATGAATATCTCCAAGCAAAGTACCACGCAGAAATTACCACTACAGTTACTGGTCGGTATTGACGCAGTTACTCCAGTCATCAGATCGTTAGTGCGAGATGTGGCATTTACTAACTCTAATCCCAATCGGGAGGCTCTTTTAACTCTTCGCAGACAACGAGCTTCGGAACTCCTTGCAACCAATCAATAGCGCCACGATGCCTACGTTAACGGGGGTCGACGGCAGCCACTCACTTTTGCTATCGGAGACTTTGTGTTTGTAAGCAAGACTGCATAAATCACCGGCAAACTGGACTCCGGCATGCGCGGGCCTTACAAGGTTATTCGCGCGTTACCGTGCCACCGTTACGAGTTAGAGCTACTAGCTGGTTCCTATGGGAAAAAGACCCAAGCTGCAGCTGAAAACAAGATGTTGTGGCAAGGCGAGTGGACGCCGGATGCGTGCTCAGTTTTTTTTGAGACTGGTGAGTGATGTCAGTGGTGCTAATGTGTTTAGACCACATAGAGAACATGCAAAGGTATGGGTCTCTGTTTCAAATTTTTGTGGTGCTAATGTTTTTAGGCCACATAGAGAACATGCAAAGGTATGGGTCTCTGTTTCAAATTTTTGTGGTGCTAATGTGTTTAGGCCACATAGAGAACATACAAAGGTATGGGTCTCTGTTACAAATTTTTGTGGTGCTAATGTGTTTAGGCCACATAGAGAACATACAAAGGTATGGGTCTCTGTTACAAAATTTTTGTGGTGCTAATGTGTTTAGGCCACATAGAGAACATACAAAGGTATGGGTCTCTGTTACAAATTTTTCTGGTGCTAATGTGTTTAGGCCACTTAGAGAACATGCAAAATGTATGGGTCTCTGTTTTAACAAATTGTCGCTTATGAGAGCACTAGAAGCCGCTGTCGTTACAACAGTGTATGGCAAGATACTGAGTTTTATTTTTATTTGTGTTAAGTCTGAAGCTATCTAATTCTGTAATATTTGCTTTTTGATAGACCTTATCTGTGTGCGCTTGAGTGCACGCTTGCGCACATAGTACTGGTAATTGAGAAATAGAGATAAATGTCATTTTTCATCCCTCTAATCCAGGATATATGCTTCAGGCTATAACACTAAACTAAGTAAATTACTTACAAGTTCCTTCTATGTTTCAGAGACTGCATTAGACAATAATGAGCAGGTTGCAAGGGATGAAACAAATGAAGAGAGAAATGGCTCTGATGCTAGTGGTGCAAGTAATGCTGCGGTCGAGGACGCCGCACTGTCAGGAACGGCCGTCTTATAAAACAATCTCCACAGAGCAAGTCGGACCGAGTGAGGGGTAACAGAGAGGAGTGGAACTGGGAACACCGGAAATGTGGCGATTGGCGCGCGGACGTGACAGACGCGGGAGTTTTTTGTTATTTATGGTGGCGTTGTGTAAAAGATTGTCTTCTGGTTGCGTATAATTTTCACTGTGGTATTTTAGTTAATTAAAAATTGTTTTGTAAGGAATAAAACTTCCTAGGTTGAGTGTTTTGTTACTTTTAATATTTATCGTTTGTGATTTCCAAGAGTATTTTATATTTTATTCAAAATAAATTGTAGATATCTCAAATGACGACTTTTGTTTGTTTTGAAAATTGTTTTTATTACTGAAGAAATGAATTTAAAGAATTAAATTTATAATTTGTATTAATTTTCGACACTTAATATTTCAATGACAATTAATTCATTGAGAATTCCTAACATATTATCTTCCTTTTTCCCTCCATCTAAGTCTCGGAAATCTAAAGTTTTAGATTTGTATAAATATGAAAATGGTGTATGGTTGTATAAACATGGTGTAATGGTTCCAACTCCTTACAAACATTGTGTTAAACAAAAAACTTGGCGATTAAAAAGAGTGGCGGAGAGATTTTGCCAGTTCTTATCTTCCATTCTACGCCCGTGATTTGAGAACTGGCATTAAATGTAAAATTAGAAGTATTTAATATGCATTTATTTTTTTGACGTTCAGAAGTGTACATTGTGTTACCTACATGAATAAATGGTTTTGATTTGATTTGTTATGTTTAGTTAAATTAATAAAATTAAGAACGTAAACAAAATGTATGTTAACCCAATTATAAGTTTGATTACCAATATAATATTACCTAATAAATATATTGTGTTGAAACCCATATAAATTAGGGACCTATTCAGCTGCCTCGCATTAATCGAACGCAAAGGAATTGCTATCAAAGGCTCACTGGCTATTATTCAACAGTATCCTCAAGACGGGACACGGTTTTGCTCTTGACATGCTTTTGAACGCTTGGATTTAACTTACGATCCATTATAAATTGTTATACCTGAATAGATGTGGGCCAAATGGAATCCTAATTGAGATACGTGACATTAAATGTTATATACACAGTTGCTGGACGTAATTCAGTCATTTTTTTTAGTAAATTAAATGAAATTGATTAATTATGTGTTACAAAAGGTAACTTGTAGGTCGAAACTCAAAATGATTTATTAAGGTTACCGTTTTATAAAAGTCAAAAGTAAAAATGATATTTAAAAAAATCAGTGGCACTACAGCCTTCTTAGGTCTAGTCCTTAGACTTCTGTATCTGTTTCATGATCATATTTCAACCTAATAGGCAAGTAGGTGATCAGTCTCCTGCGCCTGACACACGCCGTCGACTTTTTGGCAAAATTTCCCTTCACCGTTCGAGCGAATGTTAAATGCGCACATAGAAAGAATGTCAATTGGTCCACAGCCGAGGATCAAACCTATGACCTCAGGAATAAGAGTCACTAGGCCAACACTCCTCTAAGATATATAAAAATGATATTATAAAATAGAACAATTCAATAGTTCTTGCAATGAAATTAATTATCAATATAAAACGCCTAAACGCTGCAGTCAATTGTCATAATTGCATTTAAGATTCTGCTATTTATTGTAACAATTTATGTTAGAATATGTAGGATATGTTTATTGTAACAAACTATTACTACTTCAAAGCTTAAAGTTAAATTAATATAGGAAAGTTTCTCGGATACGGAAATAACAAACCCATCGCAAGAAAAAAGATGATACAATATATAAATTTAGACGAATCTTAGAACATTTCACAAACAATACATATATAGTCTAAATTACCACCACTTAAAATCATATACATTTATTAATTCTTACATTTATGAAGGTGTTGCGCACCCTAAACACTATTGTTTATGAGACGGATATAATTAGTTGAACGCTGGCTACAAGAATTGGATTATTTATAAGTAGTTATAAAATGGTTTAGGTCTTAAGTTGTTAGTTGTTATGTTTATATTATGTTTTTAGTGTAGTTTTCTATTGTATTAGTATTTAGTTACTGTAAAAATAGGAAATAAGGAAAATAAATAAATGAATAAAATTTAGGTAATTTTATAGCTAACATACATATTATAAAACAAAACACTTAGACAATATACAAAGCCAAAACATATTACATTGATAAACAATATATTTGAAATAGAAAACATAAGTAAGTACATTAATAGACAAACCGAAAAAAAATAAAAGAAAACTGAAATTTAACATTAAATTAAAAAAAAGACAATTAATACTTAATATTTAAAAAAAAACTAAATTGTTATTGCCAAACAAGTTATTATTATTATTAAAAAACAAGTTAAATTAGAGGAAAAGGGAAAAAAAATCTACGGAATGAAACTCGTTCAGCCATTTTATTTTACTAACTATACATATAACTGTGACAGCAGAGCAGTGTTGGCCTGGTGGCTTCAGCATGCGACTCTCATACCTGAGGTCGTAGGTTAGATCCCCGGCTGTGCACCAATGGACTTTCTTTATATATGTGCATTTAACATTTGCTCGAACGGTGATAAAAAACATCGTGAGGAAACCGACATGTTAGACCCAAAAAGTCGACGGCATGTGTCAGGCACTGGAGGCTGATCACCTACTTGCCTATTAGATTTAAAAATAATCAAGAAACAGATTCAGAAATCGGAGGCCAAGACCTAAAGAGGTTGTAGCGTCACTGATTTTTTTTTATTTTACATATAACTGTAGTGTAAAAAGGCTGCAGTGAATTCATACTCGGTGTCACTTATTGGTTCATATATCATTTTGTTTTAAGACTTCCTCTACCGGTTCAGGGTCCCGTTCTCGCCTACGATGTAATGACTTATGTGTGACCCTAATAAATTTGTACCAACAAAATATATGTAACAACCGTGAGGTTGGGTGTTTAAATCCCTGATGATTAACAAGGGATCTTTATATATGCGCAATAAACATATGTTTTGAGTAAATCAGCTGGGTCAAATATCCACGAGACATGTTAGGCACTGAAGGCCTTTTATCCATCTAGATGGTATGGTTGCTGGACTCAGTATCCGCACTTAGACTCTTACTCGATCCATTGTGCGTAGAGTCCTGTCGAACTAAGTCAGTCTCCTTCCAGGAGCAGATAATTCTCCTGGGCAATTCGCAGGCTTCACGGAGCGACCTCACTGCTCCAAAGATGTATGCACGTTGCTTAGCTACAGCCTCGCATTCCAAGACTACATGGGTAACTGATTCCTCTGCGCTGAAAAAGCCTCTGAACATATCCATCTAAATATATATAAAAGAAAACACCAACGAAAAAGCTAATTAGACATGTAAAAAATAAAGCTTGTAGCACAATTATTTACTGCGATCTTTAAAAACAAATGAAGAACGAACAAAACCATTTCACGCAAACAGTTTAGCGAAGAGTACAAGTGGTCGGATCACAAATCGGTTGTTCAAGTAGCAACCTAAACGAAATCCCAAGTACACGTTATTCTGTTGCACGGCCACGTACTAACTCGGTTACGATGGTAGCTTTGAATTTGACAATTTGTTTGAGTTTGCGCCCGTTTCGCATTTCACAAACGAACTTGACGATGTTTGGCGACTGCAAATTGTACGAACAATGTATTCAAGTGGAGAGTTCTGTTGCTATTTAAAGAAAGTTAGTACTTTAATATTGTTTCAAGATTTTGGATTTTCTGTGTAATAATTAGGTCTTTTTCGGTGAAGTCAATATTTATATGAAAATTTGTTCATTTGTTACCTATGAAAAACAGCCATTGCGCTTCTCCTCTTTTCAAAGAAACTCTTCTTAAAACCACAGCCGGCATCGGAATACTTAGCGTTGACATATCGAACGACATTCAGTTTCGCGGTCATTTGGAGGGAGCACACCAAGCTTTTTGAAATTAGCCTTCAAAAAGCTTGGTGTGCTCAGCAAGGCAAGACGGTACCCCTCCGGGCCTCCGCTTGCAACTATATAAAGCTGAAATTCGGCCCCACATGGATTAATGTTCTCACCTCTGGGAGCTCCCCAGTACCAGCTCCTTCCACTTGACCGCATTCAACGAAGAGCGGTTCGAATCGTCGACGACCAATCACTCTCTGATCCCTTGGCGTTGCGTAGAGATGCGGGGTCACTCTGCATCTACTACCACATTTACCATGCTGAGTGTTCAGAGGAGTTGTTCAGATTAATCCTGCAGCTGACTTTCATTATCGGACGTCGAGGCAGAATACGAAATTCCACCCGTATCATATCGATTTCCGTTGCTCCACTACTGATAGTTTTTAAGGAAAGTTTTGCCGTGCACCACCACTATGTGGAATCAGCTGCCCACTGAAGTATTTTCGAACCAATTTGACGAAAATTTCAAGAAAAGAGCATACCAATTCTTAAAAGGCCGGTAACGCACTCGCGAGCGCTCTGGCATTAAGGGTGTCCATGGGCGGTATCACTTAACAGTCTTCTACCCCTTTTCTCCTGTTCTATAAAAAAAATACGTAATTTCAATTAAGTTAAATCTTTAATTATTATCTTTCCATGAATATCATGGAAAGTATAATCACAATTAAAATATTTTTTATAAATAATATTCTTATCTTTTAACCTTCTGTTATAAAGTATACAAAAAATATTTTTGAATAAATACATTTATAAAACAAAAGAAAGCGTTTTCATTACAATTGAATAATTTTTTACAAGTGGGAAAAACCTCAAAGGCGAGCAGACGAGACCGTAGTAGCTATGACAAACTGAAATACCGTTGTTTAATTTCTCATGCCTCTCCCGCAATATTCTTTTCTATCTTTTCTTTTGCTCGGACGCTCACCATCTTGTATTTGTCTCTTTTGTGTGGTTGAGTTGAAAATGTTTTATGTCGTAACGTATGTGCCGCTGATTAAATTCTGTCAGCGCTCGAGTAGGTAAATAAATTACTGTCCCGCAAAATTATCGAATTACTTGTTCGAAACCTTTAATGCTCAGTGGTTAATAACTTCTATACCATTTAAAATGCAATTAGCAATAATTAATCTATTTTTTTTTGTTTTTTTGTTAAGTCATTTAATCAAGCTACATACGTATAATTTATATTTACAATTTTCTTAACCTACAAAGAAATTAAAGAAAATTTAAAAAGTTTGGTCCCTGTGGCAGTGTACCTTTAACGCTGGCAGCATTTCCTCGCTGTATTGCGATACTTATTTGTAGAGGAAATCACCAGCTCTGTGGTCACCGGTACAATCTACCAGGTGCCAACTGAAATCTTTGATAAGCGTCTGAGCACTTGAACCCCACGGCCCAAGAGTCTGTACTCCAAAGTTTGACGGCTCATTGGTCTAGTGGTTAGAACCCCTGACTGCGAATCCATGGGTCCCGGGTACGATCCCCTGCTGAGACAAACATCGATGTGATGAGCATTTGGTGTTGTGCTTAGGTCTTGGGTGTTTTAATATGTATTTATATGTCTATCTATCTATAATATGTATGTATATCCGTTGCCTAGTACCCATAACACAAGCTTCACCAGCTTAACATGGGACTAGGTCAAATGGTGTGAATTGTCCAATAAAAAAAAAGGAACAAATTTACATTACATTTATGAAAATTAATAACAATAAAATAGTTAATAGTTGGTACAATTTATTTTATTTTCAGCATTACATTTCAGCTGAAAACAATACGTAAACGCTCTAAAACTGATATGAATAGTTCATTATTCCAAACAAAATTCCAAATTCAACTTTTCATCCACATTCCGCACAATGCCTGATGTTATCACAAAAAAAAACAAAAGAATTCTTTTCATTACTAATGACGTTTACCTATTTACCCCGTTCTCCCCTAATGATACGCACGTATGAGCATTAAAAACGTTCGTAATAATAATTCATAGAGAACAAAGGCACGTGATCCGCGTTATTGCTAAGATACTTCATTATCCAGCGGAGACAAACAAAGAGCCTTTTATAGAGAGAGCAATAATGGCCCGATAGTGCCGCCCTCTATAACGATTGTCTTATAACAGACCGTTTTAAAGATAAAAAATGAATTGTCAGCGCTTGTGACGCTATTTCATTTAATTGAGTCTCTTTGTTTCGAATGTGTGACTTGCTTTAACAACTTGATATTTACTGTTTAAATTTCTTTACTTAACAAATGTTTGGATAAATTATCTTTATGCGATTTTTTCATAATCATTTTGACCCAAATTGTTTTAACAACGCATTACATGACGAAAATAGATTTTATTTGAGTATTCTTTTGTAAGTGAAGCAAGACATATTCTCGTTATAAAATTCCAATAATATGAATGAAATAGAACCTACCTACTCTATTTGATTCTGTAAGCTGCTGGCGTGGGTGTATTTGTTACAATTGTTATACTCCTACCTGACATGTTAGTACCTTTTTATTGCGTTGTTCGCATTCAAGGCAGCTTGCTTTTTGATTGCTTCGGATATTTAGGATAATTATTTTGAGGATGATGTCCTTCGATACTGTTTTTACACGCTTTATATTAGCTTCACGTGTATGTATGTATGTATGTAACCGACTCCTTCGGACTCGATTTTGACCCACTTTTAACGGACAGATATAATTCAAACTTTGCGCACCTGTCAAAGATCGATGACAATGCAATAATCCGAAAAAATAAATAAAAAAAATTTAACTAAAAAATAAATAATAGTTAAAAAAAACTAAAAAACACGCTTTTAAAGCACATCAAACTAAAAAGTGAAAAATAATTCCTAATTTAGGCTGAAAATGGTAATGAACATAAAATACTGGTATTATTGTGAAAAAGCGTGGGTTGCTCGATAGACGAAAAATATGGCACAGAGGCTCAACTGGTGTTAAGTGACTCCGCCCTCGATATACGTTCACATTGCCAGGAGGCTTGCAAGTGCGTTTCCGGTCTTTTAACAAATGGTAAAAACAGTATTTTGGATGCGTGAAAAGGTAACAGACATAGTTACTTTCGCCTGTATTATATTTAATTATTATAGAGCAGTGTTGGCCTAGTGGCTTGAGCGTGCGATTCTCACTCCTGAGGTTTTAGGTTCGATAACCGGCTGTGCACCAAAGTACTTTCTATCTGTGTGCGCATTTAAAATTGTATGTCATGTCATGCATGGTATATATTATGGTTTTTGGGCCTAAAACATGTTTTCTCGCGATGCTTTGCATCGTATGAAAAATCATTAAAAACCTTTTTATTTAATCTACTAAAGTCTAGCCTAATTTAATAACTAAAAAAAATAAGTTACAGTTTAATATAAAATACTTATATTGTGGTCTAATAAAGTCCGCCCTTTTGTGTAACTAAACCTAGAACTTATGCTCACACTAAATCTTAAAACAGACTTGGTCCATTTGAGTTTACTACCCAAAAATTACCCTCATGGAAAATAATCAATCGTTAAACCACTAGGCTAACATTGATTTCTATTACATTTTTAAGTTACTTAAAAATTCTAAATCTTTAGCGACGTTGCAGTATTTTACACCCTCGACGTGAAAAAGGCTATTGCAACATAATATATGAATAATATACATATAGTTTCCCTTCTATGTAGTATGTACGTAGTAGAAGTGTACTCGTGAAAATCAATATTTTTATTAAGTTATTTTGGGGTTATAATGAAATAATTTATTAAGAAACAAAAATTACATTCCTACGTTTATTAAATAAATTAATGAGATGGATTTATTAATGAGATGGATTTGTATTAATTATTTCAACATAGAAAATAAATAGACCTATTTCCCTACACTGAATTGTAATTAACTAAACAAAGGGGTATTTGTTGAAATAATATAGAACAGTCGTGAAGTGGTTGTGAATGTTAATTAAATTCTAATTTCTACTAGGTTAATAATTTAGTTTGAGCTACTGGGATCATGTTCCTTGCTTAACAAGTCCCTTTAGCAGATGCTTCTCTAGGTATTAATAAATGTATTGTTACACATAGTCTATTACAAGATAGGAAGATTACATATATTACCCAATACCTCTGTACATACCGCATTTACCATATAAAGTGTTTGAGGAGTTTTTTCAGAATAGCTGCATTCATCATCAGACTTAGAACACGTTCGTTTTTAAGGCATTTTTGCCGCGCACCACTGTGTGGACCCACCTCCCTGTCTAGGTACATCTGAACCAATTTGACGTAGGAAAAGAGCTGACCTATTGTAAAAAGGCCGGAAAAGAACTTTGCCATTGAGACTGACAATGGACAAGCTTATGTAGCTTATAAGCCTATAAAGCTTATCACTTTACATCAGTTAAGCCACATGCCCGTTTTGCTCTAAAACAAATATAAGACTAACACTAACGTAATTGTACCTACTACAAAGAACGGTTCGGTAGCCGTCGATACACAATGTTATACTAAAACTAGCTGACTTGGCCAAGCGTTGCTTTGGCTAAGATTTTGTTATACTACTTAGTAGCAAACTATTCAAGGGAAACGGTAGGAGAACACCAGTCATGAGGACCATGCTTTTTTGGTGGTTATGCCATTAGATTATAGCTTATGTGAAACGTTGGTACTTTCAACACAGCGCCCATCTGTTAGAATTGTGACTATCAAATAATAAACAAAAATTTTGCAATAAAATAATATTGGTATAAATTGAAATGTAAGCTATCCTATCTTTTAAGTTAGATCAAGCTGGACACGGTGTGCAAATTTGATTGATATCGGTTCGGTAGTTTAGGAGTCCAAACAACGTGACACGTAATTTATATATATTAAGATAATAAATACCTCGTTCCAATATATCCTTAACAAGAAGAAAGGCACACACAGTCTTATAGAGAAATAATATTATTTTAGGAACAATAAGAGAGGTGAGACTGATAACCTACTGATACCTTGCCTTACAATAGTCACAAAACCCACAAAAACACTTAAAATTATAAAATTAAGGACGTAACTACTAACAAATGTAATTGGAAAAAAGGTATTCAAAAAAAGAACGCGTCCAACACAATCCGAGTGAAACAAAGAAGTCCGTCAATCAAAAAATGTGACGATCGGCCGAGTTAAAATGTTTTTGATCACCCTTATCAAAATTTATGAAACTAAACTTATGTATTTCGAACAGTAGTAATTAAATTTTACTTTTATTTAATAATTACAGTTTTAAACTTCACAAAGTTTTTTTTTTTTTATCTCGTACAGACTAAAACAATATACACAATCTCTATGGTACACAATTCGAATTTCAAATTTTTAAACATACTCATGATAATATATTGGTTCTTTGATCTTAATTGCAATACAGATCTTCAGAATAGCTTACGGCCATTAATTCAAGTATTACTCACGGGACTATTCATGCGGTGTTCACGTCATTAAATTGTTACGGAAACGTTCAAATTGCTTCAACGATCATTATATTGTACCACAAGAACGTATATTAAACTCGTAATATAGGAGATACCGCACATATTAAACATTTTTGTCATATTAAATTTTTTATTGCTTTGGACATATTGAATGTTTTGCATACTTTGAGTATCAATTTAGTAGAGGTGAATTTGTTTTTGCAGGTTAATAAAGGTTAAAATTCATCATCACCTATATTTATATAATTTCTTAAGCCTTTAACTGTGTTTTGAGGAATACAAAAAAAACGTGTGTGTACTTATGTACACGCGTAAGAAGTTATACTTCTTTGGCGTAACAAGATAAAAATCATTTCAAAACTTTTATCTTTCGCCTTATTACGTTAGTAGAAAAAACTACACTAACAATAGAAAAAAAATTACTCTCATCATTTTACCCTAACGCGTCAAAAGAAGTATAACTTCAAAAAAATAATGTTATGTATTTATAGCTATTGATAAATATAAACAATACTTTTCAAGAAGCAAGCTTCATAGAACATTATTTTGTACTATAATTATCTTAACTGAAATTTACTTTTACAAATGTTAACTATTTGTGAGCGTGTGTGTTTAATTAACCCTGGAGTCATGGGTTTGGTACCCGTATGTGCATCAATGAATAATTATTTAAAAAAACCATATAAGCGAAACTATAAGCTAGCAATTGTCAATTTAAATAAATTTAACTACTAGTCTACTTTTTCTATGGACAACGCCGTTTTGTATACGGATGTGTTGCTGGTCTTTGAAGGCATGGTACACTCTTCTCTTGTAGGCCTAAGTCGTATTAGTTTGGATGAACCCCTTTTAGAAGCTGTTTTTTTTTGGAATGTAATCTCGCTGTTGGCCTTAAGGGCCTTTACAGCTCAGCTCGGGCTACTTTGGCGAGCGTAGCTCGGCCGGAAAGGGGGGTTTTCGGTTTTCGCGCGACTAGCTCTAGGGCGTCTGCTGTGAGATTCGAACCTCGGCTTGGGCCGTCGCGGGTAGGTCAATCGCCTGAATGGCAGGACGGAAGCTCACTGGAGTGAGCGAAGTACGCAGTAAAGGTCCTCGCCTTCCCCGGTGAAGGCGGTTTTTTACCCTAATCTGATTTTGGCTATTATTATTATTGTCCGCGCGGGCGGCTTTTAATTTGTCATTTGCTATCGTGATTGGATCATCCAGATCCGTTAGTATGTGTCGAGGCCTCCTTCGAGCTTTTTTTGTCGGGAAGGGGTAAAATTTATGCTTTTACGCACCAGCGGGTTGGGATGTTGTTTAGCCATGTCGAAGTGGCGTGTGAACGCTAACTTTATTCATTGGGCTATGGTAGGAATGAGGGGGTACACGGCACAAAGTGCTTTATAAAGCGCTCTGTTGTGCAACACCAGACGTCAAGGTGATACGGTAAAGCATGACAATTATAATTGATAGCATGGAAAGATATGATATTAATATGCATTACGACGAACTTATTACGTAAACAAAACTCCAAAATGAATTATTCTAGAAACATCGGCATAATTTTGATATCTATGTTAACGACGACTGCCTTTTACAATAATTATTGCATTCATTCCGAGTTGCTTTTAAAATAATAAAAGTCATAATGCGATGTATTCATATTTACCTACTTTCATAAACAAAAGACTATCAGTTAAAACATACATTTTAAATATGGAACCTTAAATTTATAGACTGAAGGTATAAAATGAAATGCATCAAACTCAACGTTGCATTAAACGAAGTTGTTGACGTAAGTACTGACATTTTTGTACATACATCGCGGTAAATAGATTCAAAGGATACTGCGGTTTCGTAATTTATCATAAAACATGTATGCGGAAATGTAAATTTTAATTTAGCTTCGTAAAAATGAATATGTAAAAGTTAGAAAATACTAATGAACAACTTTTGGCGTTAATATGGCAATATTTCAATACATTTGAATTATTGGAACGAAGTTTTGGAACGAAGTTCCTTATCGCGCGTAGTGAAAGGGGGCTAGACGGAAAAAATTCTTACGAAAAGTTGTCACGACACTTTTTGCTATTTGCTATTGTAATACACCGGTTCTCGTCCGATCACCGAAGTTAAGCAACGTCGGGCGAGGTCAGTACTTGGATGGGTGACCGCCTGAGAACACCTCGTGATGTTGGCTTTTTTTTGTAGGGATAAGAAATGAAAATTATTTTTGGAATCACTTAACTAAATTAGTCTTGTTGGAACGAAGTTATCGAGCGTTGGACCAGTACTTGGATGGGTGACCGCCTGGGAACACCTCGTGATGTTGGCTTTTTTTTTTCGTCATAAGATTGGTGTCGGGAAATCTATCATACTGTTATGATACCAATTAACATATAAATTAATCGAAAGGAATTTCGTTCCATCCGGGTGTCCCTTGACACCTCTAAAGTTTTTATATCAAATTATAAATAACCTATTATTGTACCTACAGTATATTCTTGTTAACTGGTCACTTTAGCTCATAATCGCTTCATGACCCTGGTTGTATATGGTCAAAAGCATAGGGGTTTTGAACTATCCTTTTGTGGGAATTTGTGACTTAAAGTCAAATACATTACTGTAGTTAACGAGGGCCAAGTACAAAGCTTTGCCGTTCTCTTGAAATTTTTTAATTACCGGCTGTGATCGACAGTCAAAAACCCTTTTCTAAAGCTACCTTGCTTTCTCTGTTATTGTTCATGTATAATCTTAGTCGATCTATTTAGTGTTAATATGAAGAATACTTCGTAAACATTTGACTTACATTAGACTTAAGTCTGAATGATCGATTCTACTTTTATCGCCTCTTTTATCATTAGCAATAGTAGTAATAATAATAATATAGGATTGTTACTGGTTTTATTTGTTATCTAGTAAGGATGTCTTATCTTTTTCCTGACTGTTGACGGCTTTTTTCAATTTCGGAGTTGATGAACGGTAGGTTTTAATCATTGTCACCTAAGCTAGGTTCTTCCTTCAGCTCGCTATGTTTTTTTATTTTGATTCAGGTAGGTTCTTGTAAAAATAAGTTGCTATTTTTATTATCGATATTCGATTTGTCTCTGTTTTCCCTTTTTTTGTTTTTTGCATCCAGTTAATTGTTTTATTCTCTTTTTATGAGTTTGGTACTTCTGTTCTCTCCTTAAGCCAATCTTTTTTTATGAATTTTTAATCTTCTCGCTAAGATCGGATAGAGACTTTAAGTTTTTTTTTATTATTGTCGCTTTGTAGAGAGGAGGTTACTTTTATTTAATTTAATTTAACTCCTCTTTTTTCCTATTTTTCCGTTATCGTTACCAACTATTGCATGGGTTCTTCAATCCTTATGACAGTGATAGAAACAATCCGTATTTTTCAATTGCGCAATTTATTATAATGGGCATATAAATATAACAAATGGTAGTACGTCATAGTATAGAAAATAGGAATATCGAAATACAATATTGCAAATTGCGTTCTAGTGAATTTATATTTTTTTCTAAGATAACAAGCTGCATGTTATAAAGTTACTTGGCTAAACAATATTTTAGATTACTCTTTGTTCGCTCGCTTCAGATACACCTATAATGATGTATAAAGCTGGAGTAGAATAAGTTCACCGGTGCTACGAAGATTTTTTTTATACATATTGTGTCTTCTAAGACATCATGGAACATTACGATCAAGCCTAACTTAAGACCTAAGCCTTTTTTTTATGTAATAGGAAGTAAACGGGCAGGAGGCTCACCTGATGTTAAGTGACACTCACAATGCCAGAAGGCTTGAGGGTGCGTTGCCGGCCTTTCAAGAATTGGTACGCTCTTTTCTTGAAAGACCCTAAGTTGAATTGGTTCGGAAATACTTCTGTCGGCAGCTGGTACCACATAGTGGTGGTGCGCGGCAAAAACTGCCATAGAAAACGCTCAGTTGTGGAACGACGGACGTCGAGGTGATACGGATGGTATTTTGTATTTTGCCTTGACGTCATATGATGAAAATTACTAAACTAATTTACAAATATAGATTAAAAATAAATTAGAGAGATATATTATAGGAGGTTTTTTAACAATAGTTTTTTAATTATCTATTCGTATTTACAAACCATAATTTCAGATTTTGACTACTCGAAATTATTGACTTGATTTATTATTAAATACAATACAAATAAAATATTTCGTTTATTTCCAAATAGGCCCACTCGGCGCGTCTCTTTAAATTTTGTGTCTTGCTTACAAAAATCTGTCGTTACTTTTCTATACCTATATCATTTACGTTCCAGTTTAGCTCCGGTGCTGGGCTCATATAAAGGAGTAACAGGAGATTTAAAGTTTAAACTAAACACTTTGGGGTATTACGACACTCCTGGTATTGATATATGATGTATTTTATATAACACTAGCCGTTTCGCGCCCGCTTTGCTGGACGAATTAAAATAAATTTTATGTTTCATTATTTTATTTTTTTTCATATTTTATTATTCTTCTTTTTAACTTCCCGCTAAGAAAATTGAAATATTTCGAAAATCGAGTTTTTAACAGATGTTGACGTTTAGAGGTTCTAGGAAGCATGGATAAATTTTCATAAAAGTAAAACAGCAATAAAAAAATGAAGGAACGTTGGAATTTAATAAATAAATAGCCATAAACCATCTAGGAAAAATTTGGTATAATGGAATGGTGGTAGTTTCATGTCGATACGATCAGTGGTTTAGGCGTGATTGAGCCTCAAACGAAGACCATTTTCATTATATATATATAGAATTTAAACTTTTTAATATAACAGCTATTAAAAAATCCAATTTATTGAAATAAACAATAATAAAAGATCTAAAGGTAAATACACACACTAAAAATTCAAGAGCTGACGAAATGAATCAATTGCAAAATTCGCGTTCATCAACTTATATAACAAAGCTTGTTGATAGAAAATGATTATAGAAAATAGATTTTGCTCCATTTATTTACAGAACTCATTAAAAATTGTTTAAATTGAAACAGATGTTCACATATTGAAGTTTTGCTTCATAAAAGTGTTACTACCGCGGCAAATGTTTCAGACGGCAAACTGAAAAGTTTGTGAAGTGTTTATTCGGCGAGCAATTCACGAACAATGTGTCTTTTGAGTTGTGAAATTTAAGTCTGTTGTCTGTCGATAAAATTTAGTCGAAACTAAATTTAGAATTAAGATTTAGGATCTGATAAACACTTGTTGCAAAAGATTTAGTCAAGTTTATTACTAGTGCAAGTTGTTCATTGTGCATTTTTTTCCCAGATTTAACATTTTAATTTGTTATTTCCTAATATAATACAAATACGAAACGTCGTAAAGCGCATCACATCTGCCCCTTCACGGGCGGATCACGACCGCTCTGTCAAGGGTACCGCATAAGAAGAAGAATATAATACAGCTGTTGGCTAACTTAATAAATAAATTTATTTACGATATCATAGTTAGTAAAAAAAGTCCCTGACTAAGTTTACCATGGCGTACATCTGTATTGTAAAACAAAAACACTTTTTAAATACAGCATTCAAGCAAGCTACAAAAATAAAAAAAGCAAAAAATTTCACCCACGTTTAGGTTTAAAACTAAGTCTCTTTCTTCCACAAATATTCGTTAAAATTCATGTAAATTATTCATTTATTTACGGTAGATTTGATCTACATTTCTTTGTCTTGAAATTCATCGAGAGCAAAATAGCAATTACAAAGATAAGAAATGCTACAGAATATATAAAAACTCTAATTTCTTCGTCTTAAGGTCTTACAGTTTGAACTGTAAAAAGCGAAAAATTATACTTTTAAAGAACTATTTTCGAGCGCTGGGATAAAGCTGCGTGAAGAGAGAATTTTTGCAATTAAAATTGTCTGACTTTAAAAACACTATTCAAGTAGAACAACTTGAGTTGCTCAAAGTTTGGAGTAATTGCGCTTATTGAATTTAGATGGAGCACCTAGTTATAACGGCGGTTTTAATTAATTAACCATAATAATTTTTGTATGTTCCATACGTGTGTAGAACAGTGCTGATGTCGTAGGTTCGAATACCGGCTGTGCAACAATGGACTTTCTTTCTATGTGCGCATTTAACATTCGCTCGAACGGTGACGGAAAAATCGTGAGGAAACCGGCTTGCCTTAGACCCAAAAAGTCGACGGCGTGTATCAGGCACAGGAGGCTGATCATCTACTTGCCTATTAGATTAACAAATGATCATGAAACAGATACAGAAATCTGAGGCCCAGACCTATGTATAAGTAGGTGTTGGTTTAGGCGAACATACGACTCTCATCCCTGAGGTCGTATGTTCGATCCTCATGTGCACTTTTGACATTCGTTCGTACAGCGAAGTAAAATATCGTAAGAAAAGCGGCACGCATTTTATCTAAAAATTTAACGACATGTGTCAGACACAGAGGGCTGATCAGAAAACGTGCCTATTAGAAAAGGTGATTTTTATAGTAATCGAAATACTTTAGTTCTCGAATTAAATGTAGTGTGAACATAATATACAACAAAAATGCTCGCCAGTCTCTATCCGTCACAGTGTAAACACCATTCAATAGAATAGGACAAAAGATTACTTTGGTTAAAAGAACGCAATTAGATTGACTTAATTTGTGGGGGCAACTAAAATCACACCAACAATCTGTATATAATATTATGATAAGTTGTCTTCCCTTAATTTTGCCGCAATGCAGTAAGTTTACTAATTCTCTGTGAAACCCGACCGTCTAATGAAAACTTCATCTTACTTCATACGAACTATATAATCGTAGTTCGTACAAATAAAATATACTAAAAGTTTCGTAAGTTTTGATCTCGCATAATCCTACATTAAATCCCTTAATTTTCAAACACTCAATCAATGTGTGATTACCTGTTTAAAGAACGCTACAATACTCTAAAAATATATTACAAGTTAAGTTACATATAAATAATTGAGATAATAATTAGAAGCATTACCACACTCATAAATTGTATTTTAACATTCTCGTTTCCGATAATGTCCTATAACATAAGTTTCATTTAGATTTGTGATGCCTTAGATAAGCCTTGGCTTAAACTTGTTTTTGTTAGCGTCGCAACCCCAGTACCCGTAATTTTATGTTACTTATAATCTCATATTTTAAACCATTAAAGTCAGTTGTTACTTGTTTTTTTATTATTATTATTAGAGCTTTATTAATCCATACAACAATTGGTTAGTTTACATTCCTTAATATGAGTATTAGTTACGTTAGTATGAGTTTTAAACAAAATTTAAGTTATATTTATATATAAAAAATGAATAAATAAATCTAACTCAAATTTTGTTACCTGTTTTACCCAGCTTCAAATAAAGAGTTTTATTTAAACATCTCCATACAGCAATCTGTATGTATGCCATCGAACTTAATTCCAGTTAGACCACAAAAATTATATGTAAACATTATATGTTCCTTAGTATGTTCTACCTTTTTAGGAAAAACGTGTCAGTTTAGGTAATGAGTTGTATTTTTAATTTACTGCTTGAACAGATTAATAATAATAATTAAGTTTTATTCATACATTTAAAACCCATAAAATTGTATATAAATTAAACAAAAAGGATATTTGAAATACGAAACGTAATGCATGATTGTGTTAAACTAAAGATTTGACCATAAACGTAGCGAGGAGTTTATTAAAATAAATTAGTACACAAATTGTCTATGGGGTATTACTATGATAGGTTCCTGGTTATAATGAGTAATGTCATCAACATTTCAGCAATAAAGAGAGCTTTATGAAAGAATATTAATATCGTGGTCGCGTGGTTGATGGGTACGTGTCAACGAGGTTCCGCTGTAATTACTTCGCTCAGAATATTGTATTTTGATGTGAGGCCACGAAGCTAATAAACATTTTTTTATTGTTTATAAGTACACTGTAAAATAAGTACCGTTATATAAATCTATTGGAGTAAAATGAAGGTGACGATGTGTGACTGTACCTTCAGAAATTTGAGCAGAAGATGTATGTGAGAATTTTAAGTTCTATTCCCTACTCATAAAGCTTCTGGGTAAAGCGTTACTAGGCTTTCAAGTATTAGTATAATTCTTGTGTTTAACAGGTGTTTTATGATTGATTATGCCTTACAGTAATATTCTTTTAACCCTTTTTAACGTAAGCGCACATATAACGGATGAACATTTTCCCCTTTTTAACCTTTACACAAACATTTTAGTTTAGTTTTTTTGTTCCTGTTTTAGTTTTGTCTAAATAACTACATATGTTATGTATTCTTGCACTTCTTTCTTACCTTATCTAATTTAATCTAATTTTTTCACAGTGATCAAAGTGATCTCTTCCAGGCAATGGAAGAGATCGCTCGAAGGCAATAAACCGCCAGTACTATTCATTTAAATATGTCAATTAATTTATATTAATGCAACGAAATGTTAATAAACATTTAAGGTGGCCATTAATCTAAAGTTTATACAGCTTTATTGTGTTTAGATAGATAGTGTTATGTACAATAAACGTTTATACATTTCTGATACGGCTTAGTAGCAATAAACAGCCGTTATATTTGATTTATGACATTAAAATCGATATTTCATTGCAATAATTTGAGTTTTATTCACAATGAACACAGCTGTGAAACTGTTACCAAACTGCGTGTCAGCTTCACTCAATGGATTTTTAAATTCTCGTAAAATAAATATTTATGAAGGTTCGGAGATATACAGTGAACTGATTTTTATTTGAAACAAATCATAGTTTATGTAGGAGGAAGTATTTCCGAACCGGAAAGTTGAATTAAAAAATCGGCAAGAAACAATCTTTGAAAAAACAAGCCGATTCTCAAAAAGCCGGCAATGCTCTCACGAGCCCTCTGGCATTGAAAGTGTCCATGGGCGGCGGTAGTGGGCTCACTCCAACCCGTTTCCGCCCTGTTCTATTTTTTTTATTGAACCCTACTCTCAACTTTGAGCCCTTGTATTCAAGTTCTTGTATGCTCATGGGAAAACTTACATACCTAAGATTCGAAAACCGAAAGTGTGTCTCAAGAACCTATAAGAAATACAAATAATCACAATACATACAGAAATCTGAGGCCGTGGAGTTTTTTGTGACTTATGACTTTTATCACTTCTTTTATTTATTCTTTTTTATTTGTAATAATGGAACAATAATGGATCTCTAAGTTCTCTAAAACAGGCAGGAGTTTCTGCTTTGAGGTTCATGATGTTAAGTGATACCGCCCATGGACACTCATATTGCCAGAAGTTAAGTGCGTAGCTGGCCTTTTTAGAATCGATACGCTCTTTTCTTGAATGACCCTAAGTCGAATTGATTCGGAAATACTTCAGTAGGCCGCTGGTTCCACATAGTGCATCCAACTTTTCAAGGGACAACTTTTGTATTTATGTTTTTATACCTTTTAATTGTATTATTTTGTTTTTGTAAATACAAATATAAGTATCAAGTTTTTAACTACCAGGTAATTAACTATAATATTTTGGTCTCGTCCACGTTTCTTAATTACATAATAAACATCAAGTAGGCTTAATAACATTTTGATGGGAGTATTATATTTATGTTTCATCAGTAGGGTACCCATAAATTTAAACGCTGATTTAGAATTATGTTTCATAATATAATGCAGAAAGTCTATTAAATTATCAAGCTTTGAGATTTTAAATTTCGCATTACATTTTTGTAATGTGAAATATTGACGTCTCACGAAACAAAATTTAAATCAAATTATGTTTTTACCTGTCCTAAAGAACTCAAAAGGAGTTATACGTAAAATTACTGAGCTACATTTGTATGCAAGGGCTCGATGTGTGGTAGAATAAACTTAACTTTAGATTGTACCATCATTACATTTTTTACTATATTCTTGCAAATAAATTATTATTATTTATCATTTCTAAAGGTGTACACGACGTCCAGGTAAAGAACATCTTACAGCGACCCCTCTGTAATGCGGCTTTGTAGGAACTACTCGATGTGGTTTTAGTGGGTATTGCTCACTTAGTCTCTGAATAGCAGAGATTTAGGCGTTGGTCGAGTCCCACAGTTCAGGGGATGCGCAAATGCATTTCCACCACGGATATTTAAAAAAAGAAAAAAAAAAGGTTAAGAATATCTTATTAAAACCACCAGGCTACACATTTGATTATATAAACATATGTGTATATTAACAATTATTTATTTATCCTTGTGGATTTGAAATTCCTTTATATGTAACAATAATGGTTTCCCTACATACATAAAAGGTGTTAGCAATACTAAAAGCTAAGCCATGTTGTGTGGACGGGAAACATCTCCCATTTATTGTTTTAATTTACCCTGAAAGCATTCTAAATGCAATATAAGAAAAATGTGTATTTATTAAATGTATATTTTATGTGTATCCATATCTGGTTAACAAGTATGTACTCATGGGTTGTAAAATATATTTATATATACGTATAAATGTATATAATATGTGTTTAAATAAATAAAAATAAATAAATATTTTTTTATCAAATTAAGGGTGATTTTCAGGAGAGGAAGAAAGTGTTCTTTGATTTTTAGGTTTTATTATGATTAGTTATATATAATTAATTTTGACTGTGTTGCCTTTTCCCGTCAATGTTATACAATGCTGTAATTCTTTTATATTTTCTAAAATAAACTGTGGATTCCTTTATGTAATATTGCGAATTTTTCAATGCTCCATTTTCCTTAAGGACATTTATTTTAAGACCCAGAGTTACTATTATTGGCCGGGGTCTTTCACTGGTATTTATTTTACACACTTTTCCGACACCGTTTTATATATAGAAAACTAAAATATCTTGCTGAATTAATGGAAATGGTGCCCGCCCTCTCTCAGTTAAAAGTAATAAATAAAACTATATTATTCCTGAAAATAGAAATGACATTTATAGCTTATATGCCAATATACTTACTATTCCTTTCTTCTATTAAATTACTTGTATTAATGTAAGTTTAAATTAATTCATTTCTAAATTGTAAGTCAAGTAATAATACTGTATTGTCGTGTACTGATGATTCTGTTACATTTGTGTTATGGCGCGTCTAAACGGGCCATGTTTTGCTGCAATTGATGGCTGCACTGTTGGCCACTAATTGCCCGGCCATTACAAAAATATTTTAATGCAGCTGATGGCCGAACAATCTATGGCTGGGCAATGTGTTGCAATATGTCTGCAATAGTATGGCCCGTGATGCAGACTCCTAAACGGGCCACACAAACCGGCAACAATGGCTGACGAAATCACACTTGTCGCAGCAGCTTATATTGTTTTAAAAAAGAAACAGAAAAAGAAGAGATTGTGGATTCGACCTTACTTAAATAGGCGTGAAACTGTAGACAATTTGAGTCTAGAAATAAGTCTTGATAATAAATTATTCAAGAACTAGAATGTCAAAAGTAGTCATTTTTACGTATTAATCTAACGTCAAATACAGCTGATCGCAAAACACAGAATAAAGCACAAAACACTTCACTCAAAGCAAACGTCATGTCGCGAAGAAAAGGAAACACTATGCCATAACAAAGGGAGTGACTGAAA
Source organism: Pieris napi (assembly GCF_905475465.1). NCBI lineage: Eukaryota > Metazoa > Arthropoda > Insecta > Lepidoptera > Pieridae > Pieris > Pieris napi. The sequence goes on from NC_062254.1 coordinate 9,794,074, forward strand.
CAACAAGAGAACTGGCTGTGCAATATTGCAGTTGAATTCGATAGCCTAGCGATCGTCCGGCCACCCATCGGGGCAACATCGGCCATATGTGGCTATACAAAACATGTTTGGCTATATGGCCGGGACATTACTGCAATATTGCATAGTGTGGCTGCTATTGTTTGCAATGTTGCCGGCCACAGTGTTGCAGCCATCAATTGCAGCAAAACATGGCCCGTTTAGACGCGCCATAAGTTTTAGATTCGCAATGTTTTACATAAATCTTATTTTATTATTAATATATATAAATAGTAAGTTAATACTTATTGTACACAAAATGACCCCAACTTGGTTTAAGGCTGCTTTAGAGGGGCCAAAAATGCCAAACCGTTTTTTTTGGCAATTCAATTCTGAATTAATTCTATTGTAATCACTTTCCGTGTACACCATATAACGTAGACATCAAAGTGTATCGATAAAACAATTTATTCATGAGTTGTAGACGTGACCCGACTCCGAAGAAATATCGCTTTAATAATTTTGTTTACTATCCTCGCGGTACTTAAGATATTGCTCGGTATAAAGATAAATTTCAAAACAAACAGGAAAACTCTTTACAAATCAACCGGCGGAAAACATAAATCGAGTAAGGTATCGATTGAATTTATTGTTTTTACTTGAGAAAATTGATTATTCATGCAAAAGAATTAGGCGTTCTTTTGTTATTATTTAAACGACTTCAAATGGTACTTGGAAATTCAATAATGGTTTCGTTTATATACAGGAGCATTGCTGAGAACTTTGAGGATCTCCGTAGCTATTGTAATATTTCTTTGATTTGATATTGCTGTCAAGTACCATCGTCATTATATCATAGATCTTATAAATTAACAACATTAAGGTCAAATCAGCTTATACTAGTGATTGGTAGTAGTCTATAAATTAGCGACTAGTAAGTAGTAGATAGTACTAGTGATTCCATACTTCCTAGGTTTTTTTATAACTGCGGGCAAATGGGCAGAAGGCTCACCTGATGTTAAGTGATACCGCTGCCCATGGACACTCACATTGCCAGAAGGCTCGCGTTGTTGGCCTTTTAAGAATTGGTACGCTCTTTTTTTAATTGGTTCGGAAATACCTTAGTGGGCAGCTGGTTCCACATAGCGGTAGTGGGCGGAAAAAACTGCCAAAAGTCTCAGTTGTGGAACCGATAATGATACTCAGCTGTACACTGTCCATGGTAAATGCGGTAGAAGATGCAAGGAGATCTCACACTTCTACGCAACTCCAAGGGGTCAAGCAGCTCGGAAAGTGACTGGTCATCGACGATTCGAATCGCTCTTCGTTTAATACGGTCAAGTGAAAGAAGTTGGTACTGGGGAGCTCCCGCTCGGAGGTGAGATCAGTACTTCACGTGGAACCAAATTTGCGCTTTATACAGTTTCTAGCGGTGTGAAGTACTGTCTCGCCTTTCTGAGTTCCCTTTGACTTTCTTAATGTTTAACCTACTTCCCTGTCAAATCCTAAGGTCTAAATCTGTCAATAGTCATTTTCTGTTTCTCGTCTAACCCATCATTTCGTCATATATAAATAGTTACTAAGTGAGTTACATTATTATAATCTTACCGTAAAGAAGTTATATAGTTTGACAACTAACTAATGGTAACTTTGCCCCGATTATTACTCCTTTTAAAATGTTAAATAATGTAATTCGTTTCTTATTATTATAGCGTAAACACAATTTCACTGAGAGAGTCGAACTTGATTTAAAATAGTGCAATTAGTTTATATGAATATGGGCAGTGATATCACAACAAAATATTCGTAGAAATTATAATATCATATATGAAAATTATTCCCATGGACCAAACTAATTAGACCAGAAATAAAATTAATAATATAACATTGTTAATTGGGTCACTGGAAGAATATACTGGTGTTAATTCCGACTTTGTATGAACGTTGTTTTTATTTGCAATTGAGAATATAAAATGACGTGGTTAGGAACTATTCCATAAGGAAAATGCTGTTTTTTCATTAAAATGACTTATTAGGTTTAGATTTATAGATATTTTAGTGTCAAAAACATTCAATTAATCACTTTTATGAGATACTTTAAACCATTCGATTTAGTGAATTAGTGTAAGGGCACGTTAGTCAGCGGTAAGTGGAAAAATAGTACTCAAAAAAGTGTGCCTTCCCCTTCATAGACACTGTAAGTAGTGTTATTGGGCACTTTCTTATGTCCTTCAAAAATCCTTCATAATAAATTAGGTTAGTTTTAAATTACTAATTAGTGTTAAGGACCTATCTAGTCGGCAAACTCCAAAAAAGTACATTGTTTCTTTCCATTTTTCGTCATCGTTTCTTGAAGTATGGCGAATAGAAATAATAAATGGTGGAGTTGAGTAGTTTATGTATTCATTTTGAAAGATCGATACACGATTTAAATAACTTCGCTCGATAGAAAAAAATTTAAACCATAGCCAATTTTCAACACTTTGAATTCGTTTTATGATGATAAAGTATATAGAACACGATTTTGATTTACACGATATATTTTATCGCAAGCCGAGTAATCCATTTCAGAAAAAAAATGATTTAATGTTATACATAACTAATTGTTATTACGGGCCGGCGCGCCTCAGTGCTCCAGCTCTCCACTGCGCACCGCAGTCCACGCCGAGACACTGACACAGCAATTCGTGCTGGGATAGGGCCTTAAGTTCGTAATGTTATAAATTGTCTCTGCACAAAGAGAAATTTATAAAAAAAAAATGAGATTATAAAGAGTTTCTTGAGGATGTTCATTGGCTTAAAGGAAGACTTTGTTTAAAAAAATATCGGTTGTCTGTAAAGTTGGTTTACTGACGATAGTTGAACGTGACAATGTCATAAGAAAATACTGATGGAATGGTTGCATTCTTCAAAAGAAAATTTTAATTTTATTTGTTAGATTGAATTGATCAAGTTACATTTATTTGTACGCATAAATACAATTATGCCAATTTTTGTGTGCAAGCGAAAGCGCAGAACGAGTGCTCTCGCTTGCATTTCAAGCCTTAAATGGAACGCCTCAGAGGTAACGCCGCATGAGTCATGTTTTTTCGTGCGTGCAGCTGGCTCCATCGAATTATAAGACGTTGTCACGTCAAAACCATTTCAAAGTGAAACAAGAAAGATAAAGTAATTTTTTTTTGTTGAATTGAAGCTATCCAAGCCATTTGGGTCATTATAATTCTCATACACCTATGCGAATGTTATGCAATATCCGAGTTAATGCGCAAGTTGTTTTTGTATTTTATCAGTCCCATCAGAGAATTGAACACCTCAATTCGAATCAAATTGGATGGCTTTAGTCTGTATAATATACAGTATTCATCAAATTGCAATTCCTATGATTCCACGTTCATATATTACGTGTTATCTTATGTAGTATCTGGCTTCTATTATAATAATAATTGCAAGTATATAAAATGTGAAGTACTATAAACACTAATAATTAATGGGCAAGCCGGTTAATCTCAACAGCTTGTCCTTGGGCATAGGCCTCCTTTAAGAGCTTCCACTCTTCTTGGTGTCTAGCTTTACGTAGCCACAAAGCCACTTACATCATCTTACCATCTTTTTATTTTTCTTCCTCGTTTTCTTTTGTAATAGCCCGGAAACTTTTTAGTCCTTAATCTTAGTCTTCTCTCATAATGTGTCCTGCCCATTTAAATTCCAATGTTTTACTAGAAGAAACAGCATTTCTAAACTTTGTCATATCTTCAAGTTTTACTCTATCTTTCAATTTAAGACCTAGAACACTGCTTTGGCTCATTTTGACTTCATTACCATTAAGTAAAATGAATTCTAAGCTCTTCAAAAAACTTGGGAATTTATAAGAATATTATAGCAGAAGTTTGTAACATAAACATTCAGAAAAGCAATATCAAAGTACCCTAAAATTATTATGCCATAACCAAGAATAAACTCGATAGTATTCAAAAGGAAAATAGGTGGAACCTTTGTTCGTTTGCACAATCATTGAGCATTGAATAAAGCTTGGCCAGAGCAAGTTTGAAAGTGCGCTGCGAGTTAGAACAGTCAACTTCAGCTCGCGTTGTGCTTAACCACTAGATTCCAGTGATTTGTTACATATTACAATTCTATTTCTAAATTGTCAGCGTATTTGTAAAGTAACTGTTTAGTTATGACAAATATTTATATATTGAAAAATTTCTCTACTATGTTTTAAAAACTTGATAAAAGCAGCAGTGGCCCAGGACTCGCCTATGCATTGTAAAATTATCGTGGCATATAATAGCATACATATCTTCATAATCAAACATAATAAATAAATTTAATTATTAATAATTTAAAAACACTGCGATACCATCTCGTCTTGAATGTCTAATTAAGTAGATATAGAAAATTGTTTGTCTTAAAACTAGATTTTGTTTTGAATGATGTTTAGACTTCAGGACTAAGTCTATTTTATTAAAATTAACTTTATTACGCTTTTCGTGGTTTAGTGAATGACGTAAATGTTACAAGGTGTGTGTGTGAACAAATCGAATGGAGGACGTACCATGTCCCGACTAAATTTTACCTCTTAACTACGTTTAAGTGTTAATGATCAGGAAATAAAATCGCCAATATTTGTAATTAATTTTTTTATTAATTAAAAAAAATAGAATAGGCTAACCTTATAATTGCAACTTGACTGGTTTCATTTAAAAAAAAAGAGTATTATACCACATCCTTTAAAATGATATCGCCTTGAAGGCGACGATTCATTGAATTTAATTATATTTATACGTAAATATATTCAATTTTTACGTATAACAATGTTACTGAAACAAAGGCTAAGTTGGACTCTGACAAGACAACAAAACTTGTCAACTTTCCCCTGAGTACGCTTAATGATGCGGAAACTAAAAGCGACACTTTCGGATTTTCTTGTTTTTCGTCACGTGAATGCCTCTTTTTATAAGACGCTTCATTGTGACAAGAATAGAATTGTATCATTAGAGCATTTTCCTTAACCTTACATTAATGTGTTCACATAAAATATACATGTTGGAGAATATAACTTTTTAATGTCTATAGATGTTTGAATGAATATTGCTATATATAATATTGCTTGCAAAATAAAATGTGTGTCATTAAAATACTATTTAGGAAATAAAAGTCAGAAAAGTATCGACACAGAAATGCGTTTTTAATGAGTTCAAAGTATGAACATAAAATAAACTATAATTGATAATTTTCGGATACTATTTTGATTTAGAATATAAAATAAAAATAAGTCTGGACTGGAATACTACTTAATCAAGGTTATATTAAGTTTATGTTATTATATTTAATAGTAGTATACGACGGAGTGAAGTTCTCCTCCTTCTTCCATTTATCTCTCAACTTCGCTACTATTCTCTAATCTTCTCTTCTCTTTTATTTCATTATTACCCAGGTTTCTTGTGGACGTCCTTTTTTTTCACTTTCCCATTTTTGTATTCTTATAATCTAATGTGGAACAATACGAAATGAAAAGGCTTTTATTAATAAATTGCAGACTCTAAATTCACTAATTGTATAGCAAGATGTTGATATCTTCTGCCATCTTGTAAATAAGTTTTAAGTTTACTTAACATAAGTTCTCTCAACTGAATCCGAAGCAAGTTTAATGCAGACTCGTAAATACTTAGATAACATATAAATTACTTGACCATCTCTTACCATGCATTTATTGCCAAAATTTTATTTACCTTATAATTAAATAAATTAGTTAGCTTAAGTGTCAGTCTTGCGGATGTCAACCCTTGGATCATGTTTTCGAACCTCTTCTGAGTTTTTAAGCTATTGCATAGATTTTATCGCGGTCTTTCAGCGCGGCGACCGAATCAAGAAATTCCGTAACGAAATATACCTAACACATGATGACGTAATATAGGTGCGGCCAATACGCGTTAGAGCGCGACAGAACGCATACTGCGTCTCACATCGGTTAAGCTTAATCGGATAGGCTTGTTAGTCTGAGTCTGGTAGGAGGTAGATTGAATTAATATCAAAGAAATAACTTGAATTAATACCAAAGTATAAAAATACTGCAAAAATAAATAAATAATTATATTGTACAAGTTTATAAAAATGCTTGCTATGCAATAGCTTTACCGCGGCAGTCCCCGAGTGGCACACGATTTTTTTCTATATTAGTTATTGATGCTACGGTGATTAACTAATTGAAAAATATTTAAATTTAATACCTATCACCTACTTATTTTTAAACTACATACTAGATATGGGGAAACGAAAATGGTAGGCTTTAATACAAATTGTGTACTTTTTTTATGAATGCAATTTGTTCTACAGATACTAATATTAGGTAAAAAAACTACTTTTTTTTAAGACGTGTTAAATAAGTTTTATTATTCTTGGCTTTTATCAGTCAATTGTAAAATACCAGTGGCGCTACAAGCCTCTAGATCTTGTCATTAGCTTTCTGTATCTGTTCTGAGATCAATTGTTTTTCTAATAAGCAAGTAGGTTCCTTCTGAGTCTGACAAACGCCGTCAACTTTTTGCGTTTACACATAGACAGAAACACTATTGGTGTACAGCCGAGGTTCGAACCTACGACCTAAGGGATGAGAGTCAAACGCTGAAGCCACTAGACCACCTCTATTACAACTGCTGTCAATTGAGCCAATTAGGTTGATAAGTTAAATTTTTTAGAGTGTATAAACGAACATACCTACATAATAGTTATAGTTATTTTTGTAAATATCAACTATGTCATTGACAAATCAATTGTGATAGTTTTTTTCCATATATATGTTTTCGTATTAACAATATTCTCACTTAAATAATATTTTTCGTACAAAATTCTTACCGTGGAATATGATGTAAAGAGGTACACGATCACACCGTCCTTTAAGGCCAAAACAAAACTCCTAAGCGGTTCAATTACACTAGTCTAATAAGTATAATATAAATTACAATGTGATATTTTTAAATTATAATAATACATATTGTATTACGGTAAACAATATTATAACAATGCGTCATTATTTAATCATAGAAAATAGTCGAGAGCTTTAATTTGCTAATTATATATACAATTACCGTTATGTATGTAAATTGAAGAGGAATATAAAATTATAATTTTCAGTACGCACACGTATCAAATGTATGAAAACAGAAAACTGATTAGCTAAAATAACTTTTATATAATTCTTATTTAAACTGCGTTTTTTATTTAGATGATTAAATTGTCTTGAAAGAAAGTCATTTTAAAAAATCTATTATAGTGTGAAATTTTCCAAACCGCAATATAAAACACAATACGGAATTATTTGTTATAAGCTTTTTTTTATTACATTTTTTTCATTCTATTGGGATAGTTTTCATATTAGACCCCCTCCAATCTGGATTTTGCACACGACTGGACGACTGCGTTAGTTAAGGTTTCTGACAACATCCGACAGATAAATGGTACGCAACTCACTGTTGTCACTCTGCTTGATTTCAACAATGCTTTCAATAGTGTGGACATTGAAATTTTCTTATTATTCTGTATTGCATTTTAAATTGTGATTTATGAACTGTAAGATCAGCTTTTAGTTTATTTTATTTTATATTAAGTTTGGTAATTGTATAATCGTTTGTTTTCTTGTAATTGAATTTTTGTTAATTCGGTTATGCACTTATTGCACGTCACCCTTTTTTGTTTTTTTTAAGGCCTAGTAAGGATACTAGGGTTGCCTCGCATGCAGATATCGCTTCTCATCGGTAAGGAGCAGGGGTGACGAGAACCTAGAGAAGGTCATCGTGATTGGCAATACCGAAGGTAAAAGATTGCGTGACGTTTGCCAAGGAGATGGACTGATTAACTCACAGACATAACTTTAAAATTTTACATAGTTGTAAAACAAGTGCAGAACCGAATTTGGTTTAAAATTATTCGCGCCAAATCTTACTTAACATCTGACCACGATACTCAGACATGAGTTACCGACCCAGAGAGAGATATCAGTAATTGGTTTAACGCGATGAAAGCACTACTAACTAGGTTAGATTGCAATCTCGACCTTGGAAGCCTTTCGTTAAATCCAGTAGTTATACTTGATGTTAAGTGATACCGCCGCTCATGGACACTCTCAATGCCAGAGGGACTCTTGAAAGATCCTAAGTCGAATTGGTTCGGAAATACTTCAGTGGGCAGCTAGCCACATAGTAGTGGTGCTCGAAAAAAACTTAAAAAAAACGGTCAGTTGTGGACCGACGGACGTTGACGTGATATATACAAAATGATTGATTTCTTTTAATATATGCAAACAGGCCGATAGTTTTATTTTACTAAACTTAACACTAGTTTAATAAATCAGTAAGACAACTTAATTCATTGTAGGTAGATAAAATAAATGCATTTGTGAATGAAACTTTTTTTTGTGAAACAATTATTATTCAGAACTCGTGTCATGCCACGAATCTTTAGATATAAGGCACATTTCTGCTTATATTTTATGTATTTACCGCGGTTAATAAACGGAGTCATTTTACCGTAAACTATGAGCAGTGTTGGTCTAGTTGCTTCAGTGTGCGACTCTCATTCCTGTGGTCGTAGGTTCGATCCCCGGCTGTGCACCAATGGACTTTCTTTCTATTCTATTATTTCTATGCGCATTTAACATTCGCTCGAACGGTGAAGGTATCGTAAGGAAACCGATGTCTTAGACCCAAAAAATCGACGGCGTGTGTCAGGCACTTGAGGCTGATCACCTACTTGCCTATTAGATTGACAAATGATCATGAAACAGATACAGAAAGCTTGCAGCGCAACTAATTTATTTTATTTTTATATTATATTTAGACGACTTTATTCTGTAGTTAATTAAAATAAATGTCTTAAATTTGTAATTATATTTGGTGGAATATAGTAAAATAATAAAGAAATTAGTCTGTAACAATTTTTTGCGCATTCGATGCTTCATTATATCTTCGTAGAGCCATAAAGATAAAATTAAAACTATTATGTGCCGCGAAAAACGAGTTAAATGCAGAGTATTAAATTACACAGAGACTGCAAAAGTTATTACTCGTGATATATATTGCAGATGTTACTTCTCTACCGCATTCGATTTAAATAAGTTTCGCGAACTTGGAATTAATAAAAGGTATTCTTATCATAATGGGGCAAAGGGTAGACACATTTTTGCGTCTTTATGATTTTTATTTATCATCAAGGGGATTTTTTTTGGGTTTACACACTGGGCATGTTCTTGAAATCGTCTATGAAATAATGGTACTCCATAAAGAGAGTCATGGGTATGCCATGCACGTTTAGTTTGCAAAACCCAAGGGAAATACTCTTGGAAATGGATTTTGTTTTTGAACACTGTGTTGGCAGTGTGTAGGCATGTTGTTTATATATTGACAACTGTGGCATTCTAACATACCTACTACAGATCCATTTTACAATCAATGTGTTTTTCGTATATATATTATTAGTATTTTAGGTTACACAATTCAAGTTTTTCTGCATGTAGTATTGTCACATCGAAAAAATTTTCTTCCGCCTAGAAATAGTTCATAATTTGTTTTTAATTATATAATTTCTATTTTCTCATTTAATTGGTGTATGTGTAAAAAAATTGTAATGCCATATAGTTTATATGCTGTATTAAACTGATAAACAGAAGATTTTGATAGAGTGGAGGAGGGCCTGCTGCAGCTGAAAGCCAGCAGTTGGCACGAGGTGGCACAGGTCAGGGTGCGCTGGAGAATTTTTATTTCGGAGGCCAAGAAACTTTTGGATCAGTTAAGGAGTAAGTCATAAAAAATAAGTCCCGCTTATAAGCGCGGTAAGCATGTGAGGTACATATATAATTAATAGCCCAAAAATTATATTAAGTAACATGCAATAAGCATACGTAAAAAATAATTAAGACCTTATTTTTCGTCCAAATTAATTTGTATATAATGTAATGTAATGCGTTCTTCGAGGCAAATAAATTAATAATATCAAATAGTTGTCTATGAATTGTGACAGTCTGACGACAATAATAAAAAGTTATGTACAGTGCATATTTACAAACGTCCCAGTAATATTTCACACGGATATTACGAAGCCCCTAGTATCCATTACAATCAGCTAATGGAGTTTTTCGAAACAAAGGTGATAAAACAACCTTCCCGAGGGCCTGTGGGTCACAAATGAGGTCACAGGATGCATGGCACGTCTCCAAACGTTCGTAAATGGACACTGTCGAGTGGCTTCATATTCACATTCTCTGCTTACACTTAGAATGATTTAGGAGTGGTATTTCCTAATTATTCTTGTATAATAACTGTTGTATTGGTAACGAGAGTGAGGATCTGTACTGTACATAATTATAAAGGGTTCAGGTGTTTAAATTTTAAATATTTGTACAAAAAAACTAATTGTATTTGTAAAATTATAATTGCAGTAAATTAGTCAATGTATTATTATTGTTATTTTATCTTTAGATTGTACTTTATTTTATTTTAGTTAAAGTAACGTGTTATTTTGAGTTTTTTTTATTAATAATTTTTGCATTACTTGTACTCTACCCTCTGTAGGTGTTTCTTTTTCATTGTTCCACTTTAGAGTTGCCTGGAAGAAATCGCTTGTTAGCGATAAGGCCGCCCTTTGCCTTATAACTTTTGTATCCTGTTTTTTTTATTTTTTTTATGTGTATGTTTTTGATTAAGGTAATAAAGTATAACTAAATAAATAAATAAATATTAGTGCGGCTTTTATGTACGCGATATTACACCGTCAAGATAATAATAAAAGTGGCGTGTCTCCAAGTTTAACACCATGAAATAGAGCAAGGTTTATAGACTTTAATTCAAATTGTATTCACTTTAAAATAACAAAGCTTGTTCTTAAACCCTAGCCTAGATTAACAAATGTCGCAGAAAAAGACATGGCGACTAAATAAGAAAAGTGCTGAACATTTTTCATACATCAAGCTGGCACTTTTTCGCTGAGTGTAGCCAAAGGCGCTCGCTCCTAAAATGGATCATATTATTGGAGATGACTAGCTTCTTTGGATTTATGATTATGAATTTGAGGCGATTCTTCACTTTTGGATATTGCTTGTGTTTGAGATAGGTAAGTGGACTTGTTTTATTTGTTTGTTACGACAAATTATTGTTTGTGTACTATTTTATTGTTCCTTGGAATTGTTAATAAGATTCAATACTGTTTCAACTTGATTAGATGACTTTTGTTTTATAGCATATTTATACTTGTCATTGCTGCGATCTTGCTCGTGGCGTGGTGTGTTCTAATCAATATTGTTTTTTTGTTAATATCATCAATCTGATGATGACGGTAGTATTTGCGTGTTGTTTCCACGAAAATGTAAGTGCGTGCTCCTATTTCACAATGCCTCCTACTGATAGAGGACAAATCTTTGTTTTTAATTATATTTATTATTATTTAAGATGTCATGTGGAACATGGTGTAATGGTTGTAGCTCTTTACAAACGTTGTGTAAAATAAAAAACTTGGCGATTAATATGAGTGGCGGCGAGTTTATTGCCAGTTCTTCTCTTCCGCTCTACGCCCTTGATTTGAGAACTGGCAGTAAATGTAAAATTAGAAGCATTTTTTTTTCACATGTATATTTCTCTTTTGACGTTCATAAGTGTACATTGTACCTATATGAATAAATGATTTTTGACTTTTTTGAATCCCATATGGCGGTCAGTCTTCTACACGCGTACGCGAAGTTTGGGGCTAAGAAGATGTCTTTCCTCAAGATGCCTGCTATTACTCTACCAGTAAGCTTTAAATGCGCACAAAGAAAGATCCATTAACGCACAGCCGGAGATTGAACGCACGTTTCGCTCATTATCCGCTTCTATAAAGGTCTTAATATTAAGGTCCGTTTATGAGAGCGATTGATGCGAAAGGAAGCAAAAATTTTATATAAATTGCTTGGTAAAACATCTTAGTATGTATAAATTTAATTTAAACTTATTTTTTCAAAGCTTCTGCCACATATTGAAAATGACAAAATCCTTGCTGGCGGTTGCTTCGTTTAATATCCGGCGCAGAGTACAAATGTACTGAGTTCGGGGACAAATCGACTTTTAATGATATAAGACATTTTTCAAGTTACGGTAATAAGTGAAGTTTTAAACATTTTCGTTGAATTATTTTAAATATTTATAGTTTTGAGAATAATAACAAAGGCATTTCAATAATTTGTTGTTTTAAATCTTTAATCGACATTTAAACCTGCTAAGGAAGTAACTTTAATACTGTTGAAAAAATTTAAAACGTACTACAGTTTAGAAGAGTATAAATACCTACAAAAAAGTCGCGCGCATACAACTACAATTTGAATTTAAAAATCCATTTACCGAGAACATCATGCCTTGACCATCTTAACGCACCACACAACACCGCTAAGTATTTATAAAATAACGAATACTTTCTTTAAAAATAATTGAAGTAATGATTGTCTTCGTTGTAATGAACTGTAAGCAGATGAGAAAAATACAACTCAATTACACCATAAGATCTTTATTTCAAAAACCTTCGATTTGAATGTTGCTTTACGTAACATTGAAATATCGTCAACATAAAATCAATTTGGTAACATCTCGATTGATATGGAGTCATGACAGGAGAGGCAGGCAATTAATCAGAATTGCTCGTGTCAACATTGCGCTCATAGTAATTTACTTGTGATAAATTGACATGACGATGTTAACAACGACATCTAGTGGGCAGTTTTCGTATCCGCTTTATGACGGTTAATACTTATTTTATACTAACACTAGTAGGGGAGCCCAAGCGGGGATTCCGGGATTTAGAACAGCGTGGCAGATTATTATACAGGGGGATACCTTGTACCCGGTTAAGTACCTCCACCATATATGACTTATATGAGCCTCATATATATGGCCGCCCGGCAAGGATAAAGGATCAGATTAGTAAAAAAAATAATCATCAGAAATTCTCGAGCGCGTCAGATTAAGGTAGGGTGAGTTAATTAAGAAGTGTATATTTTACTAATCCGACAATTTGCAAGTGACGTAAAGAAAGGGGAGGGCTGTAAATAAATAAATCGTCATATTATAGGTGTGTTAGCAAAATGGCTAAGCATATTTTCATCATAATTTTCTAAGACGTTTGAGCCAGCTGTACTAGCTAGCTGCCCCCACGAACTTCGTTTCGCCTTATATTGCGATATATGATTTACGCATTTATGGGATAAACACCTAAATACTAAATAAATCAATATTTTTAATTTTTTTAAATATATTTTTTTAATATTTCCCTATATAATAAATATAAAAATCTAGTATTCGTCAGCCGTCTTCGAGTTTTACGCGTAGCGACATTTTTTGCGGTTCATTTTTATTTATAGATGAGTGTGTAATAAAAAAAAACAAATGCACCGATTTAACTAGTTTTTTTTTTCATTATAGCGTCATCACAATTTGATAGAAAAAGACGAAATAGACTGACTTTTTAAATGTAAGGGGGTAAGTGTTTGAGTAACATCTCATCTCTGATCAAACATTTTAAAAAATTATTCTTACTTTCAAATAAACCAATCTAAGTGAAGAAGTATCTTCTAGTTATTTTGCTGTCGACAAATTAGGATTTATTAATTTGCAAACATTCACATTAATTGTCTTGCACACACCAGCCACACCTAAGGGGTCGTATTACATCATAATTGGCGTACTTACTTAACAATATAAAAAGGTAAGCGGTCTTTTTAGCAGAACTGTGTAAGAAAAGAGTCTGGACTTCGAAGAGGTGATATTTAAGCCACAACTTCTAACTATACTAAAAAAAATCAATGGCGCTACAACCTTTTTAGGTCTGGGCCTCAGATTTCTGTATCTGTTTCATGATCATTTGGTAATCTAATGGGCAAGTAGGTGTCTAAGCAATATAAGTATTATGTGCCTGACACGTGACTTTTTGGGTCTAAGGTCTACGGTTTCCTCACGATGTTTTCCTTCACCGTTCGAGCGAATGTTAAATGCGCACATTAAAAGAAAGTCCATTGGTGCACAGCCGGGGATCGAACCTACGACCCAGGGATGAGAGTCATACGCTGAAGCCTCTAGGCCAACTAACTATACTTAAAGTCTACTAATAACTTAGAAAGTTTATAAAAATCAAACCCTTTACGATCGATTAAATATTGGAATAGAAAAATCTTTAACTAACTGAAAGACACTCGTTAAATAGAGCCTTTTCCCATTAATCATAAGACTAGAGATTGTCTTAACTTATAGTTTAACTAAGACTAGATAAAACTTTAGACTTCAACTAATGTTCTTAGAAAAAGTCCGGAGTTCGGATCCTTACAAAGTTGTAATTAATTTGTGTTTTAATGATAATATTATTTTATGTCATTTTATATATTATCGGTGTTATATTATATATTAACTAATTTGCGATTATTAAAACCTAAACATAACAAATACAGTATTTAAAATTTTCTTAACCTAGATAGTAATAATAAAAATTAATAAAATAAATTAAAACATAATTAAAAAGTTTGGTCTCTGTGTACCTTTAACGCTGGCAGAATTTCCTCGCTGTATTGCGATACTTATTCGATAAGCCAGGAATGCAGCAGCTCTTGGGTCAACGGTACTATCTACCAGGCGGCAACTTAAATCTTTCATTAGCGCCTGTGCACTTGAACCCTACGGCCCAAGAGTCTCTACTCCAAAGGGAACAAAATTGAAGTTGGCGGAGATTCCTATATTTTTCGCCCGCTCTGCGGCCCTCCCAGCTTTTTTGCTTGTCCGAGAGAGGTGAGAAGGGGCTAACATGTCCACACTAGTATTATCCCGTACTAAAGCCCATCCCATTTTCCTAGGTATCAACGACATCCCATCCAGCTGCTTGCCATCGTGTTTAGCGATTATTTGCCTTTATTTATATTTTTTTGTGTTCTACATTAACAATAACTTTAGTTTTTATTTATGGGTGGATGCCCATATTGATCGTCATATTTAAGAAATGCTATTTATAACTTTTAGTCTTATGACATGACAATATTTAATTGCTTATTTTTCTTTTTATCAAAGATATGTCATGGACCAAAAATGCCATTAAAAGCTTCATAACTTCAGCAAAGTTTGTGGAGTAATAAACGAAATATCAGGATAACGTATCAAATTGGACGAGAGAGCTCAATGTTTTGGAATGAAATATATCGACTAAACCGGTTGTGACTTCTTGATTGTTTCACTTATATATATATATATATATATATAATATATTGCTGCATATCGTATTTCCGTATTCTATATATTTTTATATATTAAACAACTAACTTATCATAAAATTTTCGATATGTAATAATTAATCTACTAAATACATGTGCTTCAAATCCTATTATCCCACGATGTTGATCTCCGATTAAGAAAACTGGCCTAGGGTAACCCATACTAGATCAGTAATCCTAACCTTGTAAAATATTTTTTTTAGATATTCGAACGCGCACAGCGGTTTTCGCAGCGGCGGTCGCGCTCAAATCAGTCGTGAAGCAGTCATTTTACGATTTGGCATTCTGATAAGGAGGGAGCTTGTAGTTTATTGTTTGTGAGTGAGTTACAGAATCGCAAGGCTGGGCTGAAAATCTAACATCCACTGTAAACTTAATTTGGCCTAGAAATTTCGATATTGTTTCCAGCTGATTAACTCGTATTGTAGTTAATAAAAGATATCAATCAAGCCTTCTCGCTATGTAAAATAGAATTATCCCGAATTCCCTGATAGCCTGAAATTGGAAAAATTTAAATTGTCTCCGTATAATAGAATTTCTCAGCTGCTACAAAATGGAGTAAAGAATTGTATTATAATTGTAATAGCTATTAAACTTGACGATTGGTTTTACTTTATTAAAAATTCTCCCGTCGCAACGAGGAAGTTTCTGGGAAAATTATTATTTACGTATAAAGTAATGTTATATTATTTATACAATTGTAATTTAATACTGAGAACGCACACTTACTCTAGTGGAATTAAAATATTTTAATAAATTGATATGTTGCTGTATACAACTTAAAATATATCTCTATCTCTATATATATAAAATTCTCGTGTCACAATGTTCGTTCCCATACTCCTCCGGAACGGCTCGACGGATTCTTATGAAATTATTATATAAGCTACTATCTATTTTTCAAACCCCTAAGTGATAAGGTGTCCACCCAATTTTTTTTTAATTTATTATAAAAAAAAATTATTTTAATTTTTTTATGATACAGCATACAAAAATACATTCAACCCCTATTTTTTGTTACAGTAGATAAATAATTAAATTCCACTAAAAATAGGTTTCCTAGAAATAATATACATGGCAAAACAACGTTTGCCGGGTCAGCTAGTAATTTTAAATATTTTTCAAAGAACAGGGTGCCAACGGGCAGGAGGCTCACCTTATGTTAAGCGATTCCGCTCTCAATTCCAGAGAGCTTCCGTTACCAGCCTTTTATGAATTGGTATGATTTTTTCTTAAAGGACCCTCAAGTCTTATATATTTAAATGCGTTATACCCGAGTGAACCAAAGAGCAAACCTTTTTTATACAAAATTATAGATTTACACAATGAATTGTATTTATTTATTTATTAACACTTCGTTGCATATACATAAATAAAGTACAATTGACATAATTAAATAAAAAGGAGAGCAACTGGCGGCCTCATCGCTTTCGTGCGATCTCTTCCAGGCTGTGAGAAAAGAAAAAAAATGTATTAAATTACATAAGCTAGGCAAGAAGTGCAAAAATACATGTATTACATATAGTTGTTAAGAAAAATAAACTAAACAGGAACAAAAAACAAACTAATAAAGGATACATGAAAAAAAAATTAATACCTAATTATTATTAAAAAGTGCACATGAATCATTATAATTTAATTAAAGATCAGTCTCACGTCAGTTAGTAGGTATTATTAAAGCACAAGCAAAGCAAGAACATAGTTCGTAGAATTGAATTAAATTATTAAATACTTAGTGCTGATTCGGCCATGCCATTTCTATTAGAACTGTCAATCTACTTAGGTGATATCCCCAAAAAAAAGCTAGAGCGTAGTTTCTATGAAAAGTAGTCTCTTAAGTAGTCAAACTATATTCCTATTATACGGGCTATTCTTGGTAAAATATGTGTTACAATGGTGTAAAAAAATCAGTGGTGCTACAATCTTTTTTAGGTCTCATGCTACTGTATCTGTTTTCAAGATAATTTTTCAATCTAATAGGCAAGTTGGTGATCATTCCTGTGTCTGACACACTGTGTCAACTTTTTGGGCCTAAGGCAAGCTGGTTTCCTCACAATATATTCCGTCACCATTGGTGCTCAGCCGGAGTTCGAACCTAAGACCTCAGGGATGACAGTCGCACGCTGTAGCCAGTAGGCCAACGCTGCTCTTGTTTTAATGGTATACTCACACTTAATCATTCAATTTAATGACAATTTACTGTCAATACATACAATTAGCAGACAAATGAATGCCCTTTGAGCCGGTTGTGGAGTGCAAACACACATTGTTTCATTAGCGATTCTCTATGTCGGCTTGATGGATTTACACTCGCTAATTATCCGGGTTTTATGTATTTAGCTTAGATATATTTATGTGAGCAGTGTAGGCGTGGGAATATCAGAGCCATGTCATATGTCCCTAGTTGTATTCTCTAACATATTTTGTACTAAATTACTCTTAACGTTCAATTATCTTAAATCAAAGGCGATGTAAAATCTCTCCGCTTCTATTTTAAACCACCAAGTATAGTTACATGATGATACACGATGCTTATAATGATTTGATATTTCTCTCTGTGGGCAAATAATACCTGCGATATGGTGAAGGGAAATAATGGGAGGTAGCCAACACGCCCAAGAACAGAATATGTAAGACACAGAAGTTCCAGATCTCGTTGGAAATAAAGTATCTTCTTGATCATTTTAATGAAGAAGATGCAAAAATCAAAGGCCAATATAAATATTCTCGTTTCAGAGACCAACATATTATGTCTCAGGGTAAATTTCGGTAACGAGACCTGGCGCTAGGAGGAGTCGTACTTTGCGCTGTCGTGTTCGTATCAGGAGCACGAGTTAGTATATTATATGTTAAGATCTTCAATTAGTATTGAATTATGTAAAGATAGTATTTTCGGCAGAGACTTATAATAGCTTAATGAGATTTTCATATCCCTGTTATATAAACTAATTATAACACATTCATTTCAAAAAGTATTGTTATTTATTACTTTTTAGTTTATATTGGTGTCGCCTATTCCTATTCCTGTATCCTGTTGAAAAAAAAACATTTCTTTTGAAAAGTTAAATAAAAAGTCAATAAAGGTTTTATATAAATATGTGCATGTTTCTATATACTTCCTAATTACTCGCGTAAATATATTATATAACCATTTTCAGTGAACGCGCGATTATCGTAAATATAAAAGGGATGACAGACGTGAAGGAAAAATGTCTTTTGCCCTCCGGAAAACCGGTACTGTGTATATTTTGGTGGCGAAATATCCGTAATCCTTTCAGTTAGGGATTATTCTTGAATTTTCACTGAGAAATTGTTAACTACTTAATAAAAATATGTGTAATTAAATTCGTCAAACTGATTTTAGAAAATTCATTCTGAGAATAATAGGAGTGCAGTTAGCACTTTTATTTCGAACAATTAATTCAACTTAAGGTTAATCGCATGATTATTAGCCCTGAGGTATAAAATATAATATAAACACCGTGACGAAATCAGCATTGTTTTAGGTCCGATGATGACGATGGTGACTGATATTGCTATAATTATAAATGATTACCTATGTACGATTCCTGGGTCATCGGGTTGCTCTTAATATTAGAGAATTTTAGTTTCACTCTATATTTACCACTCGCGTATAACTATAGAATATAAGCGGAATAATGAAATGTTAATTGCTATGTAACAAATGAATGCGATGTAACAGTTAAAGAGAGTGCCTGCGTCTGGCTATACTCTCGGGGCGTAACTCCGACGATTTAGGAAATCACCACGCTTATAAAACTAACAAAGCCTGAGTGACCAAAATTTACAGCCTTGGCTCGTACAACCTTCTTGTTACACAGAAAACAGACTCAGAAATGTGTATGACATATCTATAGGCGGGATATTAATTAATATATAAACGCCTAATTCAAACGCAAGGAATATGATATTACGTACCCAAACAAGCCTTTATGAACCTTCATTTAAACCTAATTATGGTTACTATTACCTATCATGTTGCTAATTAATAGCCTATGAAAGCCTATTTTGAAATTGTAATATTACTGACTATACATTATACAATGAAAATATGATTTTATTTTCTATAAATGCTAAAGGAAATTAATCACTATTATTAAATATATATAGAAATGTGTTGATAAGGCTCTAGTCTAGACATTAAATAAGAGTATGTTAGAATAATTGCGTTAAAACATTTTTAACACCATTCATAAAAAAAAATGCAGCCAAATAAGTTATTTAAACTTATAAGCAGGTGCCGCGGCATGCGTAACGCTTTTCCTCACGAAAAAAAAATGGTTTGGTTAACGCATAAAACACGTATAAAATATATATATATACATTTGGGGTAATCTTTAGTTTCTAGATACCTTTTATTATTAAATTTATATATAAAGAAAGATTTGCAGTAATAAATATAATACAACAAGGTACGAAAATAAGCGGCAAAGCAATTGCCTAGAAAATATTTTATGGAATATTTTACTCAAATAAGTAGCTTAAGCTCCTGATTCTTGTCTTATTTGAAAAAGAAATAGGATTGAGATTGTGAGATCTTCGACATTCGGGTAATATTATTTTTCTTTTGACAAGTCACTCTTTGACCTAATATCTTGTTTCTAGATCAAACAAATAAATTTATCTGGCTTCGTATATTATATCTTAGAGAGCATTTATCTACATAAAAGCTTTCTTAAGAGCAGTGTTCTAGATTCTCCCTGATATTGGGCGTTTAAACCCGTCTATTTGTAATTATTTTGCGAGTTTTTTTTTTGCTATCAATGAATAATTGGTGACAAAAAATTGTATATTATTTATATAATTATAAAAACAAGTTTAATTAAGTCAAAAAACTTTGATAAAAGAAAAAAATACAATTTATTAATTGGTATGCGTATTAGTCGATACTGTATCAATTAAATGTGATAGCCACAGCGTTTTTGTGTGGAATTTTGATGTCGTACTCCCAATATGCGTAGCGCTGTGGTCGCACACGGAAGCAAATCACATCGCACACATCCGGAGATTCGACTAATACGTATTATTGACTAATTATGTTTATTTTTTAGAATATGGAAGCATGTTTCCTTAAACAAAACTTTAGTGACACCACCGCCTGCTCATAGGCTATCACAATTTGAGAAAATCTTCACTATCATTTTTTAATTTATTTATTTATTCATACGGCATACTAACAGTTTACATATAGACACTGATAGTGAAAATATAACACGAAAAAACTCAGCCCAACGCGTATACATCAAAATATATAATATAAAAAAGTGTGTGCCACGTGCGTGTAACCTTTATGCGCGATTGAAGTAAAACTTCTTTGGCGTTGACGGCATATATTAGACCAGTGCCGATAATTTTTGAAACCAAAAAAAAGTACAGTAGGATGAAACCCATTAGAAAAGCAGGGGAATATGATCAAAATGAAAGGAAAAATAAATTACGGTTAATTACGTTAATTACGTTTAAGGGTAAAAAACGGTTTATCTCGATTTCCGGCAAAACTACAAGTCCTATGGAAAAAAATTAAATGGCAAAGTTGTAGGTCATAAAAAGATCTACAACTTTTGTATTTGCAATTTTTTCACATAACCTCAAAATTTAGGTGAAAAATTCAAAAAACCAAGTTTTTGGTTTTTTATTTATATCTTTTTCAAAAAAAATTTTTTTTCTACGAATTTTGGTGAAAACTTACCTTATTATGTCCCAAATATACTGTAATTTATTTGATTAAAAATATTTATTTTTTCACCTTATTTTGAATTAATATCGAAAAAACACCCTAATTTTCAATCGAAAATTCTGACGTCAAAATTTTAGCTTTTTTCAAAAAGTTGATGTGCTTTCAGTGCGTTGAAATCTCTACTTTCCTATGGTAAAAATATATATATATATTACCATAGTAAATCTTCTCAGAAAATGCAAAAAATCGTATGCAGTAACGCCCAGACCCGTCATCCCCCATACTTACGACCAATCCGAATTATTATTTTTAAATAGCGGAACTACACAGACTAAGTAACTACTCAAGTAAGCGTTACTTCCGTCAGAAAAAAAATCTGAGTTACTCCCTAGTCGCGCCTAAAGAAGTTTTACTTCAAAATCTTTTTCGATATTATTTTAGTTTTAGTTTATCGGTACAGGAACAATAGCTGAAGGCAACATCCTGAAGACATAGAGCCTATCGCTAAATAGATCAACTACTCGTCTACAAAGCATAGTTAATAACATAAACCCCCCTTATATTGCATCAGAAATACATGAAAATAGTATAATTTTACTGAATTAAGAAAACCATTAGAAACTTTAACAAATTAAATCAGATCCAATATTTAAACTTAGCGTTATCTCCGTAGTCAGAAAACTAGAAAAAACTTCATTTATTTTGTAAGGATTTGTACAAGTTCTAGTTTAAGTTAGTTCCAGCGAAGTTATCAGGAAGAGGGGATTAATTTGAGATTTAGTCTCGGATACTTTAGAGACGGGATATATAAACAGATTGAATTTACACTTTATACACTTTTTAATACTGATAATATGAAGAACTTTATATGGAAGATAATATGTATAGGGAAACAAGTGTTAGCCTAGTAGCTTCAGCGTGCGACTCTCATACCTGAGGTCGTAGGTTCGATCCCCAGCTGTGCACCAATGGACTTTCTTTCTATATGCGCATTTAACATTTGCCCGAACGGTGAAGGAAAACATCGTGAGGAAACCGACATGTCTTAGATCCAAAAAGTCGACGGCGTGTGTCAGGCACTGGAGGTTGATCACCTACTTGCCTCTATTAGATTTAAAAATAATCATGAAACAGATTCAGACATCTGAGGCCAAGACCTAAACAGGTTGTAGTGCCACTGATTTATTTTTAAATATGTAAAGGGATGTCTATGTTTACTGTTATTGTTAAATTAATTCTTAAATTTTATTACTATTAATATATTATATCGTTTATATAACCTAAACATAACAATCAAATAAACAGTATATTCACAATTTTCGTAACCAACATAGTATTAATAAAATAACTTAAAATTAATAAAAAGAAAATTAAAACACATGTAAAAAGGGTGGTCTCTGTGGTAGTGTACCTTTAACAGTGGCAGCATTTCCTCGCTGTTTTGCGATACTCATTCGTTGAGTGAGGTAAGCACCTGCTCTGAGGTCACCGGTACTATCTACCAGGCGCCAACTTAAATCTTTAATTAGCGCCTGTGCACTTGAACCCCACGGCCCAAGAGTCTCTACTTCAAAGGGAACAAAATTGAAGTTGGAGGAAAGACTTAAGATTCTTATATTTAAGCCGTTTGTTTAAATTATCACAGTAATTTATAGAATAATAAAAAAAAACATTCAATATTTTCTGTAAAAAATTTAGTCTTTGCTTACTAAAAACCTTTGGTATAGTATATATTCGATAGCAATTTAGTTTGGTTTTAGAGGGATTAATCATAACTTAATTACCTAAAATGTGAAACCCATTCATTTTAAAGAACTCTGAAACCATTTTTTTTGACAGCGCTGAAGACGAGATATGAAAATTGTATTATAATATTACAAAATAAAAAGTGTAAAATGACTACATCACCGTAAATTACATTAGCTGTGATATACTAGTAAATGAAGACATTAAATCCAGGTTCAATTCCCGACGAAACAGTTATTAATAATAATAATAATAATAATAATAATTTATTGCAAGAATATGGTACAAAAATGTGTCAGGTGGTACAATCATAAGTTCGCATATTCTGCCACACACAATGGCGCGCAAATTTGTATTTAAAGGAATTTTACATTTTACATTATACATTATTGTTTTAAGTCTTTTAAGTTATGTTCACTTACATTAAAAAAATCAGTGGCGCTACAATCTTTTTAGGTCTCAACCTCAGATTTTTGTATCTATTTCATGATCATTTGTTAATCTAATAGGCAAGTAGGTGATCAGCCTCCTGTGCCTGACGCACGCCGTCGACTTTTGGGGTCTAAGACGAGCTAGTGTCCTCAGAATGTTTTCCTTCACCGTTCGAGCGAATGTTAATGCGCACATAGAATGAAAGTCCATTGGTGCACAGCTGAGGATCGAACCTACGACCTCAGGGATGAGAGTCACACGCCACTAGGCCAACACTGATCTCTTAAGGAACATAAGGAAGAAGAAATTATTTGTAAAAAGCCATATTTCATAATGGATAGAAATGAATTATCTATAAAAATATTATTACAAATTGAATTTCAACCCACAATACATGCTATGCTACTCACCAAGCCATTTTCTCGTTCATTTTTCGGAACATAAAAGTCGTCATTTCTATACGTCTCTCTAAATGATAGAAAATAAGGAAAAATACTTCTGAAACTTAGTTCTAAGGCCTCTTTTGGGTGAAAGTTACTTTGCGTAATTGATTTTGTTTTCTATGTCAACGTGATTACTAGAACGATTAATCCTTTGTAGAAAAAGTGTAATGGCGCCAAACTCTTACAAGTAATGACATCTAAAAAGGTTGTGATTAAGTTATTGGTGGTTGAAAGCCTGATAAGCACCTATGTATTATATTATTTACCAACAACAAAGTAATTGAATGTTCTGAAAATAATCCCTTATATGAAGATTGTCAACTCGGAGGTCATGTTCTAAGTCTGAATGTACACTAAAGGATTTATTTCTATGAGCACCATTAATCAACTAGTGCCATCGTAAACGGTTACAACTTTCATATTTTTAAGTAAAATTGTGATAAAAATATATTATTTTAAAGTTTTGGAGATAAGTCTAGCTTTGATTTTGAAACATTATTTAGTACAGTAACAATACTTCTAATAAAGGTGGTAGGTGAAACCTTATCTTATATTTGGTTAAAAACCATAAAACAGTGTCGGTTTAAAAAAAAAATCAATCATAAATATGGTTTATAAAAATACAGTTTCTTTACATTATAGTTAGTTAAATAATACTTGGATAAAATAATTAGTTTAAAGTACTTTTTGCATTTCTTTGTGTTGTTGTTAGCCAAATTGCTCGAAAGAGATCGCTTATAAGCGATAAGGCCATCCGTTTTAGCCTTTAGATTTATTATTAAGGTTTTTGTTCACTGTTTTATCGCGTGCATTGAAATGTGAAATAAATAAATTTGGTTTTTTAACAAAATTTTTAACTATTTGTACTTGTCACAACTGATTTTAACATCATCTATTTTATTACTCAACATTGTCACGCCTAAATAGCCATATCAGTGAACCGAATTTAATTAAATTCTATAGTCACTTTGAATGATGGACATGATCGATACAATATACAATGTATCCTGTATATGTTATATTGTATATATGTATTATATACATTAATCAAGTTTTTCGCTTTATCTTCGCTAACTATGTGTCAGATATGTTCAAAGTTTCTAGAAGAATATAAAGGCTTTATGTATTATTTGATTAAAAATTAGAAATTTATGCAAAAAAAATAATATAAGCAACCTTTCTATGCCTCTACGAATGACTAGCCGTCTCTTGCCGATCAAGAAGTTTTACTATCACCCATGGATACTAACACTGCTCGTGAGTGTGTAGCTATCTTTTGAAAGCAACTACTGTCTTTTATTCATAAATCCGATTTTGTTTATTTGAAGTGTAAGACGAGAATAATATTACATAATTACATACATAATATACAATATTACATGCATACAAGCAAAGAGCAGACTTAACATGTTAGCATACATTTCATTACGAACAGTAAATATTATATGCAATATATATGCCAGTACTCCAGTACGCTTTGACGTTATTTGCATCAAAAAGGATCAACTCGAACGCTTACGACATAGCTTTGGTTCGTACTTTATGTTTTAACTGCCGAAACCTGGAGTGCATTTTGATAGTGGAATTGTGAATTTGCGTATTTGTAATTGTGAATAATTTGCTGAAATAGTATACAGTGACCAATTGGCCGCTTTTAGAGGTTATATTTTGCCTCTAATAACCGCTATTATACTGTAGCGAATCGTAGATACGCACTTAAAATATACAAACTATTTTGTGTAGTATTTTCTATATGATTTTGATATATGTGTTAACATAAAGATAGGACACTAAGAAAAGTAGAAAGCGAACGTCACTCAGAACAGACTTTTAAGACGAGTAATATTCATGTTTATTTTTCCTTGAACGTTTCTAAATTCAAATTCAAATTCAAAAATCATTTATTCACGTAGGTAACACAATGTACACTTGTGATTCGTCATTAAAGAAATAAATATTAATGCTTCTAATTTTACATTTACTGCCAGTTCTCAAATCAAGGGCGTAGAACGGAAAAGAAGAACTGGCAATAAACTCTCCGCCACTCTTTTTAATCGCCATGTTTTTTTTTTTACACAACGTTTGTAAGGAGCTGCAACCATTACACCATGTTCCACATGACATTTTAAGTAATTAATAATAATAACATAAATAAAAACAAAGACTTGTCCCCTATTAGCAGGAGGCATGGTGAAATAGGAGCACGCACTTACATTCTCGTGGGAACAACACGCAAACACATAGTCGAAATAATTAACATCACCGCATACACGAATTCAAGTACGACCAGTCACCACAAGTAGCACCCGTTCACGAGTATGACGCATGGCCAGCCATCGGCCCCCTCTATGTTAATATAAATTTATTACTGTTGTTTGTAAGGAATAAATCAATTTACAAAGATAAAAATGGGCTGCGTTTTATAACAAGATAGCACATCCCATATTACCATAAAATTTATAATAAAATATTTTATTTTCATTTAATAATGTAACCTATCTATTTATATAAGTTTACTTGTGTACGTTAAATACATATAAAGGATCAAATGGCTGTCGTGACCGGATTATAAAATTGTAGAGTTGCGTTTGTTTTTCGTAAAGCTTTTTCTTCTAGCATTTGGATTTGTACATTCTGCTAGAAACTTGATTATTTCCATTTAAAAGAGACAGTGAAATCGTTTCGAAATTGCTTTCCGTTCGATTAACAGATTATTCAATTAACACTCATAATAATTGACTTTTTTAATTGAATTTCTCTAAAATTTCATACCATAGTATCAAAGCACATGTATCACAAATTATTTGTAAAAATCATCGCCAAAATCAATTAATTTAATACGTTACCAACCTATTTCGTTTTGAAAAAAATATTCGTTCTTTTCATTGTATCTTTTATAGATCTTCATCACCTTATTAAATGAGACCACCACTTATGAACAGTTAATGGCAGGAGACTAGCTACGGTATTGAAATATCTTTTTAAGAATTTATAGTACAAAGTTATAAGTAATTTTTCTGATAAGTTAATAGTATGTATGTCGTTTATAAATCGAGAAATCCTATTGGAGTACATATATTAAGTTCAATTTATGTACTGAATTAAGTCCCATTGTATCTTGTTAAGCGTAATTGCACTTTAGAGTGATTATTGAATAGCAATGTTACCAATTCCATAGCACTCGAAGCGAATTGAATTGATATAAAGCACTTTTACTATTGCTTATTTAAAAAATAGCAATATATTTATTCAAAAAGTACAATTAAACATCTACGGTAAATTTGGGTATATGTGGAAGTAATTAGCAGAGATGTGAAAATAATATGTTAATAACGATTTTTGTTGCATTGTAAATGTTCAAATGAGAATAATTTCCTTTTTGACAAATCTTAATTTATCATACAATTTTGACAACAAATTAGGTTTGGTGTGATTAAAATGCATATCCTACGAATTCTCGTATAAAAAATAAAATCCTCTGTAAATTACTAACTCTAGAACAAATATTGGTGATAGGCTAAGCAAATAAATAATCAAAGAACTTGAATTTAACATTTCTTAATTTTTAATGTTAATTAAACTAAATTTAAATTAATAAATAAAATTAGTAAAATAAATTATACTTAACTAAGACAGAACACAAAGATCCTTTGATTTAGTCAAAACATATAAAGGTAACGAGAATGCCACTTCTAAAATTTAAACCAAAAATTATCGAGTTATGTGAATAATTAAAATGTTAAGATTTATGATACAGATAAAAATTCTGTTATTGTCTGATGTAGTATCATAGAAATAAAATAAAATGTTTTAATAATTATTTTTATAGATTTAACATAATATTGCAAATAACTTATTGAAATTGTATAATTTACTATTAATAAGTCAGTAGTTATGATTGACACGGTTCAGATGAATGAATACGGCAACCAATTTTATATATAATATAATTGTGAAAAAAAACTGTTTAAAACATAAAAAAACGTATAGAAATATATTTAGTCAAGAAGTCATTTTTAATGCATGTATGACGTTTTTATTTATTTAGAAGAAAAAAGATGCATAAAAATCCTCATTTTTAGTATTAGAAAGTTAACAAAATAAACGATAATATAAAGAGTTTAGTACCTTTAACAATCTAATATAAGAAAAACTTTACAAACCTATATGTGAATAAATAAAATTATCTTACCAAAACTACTTGCCATAAATCACAAAAATCACTCACGTATCCGTCACCGGTTAAAATCACATCAGTTACGTCAAACGAGGTTTAAACCACAGTTAAAAACTGTAAAGGACACTCACTCACAACAAAGGCTCGAGTCAAACTGACGGGGCGCGCAGGCTCCGAAATTATACCGCTCGTAGCGCCGTAGCTCTCGGCTCTACGAGCGTAGCACCGTAGCTATAAACAGAGATAAATGACGTTTAATTAAGGTAACTTTTCCAAAGCAGGTAAGTATTAATAATTCGTAAAGTGAAGTACTAATTGATTATCTTAGAAGAGTTATTGTTATCTTATGGATATTGTTATGAGTACTTTTTAGTTAAATTTAAGTATTATTTTTTAATAAATAATAATAATAAGTTTTTATTTGCAAAGAAAGTGGTACATTTAGTTTAATTAATTATAAAAAAAAGACCGCACAATCAACCATATAAAATAGGCGTGCAAATGTAATTGATATCAATTATTATGATGTCATAATTATAAGAACAGTTAAGTATAATTGTTGTCAAAACTTATGATCAAAACCTCTCCCACTATATAATTGGCACCTTGTCTTTAAAAATTTATTCACCCTCCCCTTGATAGCACTACACGGCAGTGATTTATAACTTCTAGAAAGGTGATTGAACAGTTTGATAGTCATGGCCTAACAATTTTTACAATACAATACAACTTGCAGGAACCTACAATCGTGTTGGATCACTCTGTAGACAAGTCATTTATAAGTAATTAATTCTTAAATTTTTTATATTTTTAATATAAATTTAAAATGGGGGATTTTGATTTGCGACGCTAAGCAGAATATAATTGAGGGGAAGCTTCATTTTTGCATGTGCTTAGCCGGGTTTCAAACGCACGATCTCTGGGTTGAGTATTGCACAAGATCTCTGGGTTTTGGTATCGCTTAGTTTGTAATAGATTTATGTAACAAGTTTTAAATTACAAATGTATTTCTGTAACTAATTTAATACTATGAATAATTTCAAAATACATATCTTGGATGAAATTGTAGGCTTCGTAAGAAATTACTTTTTGGCATCAAAGAAAAAAATGTTATTACGATAGCAATTTACAAAGGTTTTTCAATTATAGGAAAAAAATTCAATCTTAAAATATGTACATAGAAATAAAAGTATAATTTATTCGAGTGGATTGAAAACGCCTTCTGTTTGATAAATTTATTACGTTTAAAAAAAAACTTAAATACGCAGGTAAAATATTTTTTCATTTAGTATGGGGTAACTATTTATCGAGTATAAATGCAAATCTTTAGTTACTTCTAACCCATGTGACAAACAACACCAAATACTGGTGACTCCTGGTTATTGAACGTTGCAATTATTATATGTATTTAATATTTCTACAAAGTCGAGTTAGTAGGGTCTATATTATAATGGTCTTTGTTATGTATTTATTTATTTTATTAAGGTAGCCAACAGCTTTTATAAAAAATTATAAAACCAAATTAATAATTAACAAATAATTGTAAGTACCCTAGTAAGTAGTAGTGTTTTTATGTGTGGGAGAGAGTGTGTGACTATGTAGTTAATATTTTTTTTTTAGTAAGCCTTTGTATTATTAATAATGTCAAGTTGAGTAAATAAATCATTATACTGGACACAAACTCTATGGGGGCGTTACGAGAAATGTATTTTGGTCTCCGCGCTCCTCTTCACAAAATGTCTTGATTCTCTCACTAATGTCGACCTGTTTTCAAACTCCTATTCAAATTAAAACAGTAATTATTATTATTCCGTTCCTTTTATTTTTTAAATTGTTATAATTATTTGTATTTATGTCGCCTTATCTTATCGTTTTCCTGCCATGTTAGTATATTAGTTCATTTTGGTGTCTGTAAAAGAAATTTAGGATATTTTATTTGACTTATTTTTTGTTTCTATATAATATTTATAAATAGCAACTACATCGTGCTTTCTAATTCCATTTTTTTAATATTTGAATTGTACACTGTTTTTGCTCGTAGTGTCCTAAGTTATATTATAAATCACTACATAGTATAAAACAAAGTCGCTTTCTCTGTCCCTATTTCCCTTTGTATGCTTAAATCTTTGAAACTACACAACGGATTTTGATGTGGTTTTTTTTAATAGATAGAGTGATTCAAGAGGAAGGTTTATATGTATAATAACATCCATTAAATAGTGAAGAAGTTACTGTTATTTTTGAGGTTTCTAATGTGATGTCGTAAATAATTACATTTTTTCCGCTTACATTGCAAACGCAGGCTGAACCCTACGAGTTTTATCAAAATAATGTACTAAGTATTGTACACATTGAAAAGGTCTACAGAAAAGTCCGTGATGGTATATGTCTATCTCTTATGGATAATCCACAATAACTTTTTTTTGTCATTTACTTTTTACGACTAATAATGGCTAGTTTTCGAAGCGATTTTAACCAATACAGCATTAATCCTTAATTAATTAAATACCTTGAATACATTGTTCATTTAATATAGATCTATATGGCCCTTTACACCGTATGATTTAAGTGAATATTTTCGAAGATATTACAGATTTAAAAATTGCGGGACGTAGCGTTTGCGGCGGTACCGGCCGTAGTTTCTGTAGTGTATTTAGTATCAGCATTGCACCCGTGCGAAGCCGGGGCGGGTCGCTAGTTATAAATAAAATAGAAATAAGTTAACAATTAAGTAAAAAATGCGTGGCGTATG
Source organism: Pieris napi (assembly GCF_905475465.1). Lineage (NCBI taxonomy): Eukaryota > Metazoa > Arthropoda > Insecta > Lepidoptera > Pieridae > Pieris > Pieris napi. The sequence continues at coordinate 9,824,584 of NC_062254.1, forward strand.
CAATGGCGTAGTGGTTAAAGCACCTAGTGTGTAGCTTAGGTTCATGGTATGTTCAATTATATATCCGTATGACTAGGCCTAGGTGACATATTATAATACTGAATAAAAAAAAGAAAAATTTGTTGAATGTAAAATATAATACATACTGTATTTCCTATAAATGTATGAAACTTGAGCTAAAGTCGTTATAAATATAGTAGCTTTTATAAAGAGATTACCTTTTATGACATTGAACTACTGTGTATAAGGGGTAGAACACATAGGTTGACTAAAATAAACTGTAGGTATAGAGTATATACTCTAGGGATTCTTCGTACAATAAAGCATAATCAACGAATCTGTATGTTTTGGGAAAAAATAAATATTACTGTATTTTTTTATTAATTATTTTCCATAACTTTGCAAGGCATTCTTCTGCCGATTTCATAAATTTCCATTTTTTGCAAAATCTTATCTCAGTTCTAGAAGTCAGAAAATGCTTGCGAAAAAGCCAAAAAGTTAAACTAGTCTTGCCACCCCGTCACTGTAAAATTATAATAATATGTACATAGTGCGCTATTTTCAACGAATCTTTAGTACCTACATGTAGTTTGTATTTATTATTTTTCAACAGACTGCGACCCCCTTTTAAAACAAACTCGACCCCCCCGCTAGAGAAACGATGCATTAGACTATAGATAATCACTTGTTTCTGTTATCCTAACTCAAGTATAGTCTGCCATCTTTCGAGGATCCTTCAGTAGTTTCTGTTTGAAACTTCGAACGAGCAAGCTCATTGAGATATGATTGATTTAGGAGCTTAGTTAATTTTATAGATTAATCAGTTATAATAAGATACGCTAATCGCAGACGTTAAGAATATGGTTTATAGGTTCATATAACTAATTAGTTTGATGCACAGTTTTCCATAAACATTACGAAAAGCTATGCTACTAACTAAATACTGCCGTCGACCGAGTCAATATATTTTTATGTATACAATTCCTTGTGTAAGAGTTTCTTATTATTATTGTATGTTAGAGATAGACATTGATTACTAAAAAAACATACACACATAAAAATAATAAGAAAATAAAAAAAAATTGTTTTCCTTTTCGGTTCATTGCAAGTGAGTAATGCGTGTGTGCTGTGGTTGTATGGTGTTCCACAGCGCTGGTCATTCTGACAGACACCACAGCAGCTAGTGTTAGTGACTATTGTATTATAGTATAAGATCCCGCTATACAACGACCTTCACCAAGATGCTTATTTAATGAAACTTATTTTATATTTAATTTAATATGTCAATAAATATAATCCATATGGGTTGCCTAGCAAATTTCAGTCCAGAGTATGTTTAATTAATATTTAAAAAATTTTTTTTTTTTATAATTTGCATGTAGTGAATTTTTTGAACTTTTTTCAATCAATATTTTTAATCAGGGTAGTATTATATATGTATCACTATAACCTTCTTTTATACTAAAGATGTATATTAATTTATTGCCACATAAAAAATATACCCATAAATAATTAATTGATTAAAAACAACCTAACGTTTGCATATTCTATGGGCTTCATACTTTCGATTGGTATAGAATTTATCTAATAATCATACCGGTGAAATGTTTAAAAAAATATTTTTTTTTTAAATTAATTAAACATACTCTGGACTGAAATTTTCTAGGCAACCCATATGGATTATATTTATTGACATATTAAATTATATATAAAATAAGTTTCATTAAATAAGCATCTCGGTGAAGGTCGTTCTATAGCGGGATCTTAGACCATTATTTTAGACTATAAATATATTTTGTAGGTATGTACATTTACATAACTTTACTTACTGTCCAATATATAAGTATTACAATTTCTGTATGTACTGTTTTAAAGAGCTAATCTGAGATGCTGGACTTGTCTCATTTAATACATAAGTTTAACAAATATGTATTACATACAAAATATTTGTATATAATTCTTGCCAAAATGAGTATGCACAAGGACTAATTCTCCATATTAAGTCCCGTATTATTCATACCGAGATACGCATTAATTGGGGCGTTACGTCTGTTAATTTGGCGCAGGTGCGTCGCTTGTGTGCCGAATTTATTATCTTACAATTTACTTAGCTCATGCCTATATTACAATGCGTAAGTTATGTTTATGGAAATCAGAGATTTTCTTTGACAGCCACAAGAATGATATTACAATTTTATAAAGCGTTACCGAAGTATTTTCATGATAAAGCTGCTTCGATACGTTGTAAATTTTTTTATTTAAATATTTATTAACGGAATAATTTATCTCTTAAAATTTCACCGGTCATTAACATCTAAATGATTAATAAATAAGGCATTGATCTTGTTGAAATTATTAAAATCTAGATAACTAACCAACAAATGGTCACTAAACCTGAATTACTCGCCTGCTACGCTAGCTTATTTCCTAGCACTTACAACATCACTCCCTTCCTAGGTTCGCTTCTCAGATTAACCTACACGGTAATAGCTTAATAGTCCAGTCAAAATAGACAAAAATAAGTCATAACTTAGCCAAAATTCGCATAGAGCTGAAAATTGGCAGAGACGTTAAATACATCATTATAAATGAAATGTCAAAAATCCCCTTCGATCCTACTTCTGCAAAAAAATTTATTCAAGGTCAAAAGCATAAAATTAAGGTTTTTTCCATTTTCCTCGAAAACAGTTAGTATTATCGTGAAAATAGATCAGACAAAAGTTGTAGATCATACAATTCTCTACAAAAATGGTTCAGTCACTTTTTCTCTTACGACTCACCATTCATGAGATATCGCGGTTTTAATCATTAGAAAATTCATATTTTACATAATATGCACTAAAATGCAGTCTGTATACGTCACCGGACGTTCAATATAAATGAAAATAAGAAACTATTCGTTTGTGTTACTTACACAATAAAACTTGTATAAATTAAATGAGGATTTTAAAATATAAGACTATACTGTCAGTCCCTAATTCCCTTCGTCGGTAACCTTGAGTAACATCTGCTAGCTACGTCATTGTTTGAGTGTGGAGGGTCGCAATACCTGCCTATTTTTGAAGGAAGTAAATGAAATGACTCAGTATATACTGTTAGTTTTGAAAATTCCTGTGCAGTGAGCTGACGTGCTTATTGGTAATATTTTCAATTTTAATTTGGCTGTTAAATAATTTAAACAAAATGTCAGAAGTTTGTTTTATTTGTGATAAACCTTTGAAAGAAAGTGAAGTCGTTGTTGTTGATCGTGGAATGAAGACTTTGATTGATGCAAGTGTTGAAAGAAATGATAATTTTTTTGAATACTTAAAAGACAAGCAATCTGTGACAGTCCACGTGCAGTGTCGTAAAATGTATACTCGAAATAGTAGTATTGTTGCAGCTAAAAGACAGCGCGAGACAGAAGAAGGTAGTACATCCACGATAAGTCCACCTCATACTAGAGCACGGGTAAGTGAGCCAGATTTCAACTTTAAAAAATGTTGTTTATTTTGCGGCGATGAAGCAAATGAAGAAGCTGAAAAGAAGAAAGCGCAGAATGTTCGTCGTAAAATGTATAACGTATCTACACTTGAATTTAAAGATTCCATTTTAAAGGTAGCTCGGACTCGTTCTGATGACGTAGCAAAAGCTGTTATTGCCCGCATTGGGTATGAATTTGACTTAGTTGCTACTGAAGCTAAGTACCACAATAACTGTTATAATATCTTTCTGAGACCTACCACGGGATATAAAGTCGGTCGTCCCGAAGATGATTCAGTAAACTTGGCGATGGAGGAAATATTTCAATACATTGAAAATAATGATGATTGCCAATTTTCATTACAAGAATTGAAAGATATCGGCAAAAATCGAACTATAGATAATAAAACAATTAAAAGAAGATTAAAGTTAAAGTATGGTGATAAAATTATTATAACTGGGAAGAAAGGAAGCTTAACAATTATCTGTTTTATTGATAATCAGTACGATATTCTTAATAAAGCTTGGTATGAAAATAAAAAACTAAATACAAACGAAGAACGATTCAGAATATTGAAAGCTGCTGCAGCAATTATTCGAGAGGATTCTAATGATTAAAACCGCGATATCTCATGAATAGTGAGTCGTAAGAGAAAAAGTGACTGAACCATTTTTGTAGAAAATTGTATGATCTACAACTTTTGTCTGATCTATTTTCACGATAATACTAACTGTTTTCGAGAAAAATTGAAAAAACCTTAATTTTATACTTTTGACATTGAATAAATTTTTTTGCAGAAGTAGGATCGAAGGGGATTTTTGACATTTCATTTATACTGATGTATTTAACGTCTCTGCCAATTTTCAGCTCTATGCGAATTTTGGCTAAGTCAAATGCCTATTTTGACTGGACTATAAGCCCTTCTAGCTCTGAGACTAAAAGCTCCTAAACCTACCTTCACATACACAAACGAGTGTAATTTATTTCATTACATTATCTAGAAACAACATTATAAAAATATGTTAACTTTTGATATTTAAAACCCACACTTGCGTATACAAACAAATCAGAGTTAACTTAAAGGTGGGAACTGACCAACGTTACGAGGTGTAATGTAACATGTAATGTAATGTTACACAGCGAGTATTCCGTGCAGTCAGTACGTCGTGTTACGGGGAAAAACAACGTAACACGACGTACTGACTGCACGGAATACTCGCTGTGTAACATTACATTACATGTTACATTACACTTCGTAACATTGGTCAGTTCCCACCTTAACACAAATACAGTTAAACACGAGTTCAACTCTACTTCATACAACTAAGGTGCAACTACTTACTGCAAATAGAGTTTGTAAAAAACTTTGGAGTTGTTAGCAATATTTTATAAAGTTTTTCTTGAACTTTGACAGCGAATCCTACTAATAATGCAAACATTGATATTTATGAAGTTCTAATGCAAAACTGCTACGTCAAGTTTAATTAATTTAGGACTTATTTTAAATTCTTGTATTAAGAAATCGCCAGTCAATAATAGCCGTTAATGCCGAATGTCTTGCTTTTTTATATTAAAACTGGCTTTCACCATTAAAATCACATATAACAAAAAAAAAGATGTGGTGTCGTGGGACACCAGGTAGGAACGAAGTTTCGGCTAATGTAGAATTGACACAATTTGCAAAAAAAATCGTGCTCAGTTTTATGTAGGTTTTCTTGATTTTTCTCTTAATTTTTGCTGAATAGTTTTAATTTAAGTACAGGAAAGTATTTAGGAAATTCAGTATTTTAGGAAATAATAAATTACGTAAAATAAAAAAAATCGTAATTCAAATTATCGACTAAAAGAACAAAATATGTCTCTTTATTTTTGTTTGACAACATAAAATTACATAGAAATATAAATAATTACAAAATGGAGAGAGAAGGGATGAGAGAACGAAAAGAAAGAGGGAGAAAGAGAAAGGTATTATACACTACTCGCTTGTGTATACGACTGTCTGCGCACGTCTCATTTAACGGTTTTATTCCACGGACTATTTCTTACGGTTTTACTATCACATTTTTTTCAGTTCGGTCGCGCAGTAAAATCCCTATCTCCTCCAAGCCTGCCGTAAGAAACTTTGTTCCAAAAATATAACTCCAATGAATCAAAACCTCCACCAATGTATTAAAAACCAATGTTTCTCTTACCCTATGACTTAACGACGGTTTATACACGGGCTATGAAGATACTTTTAGGCTATTTTTGAAAGTCATAATTCGTTAGTCTTTATGCTTCCGATCATCAAGCCAAGTTTTATTATATAAGGTCAATGATTGTAATTGTTATACTCATTGATGTATGACACCGATATGTAATAAATATAGTTCTACAGACTCAGAAGCTTTGCTTGAATAAAAGAAAACACGACGAATTTGAGGTGGATTGAAGGTTCGTAGACAACAAGCGAACGTAGCTAATGTTGAAAGTAGTTATTGTAACAATGGTATTAAAGGACTACACATAATATCTATATTTTTCTGGAGTTTTATTGTAATTTTCTATGACATGGCCTGTTTAAAAGTTGACAGGTAGTGAGAAGTTTATGGCAACCTTCCAGTTTTTTTTAAGTATTTGGTCAGTTGTTGATTTGACACGTTGCCAATCGAATGTCGCTCTGTTGGTTTTTCAAAATTATTACAGAACTAATTT